>NC_137821.1:13974830-14353148 GCF_963921795.1 Nannobrachium achirus | reverse complement strand
TTCTGCTTTTCTGTGTGCCGTTTGTTCACACACACACATACAGTACAAAACTGTACTTTAGTGTACTATACTGTACTATACACAGAGGCAATCAGGGGGACACAATTACTCTTGTGTACACTGAGATCTGAACGGAAATGAGCGATGGACGCAAGAAAACCCAGAGGAAAGGTTGGATAAATGAATGAGGGTGTAGAGAGAGAGAGAGAGAGAGAGAGAGAGAGAGAGAGAGAGAGAGAGAGAGAGAGAGAGAGAGAGAGAGAGAGAGAGAGAGAGAGAGAGAGAGAGGTTTGAAGAGGGGGTGAAGCGGGACGGACGGTGGGCTGCACGTTTAGAGACAACGGGAAATGGAATGGAGAGATGAGCTGAACGGAGATAAAATCCGAGAGGAGATTTTTTTTAGAGCTGGCTGGGTTTGGGGGGGGAAGATCAAAGGACAGATAGAGAGATTGGAAAGAGAGAGAGAGAGAGAGAGAGAGAGAGAGAGAGAGAGAGACATTTGAAAAAGAGGGTATGTAGAGGGTGATGCCACTGGCACCCTCCGCGGAACGCTTTTGTTTGTTTTAAATCTTGCCTATTGTTTTTCGGAGCACGACGGATTTGCCTCATGCACGTGCGCACGCACGCACGCACGCACGCACGCACGCACGCACGCACGCACGCACGCACGCACGCACGCACGCACGCACGCACACACACACACACACACACACACACACACACACACACACACACACACACACACACACACACACACACCACACACTCTAAAACACTACCCAAACACACAGATTCAGAATAACTGTGCGCACACACACACAGCTTTTAGATACATCTGTCACAGTCACAGTCACAGTGACAGTAACATAGCTGTTATGAGAAAGCACTGGATCACTTAACTGGCTCTAATCTGGGGCGGGGTGTTGTTTGTGCAGACCGTTCAGTGTGTGTCAACCTGCAGGAAGCGGTGTGACGGAGCGTGGACACACACTGATAGGCCAGCCCGGGCTTGATGGCGCGGTGCACGCTGCTGTGGTTTGATTGTTAATTACATATTTACACATTCCTGGATGTGTCATCACGTGTGTGTGTGTGTGTGTGTGTGTGTGTGTGTGTGTGTGTGTGTGTGTGTGTGTGTGTGTGTGTGTGTGTGTGTGTGTGTGTGTGTTTGTGTGTAAGATACAAGCACAGGAGTCTGACAAGAGAAAAACATCATCAGCCAGCTTTGACACCTGCAGGGCTATTTGTGTGTGCGCATGCATTTATGTACAGTATGTGTGTGTGCACGGCACATGCATGTGTGAGTGTGCAGTATCCTGCACGTGTGTGTGTAATGTGTTAACATGCGAGTCGTATGCATTATTCAGCGGCACTGCAGCCACACACATCTGTTCCTTTCACTGGGCCAGATAGCGCACGGAGCGTACAGCTCCTCTGATAATAACACACACACACATGCATGCACACACGCACGCACGCACGCACGCACGCACGCACGCACGCACGCACGCACGCACGCACGCACACACACACACACACACACACACCTGGAATCCATGTCTGCCTTTGACAATGAATTCACAGGGGCTGACGGGGACAGCTTATGGGATCTACGTTTACAATATCCCTGTACACACACACACACACACACACACACACACACACACACACACACACACACACACACACACACACACACACACACACACGACTGCATCCCCGTCTATTCACCTCTCTATTCTCTACTAAGCACTGGGTCGGGACCCATTTGTGGGTCGCGGACACGTTTTTATGGGTCCCTTCATCTTTTTTTTGTTTCCTATACGTTTTGAAATGATACTTTTAAATCGCTCGTTTTAGTCAGCCTGTTGTGGCCAGTTCTCTCGCCCCGACCGTGTGGTGCATGGCAAAACATTTCTGCAACACAGATTAATGGCCAGTCAGTCACGCATGCGCACTACTGCTTCCGTAAAATATAATTGGGAAAATAATGGAACTGGCTGACAAAACGAGCGATTTAAAACTATTGTCTCAAGTTCAACACATCGCTTTGATTTTCTCCACCGCTTAAAAACTATACATTTGAGAGACAGGTATGCATGCAACCCTTAATTTTTGTGTACGATGTTTGGTAAGGGTATCTTGTAAACGTGGCGAACTATCGCCGGAAAAATCTCAGTTGGGCATGTAACTGCGAGGAACCTCATCTCAGAGCTATAGCGGAGGGAGAGGTTATGAAAGGAGCTGTAGGTCCCGGGCAAATGTTTAATTTCTCTTTTGGGTTCGACCTGAAATGTTTGGGAACCATTGATCTACACTCAGTGTCCATATTCTTCTATTCATACATGAACCACTTCAGGCCTAATTTATACCTAGGCTGTTTGAAAATAGCCGACCTACAAGCTCACAATGCGTCACGCACCGTTGTGAGCTTGTAAATCTGCTATTTTCAAATTTTACATTTTGTACTTAAGTTCATTTTGATGCCAACACTTTCATACTTTTACTCAAGTACATTTTGAATTCCGGACTTTGACTTGTAACAGAGTATTTCTATTATGCAGTATTGATACTTTTACTTAAGTAAAGGAGTATTTTTGGTGGTGGCTGTGTGCTGAGTTCAATACACTGGCACCAACATGTGTTGACTTTGTAAGTAAAAGAATATTTTATCTTTTGGTGGGGCTGGGAATGCATCTAGAGTGTGATATTGGAACCAAATGGACTCATTTTGCACACTCTTAGAGTCATGGGGGGGTCCTTGAAATTAAAATGCTTTGGGAACCGTGCACTTGGTTAAAGCATTGCTGTGTGTGTGTGTGTGTGTGTGTGTGTGTGTGTGTGTGTGTGTGTGTGTGTGTGTGTGTGTGTGTGTGTGTGTGTGTGTGTGTGTGTGTGTGTGTGTGTGTGTGTGTGTGTGTGTGTGCGTGCGTGCGTGCGTGCGTGCGTGCGTGCGTGCGTGCGTGCGTGCGTGCGTGCGTGCGTGCGTGCGTGCGTGCGTGCGTGCGTGCGTGCGTGCGTGCGTGCGTGCGCGCGCGTGCATGGCACACAGCACCGTATACTCGAGCATGTTTGATCTGCACTGTTTGCTCATTTGCGCGCGTGTGTGTGAGGCACAGAGATGAGAGAGTGATTTCTCTTGTGCGTGCCACTGTATTTATCTGTGGCAGTGGCCATGTGTGCTTGTTCTCGTACACGCGTGTTTGTGTGTGTGTGTGTGTGTGTGTGTGTGTGTGTGTGTGTGTGTTTGTGTGTGTGTGCGTGCGCATAACATGTGCGCACGAGAATGGAAAAGAGAGAGTCTCCCCTATAGTGTCAGCCTTTGATCAGTGTCCCTGCGTGCGTGCGTGCGTGCGTGCGTGCGTGCGTGCGTGCGTGTGTGTGTGTGTGTGTGTGTGCGTGTGTAAGGAGAGAGCCAGCCCCTGGTGTGTTGGAGCCAGATGAAACACTGTGCTTCTATCCGGGACCCACAGAACACCCACTATCCTCTCTCTCTCTCTCTCTCTCTCCCTCTCCATCTCTCTCTCCCTCCCTCTCTCTTTCTCTCCATCTCTCTCGCCCAACCTCTTCTAACAGGCAGTCCTCGCCACAGCATTTGAACCATTTAAACCATATACAGTATAATATATACTGGCCGTGGTTCCATCCATGGTCCCCTCGATCTGTTCTCCCCTCAGGGTAGAGGGAAGAACGGAGGGGACCATGTTTGGAACCATGAGTGCAGTCTAGGATGCACCAAATCTCTCTGCAGAAAATAGCGCTACGCAATCCGCTATGTTTTGCCAAATGTGTGGGATACGGGACGAGTGGGCACCTATAAACAATGTGGGCACCTCAATGTTAACTCTGTATTCTTTCCAAAATGTAGAAAATTACTTAATTTTAGAAGAAGTCTATACACAATTAGAGAAGGTAGACATGTTGGCGTTTGCGTGTCATCTCTCCTATGGTACCACATCAAAACAGCATGGAATTGTGGACAAAATATTATCCAACGACAACAAAATATTTTGCGTTTTGGGTCTGAGAGGCTAAATCTCATCAAATGGTGGTCCGTGGCTCAAATGCTGAATGAATAATGGAACTTGTGTGAAAAAGTGTTGACAACCACTGAACTAAAGTGTATTTAGCGTAGCGACAGTTCATGTAGACACGGAAGTCAGATTCTGTGTGTGGATATGGGTTACACAGATAAATCTGTTGTATCACATGAGCAGAGTCACACCGCCAAACTCAATGCAATATCATTGCAATAAATGGTAAATGGCTATTCCTAAATAAATGTGGCCGCAGTTTAGTATGAGAAATGGCACATTATGTCTCCGTCCGTCCGGCCGGCCGTGTACGCTTTTTTACGGTCTATGGGTTTTCCGCTCTGACATCACGCTCTGACACCTCTGTGATGTCTGGGAATTCCCATATCTGTGTGTCTGGTTCTACAGACAGGGATCTCCATATACAGTATGGGCATAAAATTGATTGTATGTATGATGTCAGATGCAGACGTCATAGGACTTTCACATAACGAATATCTGAGTAAGCATGTTTGGGGTCTCACACCATATCTACATACAGTACATGGATATCCATATATGGGTACCAGGGGTCTCCATATACAGGATGGGTAACTGGTCTGATATACTGTACATCACTGGCCAGATGGCCAAGACATGGCGCGACCTCGAGGTTGCTTGTCGCCCTTAGGCATCTTACTGGTTCTGAGCTGAAGTGTCTAAATGAACTCATATTGTTGTTGTTGTCTGTCTGTCCCGTGGCTCCAGGTTTCCTCAGCACGGGGGACCAGAACGCCAAGGGGAACTTCGGCCTGCTGGACCAGATCCAGGCCCTCCGCTGGCTCAACGAGAACATCGGCCACTTCGGCGGCGATCCCGAGCGCATCACCATCTTCGGCTCCGGGGCGGGGGCCTCCTGCGTCAACCTCCTCATCCTGTCGCACCACTCGGAGGGTAAACGCGCCACTCTCACTGGCTCGATCGGGAAGGTCCCTGCACGTGTGTATGGGTCATCGCCATAGCTGCCATACACACCCATTGTAACTTCAAACTCCACTTTAACCATGATAAATTCATTAAAAACACCCATCGTTTTTTTCTGGTGACTCATAATACCCTCCTAATACGTGAGCTGGCCGTGTTTTTTCGATAACCTTTTTCATTTACTTTTAATAATTTATTATTGTATTTCTTGTTTCCATTTTCCCCAAGAATTATACAAAATAAATAAAAAAGGTTGTCGAAAAAACATGACCAGCTCACGTATTAGGAGGTGTTTTTAATGGATCTATCATCTATCTATAAATGCGACAAATCTCTGTCTGTCTGTCTGTTTGTTTGTTTGTAATCCGCGTATCTCGAGAACCGTTCGTCCCACCGGCTTCAGATTCGGCACGCGCGTTCCCCGCCGCAGCGCGGAGTGCAGTGCCGGGCCTCGACCCGACCCGACTCGCAGTTTTCCGAAACCGGCGCGAAACGTTCGGAATCTCCTTATGCGGAGCTGATTGTTGACATCAGGCTGTTCCGGAGGAAATCGGCGCAAAGCGCTGAGTCATTGTGACATCACTTCATAAAAGGCTCTGACATCACGTACGCCACATGAGTCAACACAAAATCTCTGTGAATGTGTATGTATTATGTATGTAATCCGCGTATCTCGAGAACCCTTCTTCCCACCGGCACGCGCGTTCTCCAGATATGGGCATAAAGTCTGACATCAGAGTTTTCCGCAACCGGTACTGTGTGTGCAGAGATCTTCATATATGGGCATAAGTGGAAAAAGACAAACAGATGGTCAAAACGGGTCCTATGACAACAGGTATATTGGGGTTTGCATTAAAGGGTCGGGCATTCATGGGGTTTGCATTAAAGGGTGGGGCATTCATTCCCTATTTCAAATTCGGCACGTGCGTTCCCCACCGCAGCAGGTAGTGCAGTGCTCGGCCTCAACCCGACCCGACCCACGATTGTTTGAAAAAGCGACAGAAATCTCATATATGGGCATAAAATGGACGCAGATAAACAGATATCTCCATATATGGCATATATGGGCATACAATGGATGCAGAATCACAAAGATCTCCATATACGGGCATAAAAGGGACACAGACAGACAGATACAGAGATCTCCATATATGGGCATAAAATGGATGCAGATAGACAGATATCTCCATATATGGGCATATATGGGCATAAAATGGACCCAGAACTATAACTGCAGTGATCTCCATATATGGACATAAAATGGACACCGACAGACAGATACAGATATCTCCATATATGGGCAAAAATGGACACAGGCAGACAAATGGTCAAAACGGGTCCTATGAAAACAGGTATAATGGGGTTTGCAGCGGCGCGAAACGTTCGGAATCTCCTTATGCGGAGCTGATTGTTGACATCAGGCTGTTCCAGAGGAAATCGGCGCAAGCGCTGACTCATTGTGACATCACTTCATAAAAGGCTCTGAGATCACGTACACCACATGAGTCAACAAAAAATGCCATGGTTACGTATTCTGATGTTCCTATGCATAGATCTCCATATGGGCCAAAAATGGACGCATCATGAGTCAACAAAAAATGTTGCTCAAGATAGATGAAGACAGAGAGATACAGAGATATCCATATATGGGCATACAATGGACGCAGACAGAAATATATCTCCATATATGGGCATAAATTGACACAGGCAAACATGCATAGAAGGGACAGAGATATGGGCATAAAAGAGACACAGACTGATACAGAGATCTCCATATATGGGCATATGGCTGTATGTGATGTGTGACATCACATCTAGCTGTATGTGATGAAAGGGGCAATTCTCACCAGGGAAGAGAGCATTGCCTGGAATGTTGAATCTCCATATATGGAGATAACCTACGCATCACACAAAGTCTGACCTCACCAGCCCATACTTGGGCATGGACGACTTATATCTCCATATACGGAGATGGCCATATATGGATATACGATGACATCACAGAGTCCACAGTTGATGATGTGGCGTGATGTCATACAATAAACAAACAACTGATGCGATACGATGACATCACAGAGTCCACAGCTGATGATGTGGCGTGATGTCATACACAAGCCCTATATAAGACAGGCCTTATCTACCGAGAGATCACTTCCCACCTCATCGCCTTCCCACCTTTGTTCAATCAGATACAAGCAACTTTCATTGACTTCCCACCTCATCGCCTTCCCACCTGGACGCCGACAGACAGATACAGATATCTCCATATATGGGCATAAATGGACACAGGCAAACAGATGGTCAAAACGGGTCCTATGACAACAGGTATAATGGGGTTTGCATTAAAGGGCGGGGCATTCATTCCCTATTTACATCTTCCCGAGTTGGCCAGGTCGCCGACTAGACGCTGGGCCGCCCGAAGGGCGGCCCAGCTTCTAGTGGTTAAAATGGAGTTTGAAGTTACAATGGGTGTGTATGGGGAGGGGCCTTGGAACTGAATCAAGCACATTTAAATCTGTCCAGGGTGTTCATAAAAGCCTGATTTGACGGTAAAATTACCAAAAGTTTTTTTGAAAGTGAAATATCCCTATAATGACCATTCCAGGTCTGTAACTTAGAGTGTACAAATGGAACCAAATGGACCCTTATTTGGTTCCATTTGTACACTCTCAGAGTTATGGGGGTCCTTGAAAATAAAACGCTTGAGAGAACCATGTACTGTCCTAGTGGACTCTATGGATAATGTGCCATACATAGTGCTGTGGTAAATCAGTGTCATACATATTCAGAAGAAAAGCTGGAGACTTGACATTTGGTAATTGGGTCTTATGATCAAAATAAGAACATTTGGCGTATTTCCCAACGTATTTCCAGCATAAATCCCTGACAAAAAAACATTGCTGAATCTAACCCCTAACTTGGGAATTGTCTTAAATGCCGGTAAGATCAAAATATGTGTGTAATTTGGCCGTAAAGTGCTTGATGAATCGGTAAAAACTGCATCTAAAATCTGCCATGTACAAGGCCAAGTCTAGCCACAGACACACTGATGACCCCTGCCCGTGTGTCCCGGTTGCTGTCTTTATTTCCTTCAGTCTCTGCATGTCTATATCTCACTGTGTTTGTTTATCTATAGCTGTCTCAGACACCTCTCAACCTCTCGCTATATCTCTCTCTGGCGTGAAGCAGCATGGCATGCTAGTACAAAGTATCTTGCGCAGACAAAAAGTTGAAATGGGCATACAGTAGTCAGTCTCTCCCAGCAAACATTTTTAGGTATATTAGACGTCTAATATACGTCTAAACTTATACTAGACGTCTAAGTTTATACGTATAAAAAATGGTCTACCAGAGGTATAGATATGCAAGTTTTTTAGACGTCTAAACTTAGACTAGACGTCTAATAGACGTCTAAGTTTATACCTGGGTCAAAAGTAGTGAAAAAATGCAGAGCATCAGAACAGAACTCAAGCACCAGAGGCATCAGTTTTTCACTACTTTTGACGGCCGTTAAGGTCAGTTTTTCACTACTTTTGCCGGCCGTTAAGGTCTAAATATAGATGTCTATTAGACGTCTAAATTTAGACCCAGGTATAAACTTATGTCTATTAGACGTATATAAGACGTCTAGTCTAAGTTTAGACGTCTAAAAAACTTGCATATCTATACCTCTGGTAGACCATTTTTTATACGTATAAACTTAGACTTCTAGTATAAGTTGTTTTGTGGGTCTGGGTCTTTATTCTTCAACCACTGTGTGGTCTCAGCACAATGATCTCTGACACGTTACAGTTTAAAATAGCAGATGTTCCGTCCACATGAACAGATCAAGTATATCGTCACTGTCTGGTGGAAACCTTGTATGTCCAAAGCCGTTCGTTTTGTATTCATCATATTAAAATCATTTAAACTAGTGAAAATAGCCGATCTACAAGCACACAACGCCTCGCTGTGCGAGGCGTTGTGTGCTTTGTAGATCTGCTATTTTCACATTTTTTTTGTGCAGCAGTCTTATATGACGAGGCAGGGCTTTAATTTGCGAAAGAACGTGCACATTTGAAGCTTGGAGATATGAGGTTTCTGCTGGGCAGAGACCATATATTCCAGCAGTGGCTTGCGGTGTCAAGAGCACTCATTACCAAGTTCAGTCACCATGCAGCTCAGTGCTGTCAAAAACACCACTGTTGAGGAGACCTCAGCCAGTGTAACTACCTCAACACCAGGCCAACGTTGTGAGTTTACTGCCCTCTAATGGTCAAACCTGACAGAAGGATAAAATTGGATGACCTTGGTATGTGTACACACAGTGATGTAATCAACACAGCTGCAGCTGCTGTAATAAAATTAATAATGGGTGTGTATGCGTTACATTTTAGGTGTGCCAATGTGCAGGCCTTGACCATGCAATTGATTATTGACTTGCTCACTGGCATACCTGTAACGGTATACTGTATAATAGTGAATGTTATGTTCCACGGACCACTGTGTCATTCATCCCCCAAAATCCCTTTGAATGCCATTGCCGGTTTAGTCCAATTTGTATTTTCCAACCAGTGCCCAAAGACACTACACTGAACATCAGGAACAAATCTTGGTAATCATTTCTGACCTTTTCATAGTACATTGAGTGAACCTAAGCCTATTAGGGTAAAAGTGTGTATGACCTTTTTCGCTTTTCATCTTCCATAGTTGGAGGCAAGGTGCGAAAGATTTTCTATGTGAGAAAAGCGTACGTGTCAACTTTATAGATGGCCATGGAGTCTACAAGTGTTAGTGTAACACCAACCATAGAGAGGCGTATTAAAGACCAACTGCCTTTGATCTAGAGATCGATATAGCTAACGACCCGCAGCCAAGCAGTCACCTGCTCCCTCTCACTTTGATCGCCGCTCTCCCCAAGTCATCCAACTCTTCTCTCCTCCGTCTCTCGCTGTCTCCCTCTTCACACAAGCTCGCTGCCTTTTCACACAAGCTCACGTCGTATCGTACTAGACACGGCCAGGAACCGAGCAGGAATAGATGAAAGGAGGGAGAGATTAGTGGGTGCGTGTTCGGAGACCCGAAACAAGTGTTTCAATCACTGCTCGGTGCGTTTTTGTGTCTGTGTGCTGGCGTGCAAGTACCTGTCTGAAGATCAGCCAGGCCACCGTGCACTAATGCCCCCCAAATGTCGCCTTATTCTTTCAGTGTGGACGTGTCTTTAAAACAAACGTGGGCAGAGTAAACTTACATTTTGCACTGCCTTGGTGTCATTGTTTCACCCCACTGTTATTTCAATGTTTCGCTGTTGTTGTGTCATTGTTTTACTTCCATTTATGTGTCTCACTGTTGTGTCTAAAGCCCCTTTTCCACAACGAGACGGAACCAGAACTTATCAGAACCTGAACCTATTTTTTTTGGTTCTGGTTTTGTTTCCATAGCGCACAGCTCGGTTTCAGACCAGGTTTTGTGAACCTTTATTTAGGTCCTGCTCTTGATATAGTACTGAACTCGAGTTCTGGGAACCTATGGGACCTGTCTGGTTATATGGAAACGTAAGCGGAACTTCACAGGTTCTGGAAAGTTCTGGTTCTATGTTCTGTTTGGGCCCTGTAGTGGAAATGGGGCTTTTTGTGTCATTGTTTCACTGCCGTCGTGTCATTGTTTCACTGTTGTTGTGTCACTATAACCATGACCTCCTCAATAACTACAGTGCACAATGTACACTAACCCATCAAATTAATTTTGGGGTTCCCGACCTTTTTTTATATACAGATGCTATGTGACCCGAATGATCAGGTCAGAAACCTCCTGGTGTGGAAAATATGCAAGAATTGACTGAATTCACAATGTGCTGACATTTAGAGCTAGAGAGTACATTTCTGTCCTCGTTGTGGACGAGAGCACCTTTTGATATGGTCAAAGTTAACTCTCTTATAGGAAAACCACAGAATAACGGTGCTTACATAACCTAAACTTCCAACCTTTTTAGCTAAGTTGTGACCCGAAAGAGAGATAAGACGTTTGCCCTGGGACCCACACTATTGAAAACAGCAGATCTACAAGCTCATGGCACGAAGCTATTTTCACTACTTCTTAAACATTTTGTTTTCTAATTTATGGAATTTCTTTGATTTTTCTTTGATTTCTTCATGAAATTACTGTGGAAAGAAATCATAGAATTTCATGAATAATTCATGAAATTTGAAAATGTTTTGAAATAATAACAATTAAAACCATTACGTAGGAAACATAAATTTAAGGGACCCATAAAAAAACGTGTCCGCGACCCACAAATGGGTCCCGACCCAGTCCTTGGGAAACTGTGACCTAAATGATGCCCAAATAGATATACAGTATATTTTTTTAGAACATTTGCATTTACAAAGGCTAAAAACACAGATCAAGTAAGCAATTTACTCCGAGTGAGAGGACATTATGCTCTCATAATGTCCGCAGTGAGGGT
The DNA here is from genome assembly GCF_963921795.1 of Nannobrachium achirus. Lineage (NCBI taxonomy): Eukaryota > Metazoa > Chordata > Actinopteri > Myctophiformes > Myctophidae > Nannobrachium > Nannobrachium achirus. The sequence continues at coordinate 14,341,706 of NC_137821.1, read as the reverse complement.
GTTATCGGACGAGGCGCAGCCGAGTCCGATAACACACTCACTCAGGACATTATGAGAGCATAATGTCCGACCCCGAGTGGTAAATAGCTTTTCTACCACTTTTTCCCGTATACATGAAAGAAAACACATAGTTGTAACTTGCAAGGATCTTAAGTTACAATCATTATTGCCTATAAAACGTCCGCGAGACAGCAGATAGTTCCACCAACAACATCTTCTACTCACCAACAGATGGCGCCAACTCCATACTAATCCATGCGTCTAGCTTACAGCTAAGCTAACGTCAGTTAAAAGCACCGTTCCGGCCGTAAATAGAGGCTGTTCGCTTCCAGAAAGGCATAGGTTCAGAGAAAAGGGGCTTTAAAGTTGGCGGATTGCATTGGATCCAAATAAATCGGCGACGATAGTACGCACGTTAGTAAACATAGGACCGCTGCGACCTTCATTTGTTGGTTGGGGGACTACCTCCTGAAGTCCCCGGATGTACACTGAGGCGCATTGATCTCGGACACACAACTTTGCGGCAGTTGTCCTCTCATAACCTCCGGAATTTAGCCAATCAGAATCCAGTATTTGAACACGTGACTCGAAAAAGTGGTAGAATTCATCTTTTGGAAGACTGCTGTGGGTAAATGCCCCCCCCCCCCCCCCCTTCCAAGGTTGGGAACGCCTTCATTAACCCCCGCATCTCCTGTCTCAGCCTGTCGCCCCTCCTGCCCCCCCACCCCCACCCCACCCCCACCTCCATCTTCATCGCCGTAGTGCTCGTCTTCATCAACACCTAAAGTCATCCCTCCATCCTGGACGTCGCCTGTCAGTCAGTCATGGCCCCCCCAGGTAAGGAGCCTGTCGGACCCGCCACCAACCACCCCCACCCCCCGATCTGCGGCGTCCCCACAAATTATGTGGACAGCACTCGCCCGCAAATCAAGTTATATAGCGAGAGGCGTACAGGAGAGACGACCTGATGTGTATAGGCAGGGGCGTCACAAGGGGGGGGAAAGTGGGAGTTACTAGGGCCCAAGGTGTAGGGGCCTTTGGCCTTAATTATTTTATACTTTAGCACAAGCTTGTAGATCTGCTATTTTTGAAAAGTCGTGAAAATGTGTGCAAAATGCAAATCTTTGAATATATGTATTTTTGAGCGGTGGTAGACCGCTCCATAGCATGGCCGTGTGTGTATCCGTGTATGTATCCGTGTATGTATGTATGTATGTATGTGTGTATGTAGCCTGAACTACCACTCAGTGACCAGAGAGGGTGCTCTTGAGTCTAGTCTGAGCATCAACTGCAATACTCTCTCTCTCTCTCTCTCACACACACACGCACACACACACGCACGCACGCACACACACACACACACACACACACACACACACACACAACCACCGCTCAGTTCACACGGGTGTGATTTTTTAAACAAACTTGTAACTCAAATTTTGCTTCTGGGGGGTCCATGGAACTAAATATTTTGAGATGGGGGTCCGTGGCCAAATACATATCATTTTGGGGGTCCTTCACATGAAAAGGTTTGAGCACCACTGACATAGAGATTAAAGAATGGAGGTCCGCACACAGCTCAATGCTCCACAGTGTTTATTTAAAACATAAAGTTAGACGACACCACTGACATAGAAACATAGGGTTTTCAAAGACTCGCACAAAGATTTTTCAAAAATAGCACATCTACAAGCTTGCAGCGCAGCACTCGGTGCCGCGCTGTGAGCTTGTATATCTGCTATCTTTCAATAGTTAAAAAAGCACAAAATAATGCGTTCCCGGTCTAAATGGGTTAAACCCCCTCCTCACCCTATGAAGAACCTTCATGGGGGGCCCGCAGTGAATCCTTGTACCCAGGGCCCAGAATGTGGTGCGACACCCCTGCTGATGTGTAGGTGCGGTGGTGGGCGATAGGCGGGGGTGGAGGGGTGGTGGGGGTTCAAGAGCAGACATGCGGCAGTGGGGGGGGGGGGGGGGGGGGGTCACAAGGGGTAGGAAAGTGGGACTGAGTTACCAGGGCCCAAGGAGGAGGGGCCCTAGTAACTTTAGCTATTGAAAAATAGCAGATATACAAGCTCACAGCGCGGCACCGAGTGCCGCGCTGCGAGCTTGTAGATCTGCTATTTTTGAAAAGTCGTGAAAATGTGCGCAAATCTTTGAATATATGTATTTTTTTAAGTGAACATTTGTAACTCAAATTTTGCTTCTGAGGGGTCCCTGGAACTAAATATTTTGAGATGGGGGGGGGGGGGGTCCTTCACATGAAAAAGTTTGAGCATCACTGACATGGAAACATAGGTTTCTTAGTTGGCACACATTTTCACGATTTTCCAAAAATAGCAGATCTACCAGCTCGCAGCGCGGCACTCGGTGCCGCGCTGTGAGCTTGTATATCTGCTATTTTTCAATAGTTAACATTCATGGGGGGCCCGCAGTGAATCCTTGTACCCAGGGCCCAGAATTTGGTGTGACGCCCCTGAGTGGGGGGGTCAGAGGTGAAGTGCAATAGATAGATAAATTTAACCACGGTATAGACAGTTGGAGAGAAGGAGGAGAGATATAAGACCTGGAGAGAAGGGGGAAGAGGTGATGTACCGACGGGGCGGAGTGAGGAAGGTGACAGCCAACGACGGGAGTGACTATTAAACCCCCACACCAACCCCCTCCCCCCCACTCCCAGATACATTATTCTCATCCTACTGGAAAGTGCAGCCCGCCACCACTACCTCATAACAGTGGTGGAAAAAGTATTACATTTTTACTTAAAGGGGTGCTGTCACCTAAAGGAGTTGAGCGGGGCAGATTACGCTGTGACATGAGCTTCTCTGAAAACGGTCTGAAACAGTCTGAAGCACACAGTGTAATCAAAAACAGCTGACCAGTACAGTAAGTAGTCATACAGTCAGGCTATACAGACAATTCATTTGATTGGCTTATAATTGCGCATCCCCACAATGACATCATAAAAATATTAACTTGTTTTTTTAAGATGATTCTTAAAGTGACAGTAACCCTTTAGGTGACAGGCCCCCTTTAAGTAAAAGTATCAATACTGCAATGTAGAAATACTCTGTTACAAGTAAAAGTCCTGAATTCAAAGTAAAAGTACTGTAAACAAGTATTGGTATTGAAATGTACTGTAAGTACCAAAAATAGGAAGTACTCATTATGAAGAATGTCCCATTTCTTACGTTTTCGAATGTATTTATTGCGACCGAAGGTCGCAGTTTCAAGATTCAAGATTCAATACTTTATTACCATGTCAACAGAGTTGATTGGAATTTGTTTTAGTGCAGCTCTTAAAACATACATAGAACATACATATAAACAGTCAACGCGGGTGGGAATGCATACAATGAGAAACGGCACATCATGTCTCCGTCCGTCCGTCTGCCTCGACGTGTACACTTTTTTACAGTCTATGGGTTTGCCGCTTTGACTTCTCTCACTCTGATGTCAGGGGAACCACACTAACAGAATCCCTTCTATGCCCATATATGGAGATCCCTGATGTCATCAATATTAAGCCCATATCTAACAGGACTTCATATGGGAATGCCCATATCTGTGTGGTTGGTTCACACAGATTGGTTCTACAGACAGGGATCTCCGTATATGAGCATAAAAAGGATTGTATGTACAGTATGATGTCAGATGTCATAGATGTCATGGGGACTTTCACATAACGAATTACTGAGTAAGCGTGGTTGGGGTCTCACAACATATTTCCATATACATTACATGGATCTCCGTATATGGGTACCAGGGGTCTCCATATATGGGTAACTGCCTGGTCCGATATACATCTCTGGCCAGATGGTTACAGCGAGGTCGCTTGTCGCCCTTAGTCGTCTTACTGGTATCCACAAGTTTACCATGAGCCTTTGCATGAGAGGTATCACTTCCTGTTCCTCTTAGCTGTTTCATTCTGACTGGTTGCTGTTGCTGCTGTGACATCTAAATCTCTGCATGGTGATTACTTGGTGCTTTGTTTAGAATGTTATCTAGCTTTCATGTATGGTCACTCTATCTCCACCGATATACAGTACACATTGTGTTCTGGAGGTCCGTGCCACGTGTCAACACTCTAAGATAGAAGCGTACTCTGACAGACCAGTCGACAGCTTTGACACATCCACTTCCATAACAATGGCTGGGTTTCTTGATGCCTTCACTGTGTGGACTCTGTGGAGAGCCTTCTCTCTCTCTCTCTCTCTCTCTCTCTCTCTCTCTCTCTCTCTCTCTCTCTCTCTCTCTCTCTCTCTCTCTCTCTCTCTCTCTCTCTCTCTCTCTCTCTCTCTCTGTCTTTCCTTCTATATCTCTGTGGTTCCCAACGTTTTCTGGATCAAGGCCCAATTTGAAAATGTTGAAAGCGATCACAGCCCCGCCCCCACCAATCGACGGATCCAACTTTTCTTTGATGCAGGCCTTCACGTTTTCAATTTAAAAAGAGTAAGGAATATAAAATAGAAGGCCTGAAAAAGCAATGTGTTAAAATCTGTATCACGTTCAAATATTTTAAAGTTTTTTTTTTACATTAATTTGAATTCATTAACCCATTTAGGCCTATAATTATTTAATGCTTATACTGTTATCTTTGTATCATTGTTTGTTATTTGCATCTCTCTCTCCCTCTTGCTTCTTGATCTTATTCAACCGTCTTATACACGCACAATGTCACAGCTAACTATTGAAAAATAGCAGATATCTGATATTTTTGAAAGATCTTGATTCTTTTGCAAGTATTTGAATAGTATTTGAATTGTTAACTCAAATATTTGCTTCTGGGTGGTCCCTGGAACAACATGTTTTGAGATCGGGGGTTCGTGGGCCAAATACATGTACTTTTGGGGGTCCTTGACATGAAAAGACGGATTTAGAAGACATTTATAGAACCGTGTCAAAAATATTCAAAGACTTGCAAGATTTTTCAAAAATAGCAGATCTACAGGGCCCACCCCCCACATGTCTCTGTCTCTACAGGTAGGTCTATAGATCTACACTATCTGCAATACATCCTACTCTATACTGTAATTGATCTCCCAGGGAAAGGAGAGGCTCTGCAGCGTCTGATTAATAATTAACCAAGCAATCTTCAGCCTGAGAGAGAGAGAGGGAGGGGGAGAGAGAGAGAGAGAGAGAGAGAGAGAGAGAGAGAGAGAGAGAGAGAGAGAGAGAGAGAGAGAGAGAGAGAGAGAGAGGCGGGTAGCCCCCTAACGAGCCACTTCGGTAGTTCAAACGTGGCAGGACAAGCAAAGGCAAAGAAACACAGGCACATGCAGAGAGAGAGAGAGAGAGAGAGAGAGAGACAGAGAGTCAAAACTAGAAATAGAGGGGTAAAAAAACAGTAGGACAAGCTATTCCCATTCCTATTCCTAACTCTTGTCTGAGATCCACTAGCGATACGGCGCATAGGCCTATACCGCTTCAGCCCATCCGTTTTGCTCCGCTGAGAATAGATCTGAGGATAAAAAAAACGAAAGAAATGGTAGTTTCTGAAAAAATAAAAAGCATCTCAAACATGTCAGACGGGGGGGAAAAAGAGAGAGAGAAATGATATCTGATGCACACGCTGCTGAGAAGACCGTCTCCCTGTTACATCTGCACACACAGGCCGTTCTTCACTCCCCCAAATGGATTCTCACGAGACGGCGGCGCTACCCAAAAGCTTGTGCGTGTATAAGACGGTTGAATAAGATCAAGAAGCAAGAGGGAGAGAGAGATGCAAATAACAAACAATGATACAAAGATAACAGTAATATTTTATCCAGATGTGCTTGGTTCTTCTGTCCACGGGCTGTCCCTCAGTTGATGACAACTCCACACATATTGTGCAGCCAAAAAGGTACACTGCTCTCCCAGAACATATTGAAGTGATGACTTATTAATGGTGGAATCTCTCTGTCTGTCTGTCTCTCCAGGTCTGTTCCAGAGGGCCATCGCCCAGAGCGGCACGGCCATCTCCAGCTGGTCGGTGAACTACCAGCCCCTCAAGTACACCAAGATCCTGGCCCGCAAGGTGGGCTGCACCTACACGGAGACGGCCGACCTGGTGGACTGCCTGAGGAGGAAGAACTTCCGGGAGCTGGTGGACCAGGACATCCAGCCGGCCCGCTACCACATCGCCTTCGGACCCGTGGTGGACGGGGACGTGGTGCCCGACGACCCAGAGATCCTCATGCAGCAGGTAGAACATTTTAACCCATTAACACTTGGGATGCTATTATTTTTGTAATTATTTGGCTACAGAGTGCCGCCATTCACTTACGCTTTATTTTGAAGTGCCCCGGATGCCACGATCGTGTCCATGTTGTGGAAATTCACGGTCTCGTAATGGTGATTAGTATGCATATGCATGTTTGGACAAAGCATGCCATTCAGAAGTCAGATTCTTGCAGTTAAAGGGGTAGTTCACCCCCCAAATTACTTTTTTTTCTTCTATTGATTACTCACACAATGGAGACTCAAGTTCAATAATATTGATTGATGACAAAAATGTGATTATGGAAAATTGACCCTGATGGTTTCCCCATCCAGTGCCATGCATTTGGGTCTCCATCCAGGCCCATGCATTTGGGTCCCCATCCGGAATCAATGGGGGTAAATTTACTGTAATCACATTTGTTGTCTTAGGAATGTGACAAATACAAAAAAATATTATTGAACTCAAGTCTCCATGGCGTGAGTAATCAATAGACAAAAAGTCATTTTGGGGGTGAACTACTCCTTTAAGTAAAGGAATGGAGAAAGTAGAGCAAGTGGAGCTTGGAGCAAGTCATTTATGAGAAGAGTGCATTACCCCACTTACCACAGATAACTTGCATAACCGACTCCATAATTACCCCCCAAAATATTAAATGTTCCATTAGAAATGTTCTCCATGGTTTGTTTGTTCGTTCATGCATTCCTTCATTCATTGGTTACAAGTTCCATATTTTTGTTTTTCAGGTGTTGCTAATTGTGAACTGATTTACTGATTTCCAAGAATTAGTAGTACATTGTACGATACAGTGCGCACGTTGATGGTTATTAACTGTCAACAAATTCTGTTGTCATTAACAGTGTTATAGAGCAGTGGTTCTCAACCTGTGGGCCGGGACCCCAAGGGGGTCCCCAAATTATTTTGGGGGGTCCCCAGGTGATTAACTTAATGTCCAACATTGTTTTCCTCACTCAACAGTAAACAAACCAACATATAAAGTTGAAGTTTATAGGTTAAATGCACATTTCTGGAGTGACAATTTAAGGACTTTTTATATTTTTAATACCTCTAAAATGACAAATTAAAAATTTACCAAATTGTTAAATATTAGAGGCAGACATTGTGAAAATAGCTGATCTTCATGCTCACAACGCCTCGCAATAGGGGCTGTTGGGTCAGATGCCATAATGCCAGATGTCATGATAATAGGCGAACATTCAATGAAAATATGCAAACATTTGGTGTAAATGGCCAATCTACAAGCCTGCAACGCGTCACGTTTGCGACTCGTCGGGAGCCTGTAGGTCGGCTATTTTCAGCAAAGAGATTTGGTGAAGAGGGGGTGAAAAGGAGGGGGCCGAGTACAGAGCTCTGAGGGACCCCAGGCAACACATACACAGGGTGTAATTGGTTAAATAAGAGTTCTATGTAAACATTCACCAAAGTGTTACAATGAAACAAACAGGGAATGTCCCGCTTTGGACATTCCCGTAAACAAAACAAATGAGTGAAATAAGTACACGCACCGGAATAAACCCACATTTGTTGTTTGCAACTCATTTAACAATGAAACACGGAGATAAAGGATCCTCCGGGGTTGCTTTCAAGGGTAGCACTTCAGATTGTAGGGCTCTAAATGAGAGCAGTAGATCGTCGAGGGATAAAACCGCAGCCAGCGTGAGACTGTTGTTATTGTCGCTGCTCGGTAATTAGACTAGCACTTTCTCCCTGTTAATTCAACAAAACAACTCCAAATCACAGAGAGATAACCAGAGGTGAACATCAGATATCTGACAGATTTATTTGTGCATGCGTGTGTGTCTGTCTGTCTGTCTGTGTGCGTGCGTGCGTGCGTGTGAGAACACACTGTTAATTGCCACTGCAAACACAACAGAAAAATACCACAACAAAGCAGCAAATGTTTATTTCTTTTCTCGTTATCTTGTTACAGTATGTCTGAGATAAGAATTAGAATTCGTAATATTTTTACTAGACACCAGGGGTCCTTGACAGCAGGCTTCCAGGGCGTCCCCAGCCAAACTATTTAATATAACATCATGCATTGGCCATTTTAAAATATCTGATCTGCAAGCTCACGCGCCGTCGCACAGTGGCGCGTTGTGAGCTTTTTTTTTCTTGAACAAATTTGACAAATTTTTTCTATTTATTTTGATATTTTCACAACACAAATCTTTTATGTGCTACCACCTGGCACAGATTATCTTCAGATGGGGGTCAGCAGCCGAATACAAATTAATTTGGGTGATTTGAACCACTGCAACCGAACATTGACCTGCCTCCCTCTGTCCACCAGGGGGAGTTCCTGAACTATGACATCCTGATCGGGGTGAACCAGGGCGAGGGCCTGAAGTTCGTGGATGACAGTGAAGACAGCGACGGCATCTCGGCCGCAGCGTTCGACTACACCATCTCCAACTTTGTGGACAACCTGTACGGATACCCCGAGGGTGAGGAAACCTTGATGTATTATCTGCTTATTGTAAGTCGCTCTGGATCAAGTGCGTCTGCTAAATGCCTAAATTGTAAATTGTGACGCTCAGTGGAAAAAGTAAGATTTGATATCAATACTGCGTTATAGAAATACTCTGTTACAAGGGAATGTCCGGAATTCAAAAGTATGAAAGTACGTTGGCATCAAAATGCACTTAAAGTAACAAAAGTTAAAATACAACTTTTGGCACGCATAAAATGGGGCTAAAGTGGTTCATGTATGTTGTATAATATTATAATTTAAATCAAAGTGCAAAGTAACTATTAACTTTTCAAATAATTGTAGTGGAGTGAAAAAAGTACCATATTTGGATCCGAGATGTAGTGGAGTAGAAATAAAAGTATTGGAAATTGGAATTATTCAAGTAAAGTACACATAACTCAAAAGTGTTCTTAAGTGCAATACTTGAGTCAATACTTGAGTCAGTATTGAGTCAATACTTGAGTTATTTTACATCACTGGTAACACTTCCTCAGAGCCTGAAACCATTTCTACTTGTGGTGTTGAGTGCTCCCGGCGGCAGGGGGACTGTGATATACCATGATTTATGGTCTTGAAAATCAGCAGATCTACAAGCTCACAACATGGCATGGATGCGAAGCTTTGTGAGTTTGTAGATCTGCTATTTCCGGTGAGCGACACCGCGGCATCTGTGTTGCCACGAACAGCACGTCGCGACAGACCCGTTCAAGAAGTTTTATTGTCGTTCCACACAAGTACAGAACAAAAATGTATAACCCAGGTCATGGTCAAGGCAGAATCAGATAAATCACACCTAAACACTACGATAAAACGCTACATGATACCTACTGTATGGTGCAATAAAGCATTTGCACTTACCCAATAAAATTGCACGTGCTCACTAAAAACGGTGCAATAGCAACCTCAGTAGTAAAAGCAGCAGCATTACAAAATAGTATTTCTACATTGCAGTATTGATACTTAAGTGAACATTTCAGTTCATAGTTGTGAATACAAAGCCCGCCACACCACACACACACACACACACGCACACGCACACACACACACACACACACACACACACACAAGCGGAGCACACACTGGACGCGAACGGCTGCGCAGCGTCGCGTCGCGGTATCGACGCACATGAAGTGCTGCACGGTAACCCCAACTGGATGCGGCGCGCTGCCACCATAGGCTGCCACACAGCACATCCATTTCCCCGGTGGAGAGAACCATGGGAGAACATGTTCAACGCGCGGCAACGCTGGAAAAATAGAACAGTGGCGTATCGGCGCGGCAGGCGAGGCGCCAGAGCCGCGACTGCGCGCGTCTGACGCCGCCGGTGTGGGTCAGTTCCTCCGCGTCCAGTGTGTGTTCCCCTACACACACACACACACACACACATACACACACACACACACACACACACACACACACACACACACACACACACACACACACACACACACACCAGGAGCCATTGTAACATGTACACGGGCAGGGATAACATTATGCAGAGTCCAGTGAAGTGGGTCGTCACAGCACTAGCTGTATAGGTAGGGTAGAGAGCGTGTCTGTTTAAATGTGCATTTTCTTTCTCCACGGTGCGCCTGGATGCTGGCCTTTCAGGCTCTGCTGGGTGGTAACGCTGCCTCTCATTGTAATATGATCCCCCAGGCTGTCTGCTTTGAATGACAGCGACACTTATTATGGATTCCACCAACGTTCTAGGGCCATGGTTCTCAACCTTTTCAGGCCGCGACCCCCAAAATAATCATATTTTAACTGGGGACCAACCCACCCTACGAGCAATAAGAGTTGAGGCATAACGTTTTATACAACACGGTTGTAGATCGTCTATTTTCACAATTTCTGCCTCTAATATTTGACAATTTCGCCAATGTTTAATTTGTCATTTTAGAGCTATTAAAAAGTCCTTACCTTGTCACTGGAAACGTGCATATACCCTCTATACACTTAAAACGTTGTTGGTCTGTTTACTGTTGAGTGAGAAAAGAAAACAATGGTGCAGTTAATTATCTGGGGACCCCACAAAATAATTTGGGGACTAATTTGGGGACTGGGGCAGGCATAGTTTCATTGAGTTTTACCTTTATGGTTTGGTTTAGGTTTAGTTTTTTGGGAAGTTAGGGTTAAGGTTAGGTTTATAGGCATAGTTTTACTGACAGTGTCACATGTACGCACACATGCATGTGACACTGTACACAATACTGTACACAATACACATACACACACAGAGGGAGAGAGAGAGAGAGAAAGAGAGATGAAACACACACTGAGAAAACAGCGTATTGTATTGAGCGGGGAGGAGTAGCTCAGTTAAGTAACAAACCCGAACCAATTCAGAAATGAAATTTCAATGAATTAACAATGGATTAACATGACTGCGTGAGTTGGTTACAGTGGAGCCTGAACCGATTGTCACTTACTCTCGACTTGTCGTCGTGAAATAGAGTTAAACTGAAATCAATCTCAAGACATGGTTATAAATAGCCTGTGTACATGATTCGGTGACAGATGTTTTAAAATGCGGGGGCATTGCATGCATATAGACAGATTTCTCAGAGCGGCGACCATAGCAGCATCGCTTCGCACAGGCTACACGCAGAGCTTTAGAAAAAGTTATATACGTGGAATAAAGCAAAATAAAATGTCATTACTGAAACATTTTGTCAGGCCACGTCCCGATCTACGATTTTATGAAACGGCAGGAAAGGGGAACCTTCCCCCCCCCCCCCCCCCCCCCCCACACACACACACACACACACACACACACACACACACACACAAACAATGTTTCCTTAGCAATCAGCACAACACAATCTTCTTACAATAAATGCACCGAATCTCTACGTGCATCGAGTCGGTCGTATAGGCGCATGTCCTTAACCACCAGAAAAGGCTCTAGCTGTGGCCCAAATTAGCCTTAGCTTGATTTGGCAAATTCCCCAAACATGCCATTTCATTAGTTATCTGTAGTCAGTCCACTTTTCATAGTCAGTTTGCAGTAAATGCCTGGGTACAGAGGCTAGCAACATTCATCAGACATTCCCTGCACATTGGAACGTTTAACACTGTACAAGGGCTTTCCACAACTGCAGATTATCATCATGGTGAATGATCATTTGGAAGCACATGCCCATATGCTTCCAAATGACTGAAATCAGCCGTGGCTACTGAGAACCTTAATCCATGTGCATAGATCAGCTGCTGCTCCTCTGTTTCAGAGTACATTAAAGAGTGATTCAGGCCCTATTGACCGTACATCATTATTGACCTTCTCAATCGTCTAGACTCTCTAGACCTTGAAATCACTTCCACTTTAAATTAAGCAGAAAGAATAACCATTCGGTGGTGTCTTTGGATAAACAACGCTCTGGCGTGATCTGCCGCTGCAGTTCAGCTCTTACAATGAACAGAATAGATTGCAATTAATCTTGACTACAACATTGTTATATTTAAGGTGCATGACTGCGTGCTGTATTTGCTTCGTTGAAACCTCCTCCACTCACCTGCGAAGTTTTCAAGGTTTTTATTATCATTGCAAACATTGCAGGCTGTGAAACGCTTGTAATTACAGCTTCCTCAACATTGTGGATAAAAGATTGATGAATAAAAAAAAAAAAAAATACAGTCAGAATTCTGTAAAAAATTGCAGAGAGAGCAACACAAATAGCAGACGGTGTGTGTAGCTGCCTGGGGCTTCAATCCAAGCTACCTGGAATTGTGTAATTGCAATATTCTCATTCTTTTGCATCACATCAGTTCTCTCCTCTGTCTTTTTTTTATTATTCTCTCTCAGGGGCGTCAATTGGGTATGGCAGGGGTATGCAGCTGCCATACCCTGGGTCCAGGGTGGAAAATAGAAGTTACTTTTAAATATAAATCCATGAATGTTTCTTTGTCTATCTGCGCTGGTTATTATGTTGTTAAATTACAGTAAAATAACTACTAGTAAGACACCCAAGGGTGGAATGCGACCTCAGGGTGACATGCAACCTCGCCCTAAAGGGCGAGGTCGCGCCAATTCTTGACAATCTGGCCAACCACAGCGTTTCTCTGACGATTCTAGTTGTTGTCATTCTGGGGGGAGTTTGTTCATGTTTTTGTGAGGGTATCAACCCTAGGAGCTCAGCACAATCATGGCACACTCACAGAATCAATGTTATGCCCATACATGGAGTTCCCTGACTATGTTATGTCAAAACATGCCCATATGTGGACATTACCAAATATGGGCATTTCCAGATATGTCCTTAATATTGATAACATTGGGACAGGGATCTCCATATATGGGCATGAAACATATGTTAATTAGTAAAGCCAAGCTTAGGTTTGATGCCTTGGGATTTCTATATTTGGACATAAGTGTGTACCCAATAGGTCATCATCTGGAAAGGTAGGGTGTAAATCAGAGTAAAGCAGGCTTTTGAGCTAGTTAGGGTCAGAGATTGATGACATCAGAAATCCCCATATATGGGCATAAAGGGATTTTGCTTTTGTGAATGCCCATCTATGGCATTTTTATTTTATTTTATCCTTTATTAATAAAAATACATGTATGTATCCATATACATATAGAGTTCAATATTGATGTTTTTGGAGAAGGTATGTTGTAAATGTATGCTACTTAGTAAGGGGCCTCGGGTTAGATACTCTTTGTATGGCCTCTGGAGGTCCTTGGCGTCGGTTAGTAGTATGCCCAGCACATAAGATGTGGGACGTCACAAAGCCTGCGGCCATGTATCATTTTCCATCAGGCCTGTTGGTTTTCACGCTCCAGTGCGGCGTTCATGCGCTGCAAGTCAATGGCAGACTTGGCAGTCAGACAGACAGCCATTGACTCCGGCCTAACAATGGCTACTTTCTATGACGGTAGTCCCATATGACATGATGGACTGGACTATCTCCATATATAGTGTTATCCACATTTCGTGTAGCTGCCCTGTACAGGAAGTGATGTCACAACTCGCTGACATCACACTGACATCACAGAGGCTTCGGAAGGACGGTCACGAGGCTTCGGACACTCAAGCGACACGATTCTTCAGAGTATATGCGACCTTCGGTCGCAATAAATGCAAAGTTTAACAAAATGGTCACTTTAACAAGGTATTATAATTATATTCTCCACACTTGTATTCTTCCCATCTTGACAGAATGGTATATTCCCAGGTTCTGCAGGTCAGCTGCACAGGTGCAGGTCAGCTGCACAGGTGAACAACCATTCCAGGCGGCCATATCCAGCCCAAGAAACCGTAGAAACCTGTGTAAAGAACTGACAAAATTCGTTGTTTTTTTCAGACATTGTGAAAATAGACGATCTACATGCTCACAACGCCTCGCAGTGCGAGGCGTTGTGAGCATGTAGATCAGCTATTTTCACAAAAGAACCGTGTTATACAAATGTAATGCCTCTTTTCCATGAGGACTCCCATCTTTGCCATACCCTAGCTTTTGCTGACGCCACTGTGTTCTCTCTCTCTCTCTCTCTCTCCCTCTCTCTCTCTCTGTTGCTTTCTTTCACACAGCTGTACAACTTCACACCTCCACGACCCTCATCTCTCTCTCACTCGCTGCTCTGTTTCCTCTCTCGCTGACAACTCTGCACTCTCATCTCTCCAACTCTTCTTTTTGCCTGTCATCATCATCGTCTCTCTCTCTCTCGTCTGGTGCTTTCCTGCCAACTCTCTCCACTGTTGCCTTCCTTTCCTTTGGTCCGTGCTTTGGTCTCCCTCCCTTCCGTCTGCCTCTCTCTCTCTCTCTCTCCTTCCTTTCCTTTGGTCCGTGCTTTGGTCTCCCTCCCTTCCGTCTGCCTCTCTCTCTCTCTCTCCTTCCTCCTGCTGTTCTCCTTCCTGTAGCCGTCTGATGTTTAACCTCGTCCGCCTTTTCCTGCTGTGACTGTTCTTTTCATTTCATTTCATTTCATCTCTCTCTCTCTCTGTCTCTCTGTCTCTCTGTCTCTCTGTTTTCTCCCCCTTCCTTCTCTGAGGAAGAACACAGAGAAATTAAGGTGCCAACTGGAACCGAAACGTTTTTTTTTCCCCAAAAGAATTATGCCATATAACTATTTTTCGTTCCAGAAAGAACCTTTCAGACCATCATGGTTCTATAAAGCAGTGTCTCCCCTTAACTCTGACAGTGTACAAATTATGGAACCAAATGGACCCGTCAGGGTTCATTTGTTTCCATTTTTACACTGTCAGAGTTACAGACTTGTATGGGTCAATTTAGACCCCCCTAAAGGAACCCACAGTGTCTTTGGAATCCACTTTGAGAACCACTGCTATAAAGAACCGGCTGTTTTCAAAAAGTGTTCTTTGAGGAACCAT
Source organism: Nannobrachium achirus (assembly GCF_963921795.1). Classification (NCBI taxonomy): domain Eukaryota; kingdom Metazoa; phylum Chordata; class Actinopteri; order Myctophiformes; family Myctophidae; genus Nannobrachium; species Nannobrachium achirus. Next base: position 14,326,675 of record NC_137821.1, on the reverse strand, counting down.
TTCTGTCCCTCAAAGAATTTGACAAAGAAGGTTCTAGAACTATTTGGAGGAACATGAGTAGGTGATGAATCTTAATGGAACCATGTAAGCATTTTAAAGCAGTCGTTCCCAAACTTTTCAGGTCGAGATCCAGAATAGAGAGATTAGATGTTCGCCCAAACGAAAAGGTTGAGAACCACTGTTTTAAAGAACCATTCAAGAACCATCACGTGGTCTGTGTGTGTGTGTCGCAGGTAAAGACATCCTGAGGGAGACCATCAAGTTCATGTACACGGACTGGGCCGACCGGGACAACGGCGACATGCGCCGCAAGACGCTGCTGGCGCTGTTCACCGACCACCAGTGGGTGGCGCCGGCCGTGGCCACGGCCAAGCTGCACGCCGAGTTCCAGTCTCCCGTCTACTTCTACACCTTCTACCACCACTGCCAGACGGAGACGCGGCCCGAGTGGGCCGACGCCGCGCACGGCGACGAGATCCCCTACGTGTTCGGCGTGCCCATGATCGGCGCCACCGACCTGTTCCCCTGCAACTTCTCCAAGAACGACGTGATGCTGAGCGCCGTGGTGATGACCTACTGGACCAACTTCGCCAAGACCGGGTAGGTGGATGATGTGCTGTAGGTAGAGTTCTTAAATTCTGCCCGAACCCGACCATACTAGAACCCGACCGACATTTCGGGTAGGGTAGGGCCTAAAATGTATGCTAATTAGTCGGGCCGGGTAGGGCCTCGGGCTCAATGAAAAAATAAAATATGTATTTTTATTATTTTATTACTATTACTATATGATAGACCCGACCATACCCGACGTTTTCGGGCCGGGTAGGGCCTAAAATGTATGCTAACTAGTAGGGCCGGGTAGGGCCTCGGGCCTGCCCAGTTGGTGTCAGACCGCCATTCCGAAACACCGCCATTCCGAACATTGACTAGGGTTAGGGTTAGGGTTAGGGTTAGGGGTAGGGTTAGGGGTAGGGTTAGGGTTGGTTAGGGTTAGGGTTAGGGTTAGGGTTAGGGTAAGGGTTAGGGGTAGGGTTAGGGGTAGGGTTAGGGTTAGAAGTCAATGTTCGGAATGGCGGTGTTTCGGAATGGCGGGGTGTAACCGCCCAGTTAGGGTCCAGTTAGGGCCGGGCCTTAATTTTCAGGCCCGTTGAGAACTCTAGCTGTAGGTGGATGTGAAAAATCGTGAAAAGTCTTTGAATATTTTGGACCCGATTCTATGAATGTCTTCTAAATCCTTCTTCTATAAATTCAGTGGTTCTCAAACTTTTTCAAGTCAAGGACCCCCAAAATTAAATGTATTTGGCCGCCGACCCATGTTGTTCCAGGGACCACCCAGAAGCAAATATTTGTGTTACAAATGTTCAGACAAGCTTGCAGCGCGGCACTCAGTGCCACGCTGTGAGCTTGTATATCTGCTATTTTTCAATAGCTAAAGTATACATTTATAAAATAATTCCAGGTCTTAAAGATGCGGTGCCATGATTTTTTCCCCCGTAAAACATGATGATCAGGTATTATGATTATACTAGGAGGAAGATTCTTTTCCAAAAAAGTGTACAGAAAGTGTTAAAATTATGTTTTTATGTGGCCACACCAACCAGTTGGTTGTTAGGTTGGTGGTGACCTAGCTGAAGTTAGCCACACCCACAGTGTTGGGTGTATGGTAAAAGGGAGAGGATGATTTTATAATGTCATTAAATCAGTGTTTTTCGATCAGGCCTTTTGGCTCAGAGGCTTTCAGCTTTCAGGAAGAAACCAAAAAAACACAGGGAAGGCATATTTGCACATTATAACCACACCCGGTGGTCTGTTAGAGTAATGTTAACTCAGACACATACAAAACAGAAATAATGCCAAAATATGGCACCACCTCTTTAAGAGGGTGTTGGCTTTCAGTTCACTTTCTTAAAATACTCCTGGAAAACTAACTCAGCAAAAAAATGCTGCCTTTTTCACAGGGCACCTGTCCTGCAGCAACAGAGAGAGGTTTAAAGGTTCAAAGTTATTTAAAGGGATATGGTATGTTGGAACAGGAGAGGAGGTTTTTACAACCGCGATGATCCGTGTGTAAGCTATGGTCCATAGAGAACAGGCTGGTTTGACCAAACGGGCGATATGGGAAAAGAAGCAGATATATATCCATGTTTCTGCAGCCAGGATGAATACAATTCAACGGGCACCAGAAGTCCACGGATGTAGTATTCCGTGAGGCAGGGGTCTTCAACAGGGGGTCCGGGACCCCTAGGGGGTCCTCAGAGATACTACAGGGGGTCCTCCAAATCTTTGAGTGATAGAAAGTTTTTTTTGCTCCTTTTTTTATATTAACAACTTCCATCATTCTGAGAACTTTAGCCAAAAATAGCAGATCTACAAGCTCACAACGCCTCGCAGCGCGAGGCGTTGTGAGCTTGTAGATCGGCTATTTTTGGCAAAGAGCTTTGGTGTAGAGGGGAAAAAGAGCAGGCTAAGTACAGAGTCAAATTCAAGTTTATTAGGTAATGACGGCTCAAGTGGTTAAATATCTGAACACACAAATTGACATGAATCCAAACTACATCGACGATTGTGCTGTCAAAAGATGAAACTATTTGGAATCTATTGACAGGTTGTGGGGGGTCCCTGCTTCATCTCTCTCTCAACTTAGGGGTCCTTGGCCTGAAAACGTTGAAGACCCCTGCCGTGAGGAATTATGGGAAACTGAGTTAACTTAACTCAACTTAACTTGTATTTTAATCTCAAATAACATGATATGTCTTCATTAAATGGTTGTACCATGGATGGTACTGCATGTGTCCTAATCCCGGAGCTGAATAAGTGTCAAAGTCAGGCCTTCGCCAAGGTTACAAGTGGGTAGGAGCCAAGGTTACAAGTGGGTAGGAGCCAAGGTTACAAGTGGGTAGGAGCCAAGAAACATGTTTTATTTTTCTCTCACTTCCCACATATAAGTGTGCGCACGAAAATAAACCAGCAAACACTAACCACTTGAACAGCATCCCTATTCCGGGGGAAGGTTCACCAAAAATAGCCGATCTACACGCGTTGTGAGCTTGTAGATCGTCTGTTTTTGGTGAAGAGAGTTTAGGTAGATGGAAAAATAACTCATCAAGTACAGTGCAAATCATGTCTGTTTTACTAAGTGTAGAGGGTCTAAGTGGTTAAGATTTAGGATTTCAAAGGTTCCTGACCGGACCACCCCCCTCTTATCTCCTTCCAGGGACCCCAACCTGCCGGTGCCACAGGACACCAAGTTCATCCACACCAAGCCCAACCGCTTCGAGGAGGTCATCTGGACCAAGTTCAACTCCAAGGACAAGCAGTACCTCCACATCGGCCTGAAGCCCCGCGTCCGGGACAACTACCGGGCCAACAAGGTAGCCTTCTGGCTGGAGCTGGTGCCGCACCTGCACAGCCTCAACGAGGACGTGCCCACCACCCGCCTCACCCCCGGCGGCGTGGGCCCCACCCACAGACCCTGGCCCAAAATCCGCCCCACCGCCCACCCGTACCCCACCTTCCCCTCGGACCCGGAGGGGGAGGGCTCGGAGCGGCCGCACCAGAACCTGTTCCCCGGCGACACGCGCGACTACTCCACGGAGCTGAGCGTGACGGTGGCGGTGGGCGCCTCGCTGCTCTTCCTCAACATCCTGGCGTTCGCCGCGCTCTACTACAAGCGCGACAAGCGCCACGAGATGCGCCGGCACCGGCTGTCGCCGCACCGCGGGCACCACGGCGGCGGGCACCCCGGCGCCAACGACCTGGCGCACAGCCAGGAGGAGGAGATCATGTCGCTGCAGATGAAGCACTCGTCGGAGCACGACGCCCACCACGACATGGAGCCGCTGCGGCCGCACGACATCCTGCGGCCCGCCTGCCCGCCCGACTACACGCTGGCGCTGCGCCGCGCGCCCGACGACGTGCCCCTGATGACGCCCAACACCATCACCATGATCCCCAGCACCATCACCGGCATGCAGCCCCTGCACGCCTTCAACACCTACCCCTCCTCCACCACCGGCCACAACAACACCCTGCCCCACCCCCACTCCACCACCAGGGTATAGGGGGCAGCGGGTTCTCTCAAGACTTTTTACATTTCAAAAAGGATCTCCCCCTTAACTCTGACAGTGTACAAATGGAACCGAATGGGCCCGTCAGGGTCCATTCGGTTCCATCTGTATGCTGTTAGAGTTACAGACTTGTATGGGTCAATTTAGACCCCCATAAAGGAACCCACAAAGTCCCTGGAATCCACTTTGAGAACCACTGGTAGAGGGAACGGCCTCGCACAGCGCCTCCCCCCCAGCCTAGGGACCCGCCAGGAGTGGCTTTAGCCACCGGACGACAACAACAAGGGTCTTTGGGCTCTTTGTTCCATTCTCTTACTCTCTCGTTTCTCCCCCCCAACCCCCCTAGAAAACAAAAACTCAACGGCAACAAACACCCAACCACCCGCTGTCAAAACTTCAGCAGTTCCCCTCCGTCGTCGTGTGGCGCGACGGAACTGCGTTGCAGCGGGGGTGGCCATTTGTGTTGACGGTGAAGAGGCGGGGAGGTGGTGGGGTTGACGACTTGGATATTTTTCCAAGGACGCTGTTTTCAAACCGAGGAGGACGCGCGGCGGCGGCGGTCCTCGAACTGCCCGTACGTGGGACGATGGCGTATCTATCGCCCTGCTCTCTGTGTCAGAACCCCCTCCACCCCCTCTCCGCCGCCTCTCTCTTTAGATACTCTGTCATGGTCCTTGTTTTACTCGGTGTGCTTCTATCCGTCTCTTTTCTACATCCCCCTCGGACCTCCCCACCCCCCCCCAGCTGTGTTCCCCCTCATTCACTCCCTCCGTTCTGAGGAGTCATAAACTGATGAGTCAAGTGTTTTTTTGGGGGGGGGGGGGGGGGGGGGGGGGGGAGTGAGCACGGTATAAGCATATACTGTAGCTGTACGTTGATAATATACAATACTGTCATTCTACCAGCATTCTTTGGTGCCAAGTACGTACCGCTGTGTTTGTTCCCCCACCCCAGGTGTGTGTGTGTGAGGGGGGATTGAAGAGAATTCTAGAATATTCCTATTTACTGTCAACTAACACATGCTGTGTCGTCATATGACAAAAGTGCCAAATCGGCTGCTGTTGTTGCGTCTTATCTTTGCTTTTTGTTTGGGTTTTTCATTTTTCTCCGGGCGTTTGTTTGATTGTTGCTTTTTTAATTTTTTTGTGGAACATTTCTTTTCTTCTTTTTTTTCGTTTTGTTTGCTGAAAACATAGATATATAGAAATGATATTATATATAGTTATATATAAATGTGTACAAATGGAGAAAGTATATAAATGGGGTTTCTCAGTGGGGATCTATGCATGAATTATTTTTAAAAAATGACGACGACGGGGGGCAAAAGGACACTGTATCTGTCAATGCACGTTTCCCAATCTAATCGACTCATATCTGTCTCCACTTTGACCATCTTTCTTTGTTACCCCCCTCTCCCCCCATGCCCACACACTCTGCAACAAGAATGCCGGAAAACCTCAACATCACCCAGCAAAACCTCTCCCTTGATCAATCATGAAAAAAAGTCACTGACACAACTTACATGACTTACGATGACGGCGACACCCATGAATACTATGAGTACTCGCCACTTGAACCCTGATGGCGTTCCAATTGGCATAGTCATAGTAGGCCAACATTCAGCAAACATAGCAGGTCTAGAAGCTTACAACACATAACGTGAGCTTATTCATCTCCTGTTTTCGGCAAAGAGTTTTTTAAGTAGAGGGAAAAAAGAGTGGGCAAAGTATAGACCCCTGGGCGGTCGACAGAGTATATTGGGTTCAAGTTGAATCTCTCTTTCTCTCTCTCCGTCTCTCTCTCACTCACACACACACACACACACACAACTCAGAGGTACCAGCCTCTCGATGTCGCGCCCCATCAGCCCATCCCAGCTCTCCTCTCTCGCTGCTTCTCCATAAACATCTTTGGGTTTTTAGGGTACGTGAAAGTATCAAAGCTGCAGACTGCTTGCCTGTACAGAATTATTTTTGTATCTCAGTCAACAAGCAAAACACAGGCAGCTTCTACTCACTTCTCACCGCACGCACCCCTGTTCCCAACACATGCATATTCTGTTTGATGTGTGAAACGCGTGCTGCGAGCATGTGTTCGCGTAGCGTTGGTGTGGACGTGTGCGTGTGTGCGTGCGTGCGTGCATATTCGCACCTATGCATGTGCGTGAGGCGGGCAAGCAAGTCGGCACCGACTGATTCACATAGGCAGAGTTAAGCTTAAGCACTTTAAGCCCAGCATCGGTAGGCCACTGTGGGGAAAGATTTTACTGAGAGTAGCGCTCACAGCGTTGTGAGCTTGTCGATCGGCGTGTTTCAGCGAAAGCTTTTGGGGTTTTAAGCAGGTTAAGTAAAGAGTGAACCGGGTGAGATAACAGAGAGAGAGAGAGACAGAGAGAGAGAGAGGGAGAGAGAAGCAGACGCCACATTTCCAGGGATCTCGCTCACGTCGCAAACACAGGTCTGCAAAACAAGAGCCCCCTACAGTAAGAATACTTAGACCCCCTGCTCCCCCCTACAGTAACCATGGAGAGTCACACTGTGTCCCACCACACCCGACCACCACACAATGTCTGACCTCAAGCAGCTCCGCTCTCATTAAAAAGGCTTAGCCCACTAAAACTAGTGACCTTTTTGTTGTATATTATTGAACTGTAAGCACACTGGGGGCCAGTGGGGGGGGGGGCGACTGGCAGTCCTCCAGAACAGAGGCCTGCCGCGCAGGGCTGGAAGATTCAAAAGATCAAATAAAACAGACAAATCAAATCAAACAAAAGGGGGAGCGGAACTCCTATACAGGGTAGTAGCAACAACACGGTCCACAACTGTCTTTTTTTGTTGTTGTTGTTGTTGTTGTTTGGGTCAGAATGCTTCGGCCTCCTGCTTGCACGAGCGCACACGCGCACACACACATGCACACACTCACAGATTCTCTACTGAGGAGAACGGACATGGATATAATGCGAGCGACGCGTCGGCCGCCCAACATTGATCGACCCCCCCCCCCCCCCAACCCCATTAAAACTGTTAATGCTGTTGACTGAACCCCCCACGGCAGCACATGGTAGCCTAATACATCCAACATGGGACAAGTTAGTTATAAACGGTGCTGTTTGCTTGTGTTCTAGCTTTAGCCTGTTTGATTGTTTGTTTTCTATTTTATTACTTGCCTGAAGGGCCCGGGAATGGGAGCGTTGCGCCTGTGGCTGCTCCTGGCAGGTGTTTTATAAGCCTACTGGAAAGGGAAATGTGCACAAACGTATAACACAAAAAACAAAGTGACTGTCTGACTAAAGATTGATGTCGGTAAAGGAGACGAGGTGCGCTTCGTGGGACCGGTGCCGTAGGATGGACAATAGACACGTCACTGGAAGAGAGAATGTGGCAGGAAAAACCGGGAAAAGACTCACAGCCTTAATCATCAAAAACAAATACAAAAGGGGACTGTGGCTGGCCATTTGCAAACGAGGACATTAAAAGGCATGGCAATCTTACTGTCCTCAATGTTTGCCAGGAGTCTAAACCACCTGCTTGTCTGTCCTACTAAGGGTCTCTGTGCCCCCCAAAACCATTTTATACTCATTCTTGTGAATACAAAGGCAGTGGGAAGCTGTGAAGTGAACTTCACCAACACCAACACAGCTAAATATGACACCTCCAGATGTGAAAACAGCAGCGAACGGTATTTTCTTTGGTCTGTTCCTTTTCCTTGTCTATTTTATAAGCTTAACACAAGAGGGAGCTGATAGTGACAGACTTCAACTACAGCCCCGCTTCCTCTGTGAATGGATATTATGTGAAGGATAAACCACACATGGCTGAAAGGAGAGAGACAGACACACAACAACTAAAGGATCAAAACTGTACATTTTTAAGTGTAAGAAACAGACAAAAATATTTGTAAATATTAAGTTTCTTGTTTTTATTTGTTTTTTTTGTTTCTTTTGGAGTGAATGAATGAACTACTTACTTTTGTGACAACAGAAAGACAACAGGTGCAGTTTGTAAAAATGAGCGTCGGCTCAAATGTCCAGCTCCACTCGAGTGATGAAACAATGTGCAAATACCACTGAGCTCTTTCCATAGAAGTGGCTACATCAGTTTGAAATATATGAATATTAAAAAGCTATTTATGTTGACAGATCTATTTGCTCTTAGTCCAAAGTTGCTAATCTCTGGGTAGACGACGTGATGAGATTCATCTCAGTTCCAGTTTCCCTCCCTCACGACGCCACATAAAGCTAGTCATGACGGAACTGTGTGCACTCTTGTCCAGTGGGTTTTAAATAGTAGACTATGTCGATTTTACCATCTAAAGGGTTTACGTTGCCTTACATGTGATGGGGCTTTCCCGATGTCTGACTTCTTATGGCAGTACACTCCCGTTTCAAGAAATATAGGCTACATGAAGTGATGCATTCATTGGGTGACTCTGGAGTGAAGGGTCTGGTCATCATTGCGTGTAAGAGCACTGACCTTGTTTGTAAGTATACTCTAATAACCTGGATGATGTTGGGTGTTTGGTCAGTGATTCTTTGCCAGCTCTAAACAGAGGCTTATTAAACACAAGTACAACTGAACGATCAGCTGACATGTAGCAGTGTTTACAGGTAGCCTCTTCATGTTCAAATATGAGGAAGACATGATGAGACTCTTCATAGCCACATTAGAATAACACTAACATTTCTCCCCTCAGTGTCCTGTGCTGCATTTTAATGACAAAAGCAGTATTTATTACATACAGTAGGTACACAGGATTTTGGCAAAGTAAACGTATGTTTTCTCATGCCAATAAAGCCCCTTTGAATTGTTAGATGATGTCTTTGCAGTGGCATTAAATCACTTCACAGGAATACATAGTACACTTTGTGGGTTCAGGGCACGATACCAAAGTTGCGTCCAAGACCACATAGGCTACTAACATATTGCGTACTACTACTGTAGCCTACTATTACAGGATGCCATTTTCAGCCTGCTATTTAATATCTAGCAGTTGGGTTTCACTTCGGATAAACGAAAAAATGCTTAGGCATACTAACTAGTATATGTTAGTATGTGATTTTGTACACATGCAGCTTAAATACTAACTAGCATACTATTTAGTATGCCAAATAACCTTCTATAGTATGTATGCCCAAAGTGAAACTAAATAGTAGGCTGAAAATAGCATCCTGTGTAGTATGCAGTGTGTTAGTATGCAATTTTGGATGCACTGTAAGAGTGTGCACATTGTAGTTTGTTTTGTCTCAAAGTGAACATCACTGAATGTGTGATAGACGGCCCCTGTCACATATAGGTAAACTGTTTGTTTGTTTGTCCGTAGCATATAATGACAGGCCATTGGCCCTTAAGAATGACCATAGACCCCCATCAGTTGAGATGAAAATCTGCCCTTTCTTCTTTGGTGTTTTTCAGTTATATCGTTTCAAGATTTCCCATTAGTGACTTTAAGCGACTGTGTGTGTGTCTTGAGTCTCTTGACGTAGGAGTACTGAAGCTTAACTCCTCACACAAACACATGGCTCATCCTCGCACACCTTTCAGCTGGTACATCAGCCCGGTGTTCATGACCACGCCTTGCACCTGTTGTCTTTGTTTTTACATTCTTTGTTCAGAAACCCAAGACCTTTGAGATGAATCAAAAATGTTAAATAATGGAATAAAAAAAGAAAACGATAAAAAAAACAAGATGATTATTAAAAAAAAGTAAAGTAAAACTATATAAATAAATAAATAAGGTGATGATATTTCTGTTTACTTTAGAAGTTATTACACTCTGTATGCTGTGATTCTGATCTGGGAAACATTAAAAGACATTCATAGCCAGTCTGCTGATTGTGTGTCATTATGCAGCCAGGTGCCGTAGCTGAGTGGTTCTCAACCTTTTCAGGCCGCGACCCCCAAAATAATCATAATTTAACTTCTCATGAAATAAATACATTGATTTGATAATCAGCTGTAGGATACCAAACATTTCTCACTTCATCCTATAACATCCATATGCTCAGGCAGGGCCACATCACATGTAGTGTGAGCTGATGGACACTAGATGGCGTCCAAACAGAAGGTTTCAGTCTGTCATTTACAAGTTTTCATCAGTCAAACATTTAATCACAGACTGAACACTCAAAGTCTCAAACACACACACCTCTGCAACATTAAAAGGTACACACACAATCACGTACCTCTACCATAAACAACAACAAATGTAGTTTTATTTATGCATGTTATGGGAGCATAAGAACAGTCAAACAAGTAGGCCTATTTTACTCCACCACCAGGTCTATAGTTTATTCCTTAAGAGATGTGTGACTGATTGGTGTAGTAGTCTAATGGTCAGACTCACAGGCACAGCACATAGATTCCATTCAAATCATCAGTTTAATTTAATTGTTATAATTGAAGACCAACATACAAATGAATAGTAATAAAACAAATCTACATAACGTGTGTGAGTGGTGCATGGTGTAATGGTCTATTAAATCATCTGATTTTATGTGCAACCATTCCTTGTTCAAATCCCACGCTTTATTATTCAATGCTGGAGTTTCAACTTAACTTTACAAACTGAAAGCAGTCATACAAAATAACTCTTGTAAGAGTAAGAGACCATTGCATTAAACAAACTACTCCTTTTAAGTCAAGAAAAAAGTGAGTATTTTTCCACCACTGCCAACTCTGCAGATGTGACACACATGTACTAACATTATCAGTGAGAAAATGCACATTTTAGTTGACACTTACCAATGTTTACCTTCGCGAGTCGTCAGTGGCTTTGAAGAAGACTTTATTGGAAGATTAATACGTAATTTCTATATTATCTTAAATTATAATCTATTTAAAACGTGCGTAACCTCGCGTCACCAGTCTTAAAACGTGAGTGAGATTAATAATAAAGTTGCGCCTCTTCTCCTCTCATCAGCAACCGGGTGATAGACAGCGCGATTACGCCAGACTGAACCAATCAGAGGACGCGTAGGGCACAGTAGGCGGGACCATTATGTTTGATTCGCGTCACTTTACAGGTTAAAGATCCGGTCTAGAACGGATATGGAACTGTGTTCTGTGTGAATGGCAAATTCCCGGATACAGTAGGCGGGTTTTAGACCGGATCTGAGCACTGGCACTGCAATGATTACTTTACTTACTTACTTTATTTGTTTATTTAGACGGGACAATGCATATTAATGAACACTACATGAATGCAATGTAAATAAGCCGGAATTAGCAAGAATGCTAAATTTCATCCGTAGTCCCCACATGAAGACAAAACAATACATACCAACAAACAGTAACCCTACTAGGAGAGGGCGCCTAAGAACATACATACAAATACTATTTTTCCTGAACCAAGAAAAAAACAACAAAAACAACACATATTACTAACAGTACCCTACATTAAAAAAGGATAGTTACAAATATACGTACATGGCATGAGCTGTAGGCCTACTCTTAGAACTATACATGGTCACAGGTTTGATTGTCAACTAACCATTTTTTTAGATTGAACTTGAAGGATGGAAATGACAAACAGTCTCTTATTGTTAGAGGTAGGTCATTCCAGATTGAACATCCCTGCACTGAAAGGGTGTTTTTTCCAAAAGCGGTTACCCGGTACGGTACTTCGCAATCCCCTCTAGTGATTGCTCTAGTATTGAGTCCTCTATCAGGCTTCCTTTTTATGAATTCCTTTAGGGGAGGTGGGCATAGACCATTTAGGGTATTATATATGATACTGACCTGTTTAAAAACCTTAAAATTAGCGAAACTCAAAAAACGGTACCTCTGAAGAATATTACAATGGTGATATGAGTGGGGTTTCCTATCGAATACCTTAAGCGCACTCTTATATAGCTGTTCAATGGGTTTGAGAGTCGTTATACCTGCGCAAGACCAGTTTGTGAAACAGTACTCAATGTGTGATAGGATCATGCATTGGAGATACGATTTAGCAGCACTAACTGCCAAAAAAGGTCTGATTTGTTTAAAGTTCTGAAGGTTGAACTTGATTGTGTTTGTAACCTTTTTTACATGTTTTTTAAAGGTTAGGGTTGAGTCTAACATGACCCCGAGGTACTTGAACTCTGACACAAGTTCAAGTTCCTCTCCACCCAGAAACACATTTGATGATTCCATCACAACTGGTCTTTTGGAAAAAGCCATGCAGACCGTCTTTTTTGCATTCAGGAGCAGGCATGAGTCTGTAAGCCAGTCCTGAACGCTGGTCAGAACAGAAGTTAAAACCGTTGACACCTCTGCATAGCTCTTTCCATGAGTCAGTATAACAGCATCATCTGCGTACATCTGAATATGTACATCTTTACATACATCAGGTAGATCGTTTATAAACAGAGAAAACAGAATTGGTCCTACTATTGATCCCTGGGGGACACCAACCGAGCAAGTGTGATAAGGAGACTTGATGCCATTTATACTAACACACTGTTCTCTATTTGATAGGTATGATGTAAACCATTTGATGGCCCCTCCATTTGATTGCTTGACACACACCGACATTGCAGAACAGCGCCCTCTGGAGTAGCAGCAGCAGAAACGCTCTTCATCTTGGATGGATGGAAGAACAGCTGTGACGAAAAACAGTTTGTAAAGTGACTTGTCAACGACTCCCAACAGTTTTACTGTGATTTCAACACTTTCCTCCCAGCAATAAGCAACAAAAAGAGGATGGACGAAAAGCCGGACTCATTGAATTGCAACTTTTGTGGACTTGCCTACATTTTACCAGGTAATTTGGAGACTTTTCCTTGATAGTTTATCGCCGTGTATCTGCCGCGAGGTTCGTTGAAACCAGAATGGCGGATTTAAGCACTTAATTGACGCCGCTGTTGTCTCAAACCTTTTCAAGGACCCCCAAATTAAGATGTATTTTGCCGCGGACCCCCACTGAAAATATGGTGTGCCAGCTAGAAATAGGGTCTGGGGATCTTATAGTCAAGGTTTGTGTTGTTAAAATGCTTCACACACATTTGGCGTCTGAGTGGTCAAACTGCTCCTCAAGGACCCCTGGCCCTGGGGGGTCCTCAGAGCTAGACCCCACTCCCTGGCTGAAGCCCACACACCTACTCAAATAGTTGCAACTTATTGCAACAGGTTGCAGTGGTCTGGACTGGAGCTCTGGACTGGCCAGCCTGAAATTCCTGAAGGGCCTACAAGTCACAATTCAAGTAAATTCAACATTTACTTGAGTAAAAGTATCAAGAATACACTTTAAAGTACCAAAAGTAAAGGCTACTCGTTATGCACAATTAAGGTCCAATTTCACACGTTTTCAAATGCACAAAATGTCTATTTTCTATTTCCAAATTGTCAATAGGTCTGAAGTGGTTTCATAATAATCAAAATCTACAAACTATAACTATAAAATAATTATAGTGGCGTTAAAAGTACAACATTTGCCTTGGAGATGTAGTGGAGTAGAAGAAAATTGGAAATACTCCAGATTTTATTTTTATTGAATGCTTTATTATTTAGCAGTACAGGCAGTACAATCAAAGGTTTTGCTCAAAGGGTAACACCACAAGAAGGCCTGCAGGGGGATGTGTTTCCATTGTGATTTCAGTGTGTGTTTTGTGTTGGTGTTGTGTACAGGGTTCCCACGGTCATGACATTCCTGGAAATATTTTGAAATTAGAAAAATATTTTTCCAGTACCGGAAAGGTTTTGGAATTGATCAAGGGTCCTGGAAGGTCCTGGAAAAAATAGCTATGCATTGTCTGTGGTTTAAACATGGGCCAAATTGTTAAATATTAGAGGCAGAAATTGTGAAAATAGCAGATCTACATGCTCACAACGCCTCGCACAATAGAACCGTTTTATACAAAATTCCTCAACTCTTAGTGCTCGTCAGGGTGCCGGGGTCCCCAGTTCAAATATGATTATTTCGGGGGTCACGGCCTGAGAACCACTGGCATACACTACCTGTCTTTGGGCATTGCACATAGGAGTAAGCGACTCTTTATTGAGCTGAATTATTGTTATATAGTCCTGGAAATCTGGTTAAATATTCTGGAAAAGTTTTGGAAATGAATTGGTAAAAATGTGTGGGAACCCTGTGTGTAGCAGAGGATGAAGCCATTGCCAACCTGCCCCTGGTGTTGCTGTGTGGTCACATCTTCTGCACCTCCTGTGTCACCACCCTGGAGGCGGACAACAGCATCCGCTGTCCAGAATGCAAGGTAGTTAAAAACCATTAAGTCCGGGAATGCATTATTACATTTATGCTTTAACTATAAAACAATAGCAGATATACAAGCTCACAGCGCATCACCGAGTGCCACGCTGCGAGCTTGTAGATCTGCTATTTTTGAAGAAAAAAAAAACCCTCATGTTTCTATCATCAGTGGTTCTCAAACTTTTTCATGTCAAGGACCCCCAAAATGATATGTATTTGGCCGCAGACCCCCATCTCAAAATATCTATTTCCAGGGACCCCCAGAAGCAAAATTTGAGTTACAGATGTTTGCTTTAAAAAATACATACAGTATTGCACACATTTTCACGACAAAAAAAGCAGATCTACAAGCTCGCAGCGCGGCACTGTGAGCTTGTATGTCTGCTATTTTTCAATAGTTAAAGCATTCAATAATTCTTGGCCTAAATGGGTCACAATCGACTGTGTGAATGATTGTTTATTCAGGTAAATTAGAATTATTTTCAGTCAATTTGTGGATATACTGTATAAGAAGTAATATAAATGATACTTAAAACTTCTCTACTAGTAAGACGCCTCAGGGCGACAAGCCCTAAAGGGCGAGGTCGCTCCACAGTGATGTGGACGTCAGGGATGTGGACCTCACATTTCGCTTTTTTTACTGGCTTGCAGAGCTGGTCAGTAGATAGTCAAGCGTAGTGAGGGACATTTGCGGGACCTATTCCTGGTTGCCTAAGAATGGCCATAGTAACAGCCAATGACAGGACAGGTTAGCGCTTCCAGGCTATGGGATCTCAATGGTAACCCATGCTAACTTGTGACTTGGGTGTGAAATGATGCTACTCTTTCCAGGTTGAATCAGCCCTGCCCGAGCTGGGCGTGGGCGGGATGGAAGTGGACCCCAGAGTGCTTGGCCTCATCTACACCGCCGGAATAAACAAAAAGAAAAGGTATTGTCATGTAAAACAGTGCTCTCAAACTTTTTCATGTCAAGGACCCCCTAAAATAATCTGTATTTGGCTGCAGGACCCCCGTCCCTATTTTGTGCCAGAGACCTCCAGAAGCAAATATTTGAGTTCAACGTGTTTGTTTTAAAACCTATTAAAAGATTTGCACAAATATTCACAATTTCTCTAAAATATCTAAATAATCGCATGGCACAAAAGAAATGAAAGTTACATTTCAGTTTTTGACCTATTCGTAGTTGGGGCATTCACGAATAGTGATTTTTAGTATTCGAATTATTCGACCTCAAAGTATTCGAATAGTCGAATATTCGACAGGACTGGCCAAACTGTCAACTATTAGTTATAAGTAAGCAAGAGGTGAACATTGTGAAAATAGCCGATCTACATGTAGACCGGCTATTTTCACAATATTTATCTGCGGAACCGAGTCACATTAAATGTAATACCTACAATTCCAAGTGCGTGTCAGGGTGGGGGTCCCCAGTTCAAACATGTTTATGTTGGGGGTCACAGCCTAAAAAGGTTTGAGAACCACTGGTATTAACAAATTAATCCACCAGGGGCATTGACAACTCAATCTTATGACTTCCTATCTAGCCAAGCTTTATAAACTATATATTTTTAAGAGAAAACAATAAAAATAAGCGAATATTCGACTTTGGTGAACAACGTTGAATAGTGACTTTGATATTTAATTATTCGAATCTTTGGTGAATGCCCTATTAGTAGTAATAGGTTATTTCCATTGTGTGGCCTTTTATCAGTTTTGATGTGTGTTGTGAACTGCTGCAGTGGTAACAAAGGCAGCAGAAATCTCAGAGGAGGCAGACATGGCCGGTCCTCACCAGTGACACAGGACGCCACTACTGAGGAGCCAAGCAAACCACAGGTAAATGAAAGGAATTGTCAAGTAGCAGTCACAGGTCTCTAGGCCAGGGGTTTTCAAAGTGGGTGACGGGGCACCCTGGGGTGCCGCGACGGCAGTCCAGGGGTGCCGCGAGATAAGTTGATAATATTTGGAATTTATTTGGACACTTGAAAAAATATTTAGTATAATTTTAAACTTGAAGTACAAAGTTATTTTCAGTCAGTTCTAACCAAAATGGCTATTATCTCAACGCTTTCCTCGCAAAATAATCACTAAAATATCGTCACTGTCGGGCAGAAACCTCGTTTCTCCAAGTTTCAAACGTGTACGTATTTTGGTAAAGCAAAGCCCTGCTTCATCATACAAGACTGTCGCACAGAACTAGTGAAAACAGCCGATCTACAAGCACATCGCAAGGTGTTGTATGCTTGTAGATCTGCTGTTTTCACTAGTTTAGTACATTTTATAGATGATAAATACAAAACGAACGGTTTTGGACATACAAGGTTTCACCCGACAACGACGATATGCTATAAATATAAGGTGCTGGGAGTGAAAATTATAATGTAGGGGTCCCTCGGATTAAAACAATATTTATGGGGTGCCCTGAGACAAAAAAGTTTGGGAACCCCTGCACTACTGAGGAGCCAAGTAAACCACAGGTTAATGAAAGGAATTGTCAAGTAGCAGTCACAGGTCTCTTGGTCATAGATTTGTATTGGGTGGACTGTAACCTTTGATATTGAAATAGATTGAGTGGAGGAGATGAGGGATGTGTATCAGTACTCGTTGCCTTTTTACATGGATGGTGTTAATGTAATGTATGTAAACGTGATATATGTTGGTTAATGTTAACATAGGCTACGCCAGGGTTCCCCAATTAGTTTTCCCCAAGGGCCGAATTATGTCTAGGGTACCAAGCCGAGGGCCACAACATTGCAGAGGGTGACGGTGGCGTTCCCACTACTCCAGCGACAGTTTTCGTCGTTGTCGGGTGAAAATCTTTTATTAAATTTATCATTTGAAAAATGATTTAAACTAGTGAAAACAGCCGATCTACAAGCACACGTTGTGTGCTTTTAGATCTGCTGTTTTCACTACTTTTGTGCGACGACCTTGTATGATTTGCGAAAGAACGTACAAATTTGGAGATACGAGATTTCCACCCGACAACGACGATATACTAGTGTTGTTGCTGCTCTTATACCACCATTATTACTGGGGTTGGTGTGGGCCAGACAGTATCCCCCAGCGGGCCGCAAATGGCCCGCGGGCCGCCTATTGGGGAACCCTGGGCTACGCCATTTAGACGTGCTGTTTGCATATGCACAAATGCTATACGCTGTTAATATGTAGTGGGACGAAGGCTCCTCGGCCTGCCGGTGGGGGCTCCTCACTTGATTTACAGAACGATTATTTTTAACTAGTTTGTATAGTTAAAGGTCCGTTAGCCTTTTTGAGCGGTGGTCACAACGCTCCTATACGTGGCCGTGTGTGTGGGTCTGTCTGTCTGCATCCGTGTATGTAGCCTAC
This sequence comes from Nannobrachium achirus, assembly GCF_963921795.1. Taxonomy (NCBI): domain Eukaryota; kingdom Metazoa; phylum Chordata; class Actinopteri; order Myctophiformes; family Myctophidae; genus Nannobrachium; species Nannobrachium achirus. The sequence goes on along the minus strand of NC_137821.1, from coordinate 14,309,072 downwards.
AGTACCTTTTCTGACCACACATGTTAAGGGAGGGGCGCTGTTGTTCAGGCCAGGCCCCCCCCCCCCCCCCCCCCCCCCCCCACACACACACACACACACACACACACACACACAGATGGATGGATGGATGGTTGGTTGGATGGATGATGGATGGATGGATGGTTGGATGGATGATGGATGGATGGATGGATGGATGGATGGATGGTTGGATGATGGATGGATGGTTGGATGATGGTTGGATGATGGATGGATGGACGGACGGACGGATGGATGGATGGTTGGATGATGGATAGATGGATGATGGATGGATGGATGGTTGGATGATGGATGGATGGATGGATGGATGATGGATGGATGGATGGTTGGATGGATGGATGATGGATCGATGGATGGATGGATGGATGATGGATGGATGGATGATGGATGGATGATGGATGGATGGATGGATGGATGGTTGGATGATGGATGGATGGTTGGATGATGGTTGGATGATGGATGGATGGACGGACGGATGGATGGATGGTTGGATGATGGATAGATGGATGGATGGATGATGGATGGATGGATGGTTGGATGATGGATGGATGGATGGATGATGGATGGATGGATAATGGATGGATGGATGGATGGATGGATGATGGATGGATGGATGATGGATGGACGATGGATGGATGGATGGATGATGGATGGATGGATAATGGATGGATGGATGGATGGATGGATGGATGGATGATGGATGGATGGATGATGGATGGATGGATGATGGATGGATGATGGATGGATGGATGGATGATGGATGGATGGATGGATGGATGGATGGATGATGGATGGATGGATTATTGATGGATGGATGATGGATGGATAGATGGATGATGGATGGATGGATGGATGATGGATGGATGACCAGTGGCGGCCTGAGTGACATGCATTTTATTATTAATATTTTGTTTAATATTTTTGTAATATTGTTTTAATATTTTTTATTATTATATATATATACATACAGTACATATATATATATATATATATATATATATATATATATATATATATATATATGTATATATGTTTTGCTGTTGCAGCCTCCACGACCACCGCTCAGTTCACACAGGTGTGATTTTTATTGTCTCCACCAGCTGAAGGCATGGGAGAGACTCCGTCTGTCCGTCTGTGTCCGTCCGTCCGTCTGTGTGTGTGTGTCCATCAAGTTTGTTACCAGCTAACTTCAGATTTGATCCAAAAATCATGCAAATCAGTACACAGTTTCTCTATAGTCATGTGATCAAGACGGATCTGTCCAATATTTCATATTCCATCCTAATTGGCTGACATTGGCTTCCAAAGCGCCACCACCAGGCCACAATAACATACCTGACCTGGTGGAGACCTGTGCTCGGAATAGCACTGCTTCTAGTTAATGTTGTTTTTTGTTATTTTCTGTCCTTTAGCCTTTTGCTGTGGAGAAAGTAGAGAAGGCCTTGGAAGAAGGATTGGCTCAGGCTGCAGAGAACATGGCCCAGTTGGAGCACATCCACCAGGTGAGAGAGAGAGAGAAAGATGCCAGTGTACAACAGCTGGTTCATATGGACAGAACCAGACTAAAATATTAGGGAAAACACTGAAGCGTTTACAATGCAAATGCTCGGTCAGAATTGAATACTTCTCAGTTTATTAGTTATAGGCCAGTGTCCCGAGTCCAGACCTGAACCACAGTCTAAATGACCTGTGCTAAGAGATAACATCTCGCTCAGCGGTGATTATCGAGTGATAGGAGACCGACAGGTTGATATGCCACCGACGCGATAGCAGTGGTGGCATATCAACCTGAAGGGCTCCTATCACTCCATAATCACCGCTGAGTGAGATGTTATCCCGCTTATTACCCGGCTACTCAATACAATTAATAATTTGACTCAAAACTAAAAACAAAACAAAGTATTTCCCTTTTTAAAGACGGCTGAAAGTGTTGCACAAGTGTTGCGCTGGGTGTCCCCCCCCCCCCCCCCCCCCCACGTCGCAAGGAAAACAAGGAAGTGCTGATCAAATAGAATCCATTTTCTGATACTGCGTCGTCTATTTCTCGCCTCAAATGTTTTTGAAAACATTCTTGAGAGCAACGTTTAGTTGTAAATGACGCTGTGTGTTTGTTTACATGGCTGTCATGTTGGATACAGCACTAAATTCACACAGCGCAGCCTGAGTGCAGCAGGTGTTCTGAGCCTTTGATTAGGCAGCGGTGAATTATAGAGTGGAGCGGTCATTATACGCCTATAATTCACCACTGAATTCAGCGCTTAACCAATCAGAATCAAGCATTCAACCAAGCCGGGTAATAAGGTTCATAAATATATATTTTCTAACAACAGCAATCTGCATAATATCAGCTATGTGCATAATAATATGGATGTAAAAAAATAAGTTTATGCTGTACTTAACAGATAAAAGACCATCGCCAGGAACCCAATGACTAATTTGTCCCCAAAGGGGTGGCCTGCCCTACACGTCAGCAATGTGTTGAAGCGTGGCTTAGGCCAGGGGTTTTCAAAGTGGGTGACGGGGGACCCTGGGGTGCCGTGAGATAATGTGATAATATTTGGAAAGAATGTGGTATTATAAACTTGAAATAGTTATTTTCAGTCAGTTCTAACCAAAATGGCTATTATCTCAACGTTTCCTTGCAACATAATCACTCAAATATCGTCACTGACGGGCAGAACTCTTGTATCTCCAAGTTTCAAATGTGTACGTCTTTTGGTAAAGTAAAGCCCTGCTTCATCATACAAGACTGTCGCACAAAACCAGTGAAAACAGCAGATCTACAAGCACACAACGCCTCGCATTGTACATTTTATAGATGATAAATACAAAACGAACGACGATATGCTATAAATATAAGGTGCTGGGAGTGAAAATTATAATGTAGGGGTGCCTCGGATTAAAAAAAATATTCATGGGGTGCCCTGAGATTAAAAAGTTTGGGAACCCCTGGCTTAGGCAATCAACATTTTGTGTACTGCATATTCTACTTTACTGTTTGCCCTTTGTTCAGAGTCTGCTGAATGGCCGCAAGGTGCAGGTGACCCGGGAGAAAGCCCGGCTGCAGAAGGCGATCAACGATGTTATCGAAGGGACCATTCATTTGCTCCATCAGAGGTATATCAATATAATAACATTTTTTAATCTACAACCTAAAATTCAAGACTCATAGGCCCAAATGTAAAGTGGGCTTTTAGATCACCCCCACGACGAGTAGGGCTGGGACGATGATCGTTATTATGAAATCATCCTCTGTCATGCACTGGGATCAATGCACATTTTATTTGCCGAGCTGCATATCCAGTACCATTTAAACCCTCAAATCTCAATAATTGTTCAAACGGACCTGGAAATAACATCTTTTTTTCACTCTCTACCAGATCTCTTAACACATTCCCTGCCATTTGTAAATACCTTCGTACTCTCATATGCCTCTGTCTCCATAGACTTCCATGTAATTCATAGTGCACGGATCATGCACACCCATGCCTAGATCATGTACCACGTGTGTGTACATTGCTCACAGCTTTCAAACAAAAAAATCCTAATGGAAATCCGTTAGGCATTCATGAACTAGCAGCCATTATGTTTTCCTAAAATGTAAACAAAGATGGCTGCCATGTTTGAAAGATGGGGTTGCTATGGGGGTTAAACATGCAATTTCGCGATTGCTATCATGCCTACTACATCTTTTTTTTTTTTTTCAAAAACTGGAAATTCTCTGGACTATCGGGCCTGGCAGGTAGAGACATTAAAATATTCTCGGGACTATCGGGCCTAGCAGTGAATGAGTTTTAAAATAGATCTACATGCTCACAACTCATTGCAAAACATGATGCATGTTGCATCGCTTGTAGATCTTCTATTTTTTTGGCAAATGTTCCCACCCAGATAATGGATGTTGGGAATATTTTGATTATCGCAATAATATTGTAAATCGCACTTTCATATTGTCCCATCCCAAACCACGAGGCCCATTTTAAAACATATTCAGGGTAGGGCTGTCACGATTAGGACAATTTACATGACGATTAATTGTCACTCAAATAATTGCGATTAACGATTTAATTGTGTATTTGTCGTTGACAATTACATTTCTGTTTGGCTTGTAGGCTTTGAAGTTGCACATTGCAGATATGACACATAAACCTAAATATACAACGACATTACTGACATATTTGACAACTATATTCTAACAGAACTTTGGTAGTGGAAATGGCTCACAACGGCGTCGCGATGCGTCACGTTGTGAGCTTGTAGATCGGCTATTTCCACTGTTTTAGAAAATGTTTGAAAATATATTAACATTTTTCAACATGGAAACGATTATGACGATCATGCAAAATAATTGTGATTACCTCCAATAATTGCGAATAGACGATAATGTAATAATTGTGACAGACGTAATTCAGGGTTGACTTCCTTGGCCTGCTGGCAGCAGGCTGAGAACATACTCCTCCCCTGCCATTCTGGTCTGGCAGAAATAATAAAGAGGTGTTTAACAGAAGATCTATTCATTTATACATGAGCACCCTAGGCCAGGGGTCTTCATCGTTTTCAGGCTAAGGACCCCTTAGTTGAGAGAGAGATGAAGCATGGACCCCCACAACCTTTTCATAGATTCCATAGTTTCATTGTTTGACAGCACGATCATCAGTGTATTTTGGATTCATGACTATTTGTGTTTTCAGATATTAATACTTAAACACTCAATACCAAATGAACTTGACCTTTCACTCTGTACTAGTCTGCTCTTTTTTCCCCCTCTACACCAAACCTCTTTGCCGAAAATAGCCGACTGCGAGGCGTTGTGAGCTTGTAGATCTGCTATTTTTGGCTAAAGTTCTTGGAATATGGAAACTAGGGTTCAAGTTGTTCATAAAAAAAAGGAGACAAAAAAGTTTATCACACAAAGATTTGGAGGACCCCCTGTAGTAACTCTTGAGGACCCCCTGTTGAAGACCCTTGCCCTAGGAGGCCATCATGTATGCCTAGGCTGCCTAGGCTTCAAATCCAGATCCAGACATCCTTTGCTGCCTGTCACTCCCCACCTCTCTCCCCATTTCCTGTCAGTCTACTGTCCTATCAATAAAGGCATACAGGGGGTACATGTAAATTCCTCTGCCAACAGGAAGGAGGCGCTGTTATCTGACCTGGCCGACATAGACGCCTTTTTCGTCTCTACCAACGCGGAGGTGTCCCTGGTAGAGAGAAGGATGAAAGACCTGGAGATTGCCATGCAGAAAGCCAGACAGGTGCAGCGCTACCCTGCCCTGGAGGGCTACTGCAACCTGGAAACGGTATGGGAGAATGCTTTGTTTAACACAGAATTAAACATGGTATAACTGCAGTGATAGTAGTAGTAGTAACATCATCAACAGTGATGGTAAAAGATTTTTGCGCGCGTGTGTGTGTGTGTGTGTCTCAGGTGCTGGAGATTTTGCAGAGGCCAGTGGATGTCCAGTCTATTGATCAGTTCTGTGTTACCATGGACTCTGGACTGAGGTGAGTCATTAGAGACAATGAGAATTGTTGTACCTTATGTGCGTAGGTATTAGGGGTGCAACGATACACAAAATTCACGGTTCGGTTTGGTTCGATATTTTGGTGTCACGGTTCGATACTTTTTCGATACAAAAAATAAACAGAAATGTCCTTGATTTATAAATGTATTTTTATAACTATGTATTTTTTTGTTTTAACTTTGAACAATACGGTACCCAACCTATAGGGTAGTGGTTCTCTAAGTGGGCTCTGCGGACCCCTAGGGGTCCTTGAGGGGGTTCCAAGGGAATGTGGATGTGGAGTGGTATTGTATTGCATTGTTCGGTAGAGGGTCATTCGGTTCGATATTTCTCGGTTCGATTCGATTTTCAATATTCGGTTCGATATGTTGCACCCCTACTAGGTATGTGTGTTTGTGTGTATGAATCAAGGTAAAAAATATCACTGCATCTGTCTGAAGCATGGTGAATTCATGTTCTGTCTCTTCCTCCATTTTGATTGGTCCTTTGAAAGTGACAATGATGAGCATAGCTCCTCTCTAAACGTTGTGTGTACCGGTATGTACTGAATGTTTACACACACACACACACACACACACACACACACACACACACACACACACACACACACACACACACACACACACACACACACACACACACACACACACAGTGAATTAATATGTGTTGTGTGTACTGTATGCGTGTTCCAGCTGTGTACTCCAATCAGACAGTCTGTCCAAGTGCCTGAACCTGTTTTTGAAGCTGGAAGCAAATGAACCCAAACCGTGAGTTTCCAAACACATGAACATAATGCTTGGGTCAGTAGAGCCAATAGAACTGTTTCTTGTTAGTCAGGACGTGGGGGAACCACCAAGTCCAAATTATTGTGCCAAATGTACATAGAGAAACATTGTTCTTTGTTACTTTTGCTATGATTATTAGACATCACATTTGTGCATTATTAATACAAAAAACGAATCCTCCTGTGATTGGGATGTTTTCTTTTATTTCCTTTAATTATACAAAAAACGAATCCTCCTGTGATTGGGATGTTTTCTTTTATTGACATAAATTATTCTGAGGGGAGTGAAAATAGCAGATCTACAAGCTTTTGTGAGCTTTTAGATCGGCTATTTTCTGCAGAAAGCTCTGGCGTAGAGGAAAAAAAGAGAAGACTAAGTAAAGAGACTATGAGGTCAAGTTTACTAAGTACTGTCTGAGTTCTAAAAGTCTGAAAATACACTGGTGATAGTGCTGTCAAACACTACTACTATATGAAATCTGTGAAAGCGTTTAATCTGCAGCACAATTGTATACAATTATGTCGTGGGCGGGCAGCTTCATCTCTAACTCAGCTAAGGGGTCCTTGGCCAGAAAAAGTTTGGAAACCAGCTCTAGATCAGTGGTTCTCAACCTGTGGGCCAAATCATTTTGGGGGGTCCCCACTCCCCAGATGAATGTGCAACATTATTATCTCACTCAACAGTAAACAAAACAACATAACGTTTAAGTGTATAGAGGGTATTGCACATTTCTAAAGTGACAATTTAAGGACTTCTTAATACCTCTAAAATGACAAATTAAACATTGGACAAATTGTCAAATATTAGAGACAGAAAATGTGAAAATAGCTTCATGCTCACAATGCCTTGATAACGTCTCGTTGCGAGGCGGTGTGAGCATGTAGATCTGAACCGTGTTATACAAAATCTAATGCCTCAACTTTTAGTGCCCTTCAGGGTGGGGGGTTCCCCAGTTAACTCTTACTGTGCCAATCCCGAACTAGTTCGGCTTTATTTGTCCTTATCAGGGTGCCGATCCCGAACTAGTTCGGTTTTTTTTTTTTTTTCGAGCCGCGCCGCTGGCCGTCATCTGTTTACACGGCCCGCGAGAGCGTCGCGCCGCCGATATTTACCATCCACTCCAATGCAATCCAGGATCTTTAGAGCTCATTTTCTCTGTTCCATGCATATCCATGAGGTGTGCAAGGTTTAATCATGGCTAAATCGCCGAAGATAGGGCTTCTAAAATGCTTGGTAGTCAATAGCTAACTTCAAGCTAACTTCATCCTGTTCCTGTACATGAACAAAGGAAAGTGTTCAGGCGAGTCATGGCTGCACAGGGCTTGTGCATATACCAGCACTTGTCAATGTAGCATTCTATGGCCATTGGGCGCCCTCTAGTGGTGAAAAGGTGGCACAGAATGAGTTAAAATATGAGTATTTAGCAGGGTCGTCGCCTGAAAAGGTTGAGAACCACTGCTCTTGATGGTAATGAAGTCTTTTTTTTTGTCAGTCTGACTGAGGACAGAGTTCCCAGCAGGCAACAGGAGGCTGCCCCCAGCGGCAGAAAGACCCCCTGGCGCTGGTACCAGCCCCCTCCCGTCCGCCGCAGAGAGTTCTTCAGGCGGCGGGCCGGCAGAGCGGGCGGTCGCTGCCCCGCCCCAAGGCCAGGAACCCCTCACCCCAAGTCCAGCCACGCTCGGCGGCAGCAGCAGCTTTATCCTGCTGAGGTTGACACTGGACCAGACGTGGTGGTGGAGGAAGAGGACGACATGGAGATGGAGGAGGAAGGTAGAGGGGAGGGATACATAGCGTCGTTGTCGGGTGGAAACCTTGTATGTCCAAGACCGTTTGTTTTGTATTTATCATTTAAAAAAATGAATTAAACTAGTGAAAATAGCAGATCTACAAGCACGCGAGGCCGCGAGGCGTTGTGTGCTTGTAGATCGGCTGTTTTCACTACTTTTGTGCGACAGCATTGTATGATGAAGCAGGGCTTTACTTGGTGAAAAAAGTACAAATTTGAAACTTGGAGATACGAGGTTTCTGCCCGACAGTGACGATGGGGGAAGTAGTGGGAAGTTATTTTATTTCTATAGGTGAGTCCCATGTCTCTAAATCAGTGGTTCTCAAACTGGACCGGGTCCCAGAATGCTTTTTGGGGGCTCCGTCCTCGGATGATTTGCTTAATGTGCAACATTGTTTTCTCAGTCAAACAAAACAAAAACACCATTATTGCATCAAAAGTACAGTAATCAACAAACTATACTATGAAAATTGTCAATCATGGGCCAACTTGTCAATTATTACCTATAAGAAAGAGGCAAACATTTTCACACCATTTATCCGTGGAACTGAGTCAAACGAAATGTAATGTCTCAGTTCAAATAATGGTTATTTTGGCGGGTTGCAGCCTGAAAAGTTCAAGAGCCATTGCGCTAAATTAAATCCTTGTTTTTCTTCACTTGCGTCCTTTCCTTGCATATTAGTCCCTCCCACAGAGGATGCATGGAGGAAACGAGGCAAGCAAAGCGGAAACGAAGAAATGTCGAGAGAATGGGGACTTGGTTTTCCTCTGAAACGTCATTTAATGCGGCACTCATTTCTGATAACACCGATGAGCTCTGCACATTAGACACACAAAACACCAGCTCATTAATGGCAATTTGTAATAGAGCTGTTGTGTAATGGCATTATGGATGTGTTTTTGATGTGCGCTCAATATATGTTTTTAATTTCTTCCAGAATTGTCTCGTTGGGCTGAATATGTGAAAGGTGAGAGCAAGCAACTCTGATTAGGGATATTATGTCTTTTAGCCTAAATGTCTTAATATACCATGTGCTGTTTACATTTCAGACTAATAAAGTATTCAATCAAACAACAATTCTTTTAAAAATATAATAGCACTTAACTAAAATGCCTACCATGTAAATGATAATAATGGCAAAGAAAAGGATCAATTATAATTATTAAACACTTATTATGGGCATTTCACAATAGGCAACCATCCCAAAAATAGCTGATCTACAAGCTTAGAATGTGTTAAGATGCGTAGTGAGCTTGTACAGTAGTGATGTGTCGTTCATGAGTGATTCGTTCATAAGAATCGAATCATTAGCATGACTCGTGAACGATTCGTTCAAATCCCTGAAATGGGTCGTTCACACTTTCGTTCACACCCCCGCCCCTCATCCTAATAGCCCCGGCCGGCAGACGGGAACGCGACGGCGGGCTGTACTCGCGACGTACTAAAAACGCTTCCGCGATTGTGTTTTTCACGGGACGATCGCGCTACGAACGAATCATTTGAACAAATCTTTTGAACGGATCAATACCGTGAACGTGAACGAAATGATCCGTTCACTGAAATGAACGGGATTGCCCATCACTATTGTACAGTAGATCAGCTATTTTGGGTGTAGAGGCGAAACAACCCTGGTCAACGAAGTATATATTAGGGTTTTAAAACATTCCCATTGATGGTCATTCATTGTGTCAGACATTTGGAACCCTCTGGTCCTTTTTGCAGGTCCACCCCACGCTCTCAAACCCACGGCTCCTGGGCTGGCCGGTAATAAAGGGAAGAGCAAGTGGAAAAGGAAAGTGGAAACAACGCCTGTCCAAGAACCATGTAGGACAGGTATGGAGGAAAATACCACTGTACAGGGTTCCCACGGTCATGAAATTCCTGGAAATATTTTGAAATTAGAAAAATATTTTTCCAGTACTGGAAAGGTTTTGGGATTGATCAAGGGTCCTGGAAGGTCCTGGAAAACATAGCTATGCATTGTCTTTGGTTATTGATTTTGTTAATACCTCTGAAATCAACCAAATTGTCAAATATATAGAGGCAGAAATTGTGAAAATAGCAGATTTACATGCTCACAACGGCGTTGTGAGCATGTAGATCGGCTATTTTCACAATAGAACCGTGTTATACAAAATTCCTCAACTCTTAGTGCTCGTCAGGGTGCCCGGGTCCCCAGTTCAAATATGATTATTTCGGGGGTCACGGCCTGAAAAGGTTGAGAACCACTGGCATACACTACCTGTCTTTGGGCATTGCGCATAGGAGTAAGCGACCTGTTATTGAGCTGAATTATTGTTATATAGTCCTGGAAATCGGGTTAAAATTCTGGAAAGGTTTTGGAAATGAATTGGTAAAAATGTGTGGGAACCCTGACTGTATATTATCACCGTTTCACTCGTATCACATGTTGATGCTGTGGAGGAACATGCAAGTGAATCCATGTTATCAGTCTGGCTAATGGCAGGCTTGCTATCATGTACTGTTTGTCTCTTCCAGAGTGCCAGTTGGTGCAGGTCCTCTATGTGGTCAACCCAAACCATTTCTACGTGCGCTACCATGCTGAGAGGAAGCACCACGTCACGCTTACCAGGAAGATCAGCGAGAACTGTTGTGGAGACGAGAGCCTTTTCTCTCTTAGAGACACAATTAAGACCGGTGTGTGTGTGTGCGCTAGGGCTGTCCTCGACTCGGGATTTTTGAAATCGACTCGAGTCGAGGGGTTCATTCCGACGCGTCGACGAATCGTTTTATAGTCTACTTTGTGTAAAAAAAAAAGAAAAAAAAGTGTTGCTTTAAACGTCCACATCAACAAAACACAATAATACATTAAGATGAATTGAATGCACGGTGTTTTCGGTGATATCGGTGCGCGAGCACAAACATTATCTGCATAGCAATGTACAACACACCGTTAAAACAAATAAAACGTCTCCGCTGATCAACTCTGCCCCGTCTCGGCAGCATCCACTGCCGTGCAGTAGAGATGAGACATTCGCGAACGATTCCGCTCTCTTGAACGGTTCTTTTAAATGAACGATGGGATCCAGTCCGCAGTCGCGGGACACGGAGCACTGACAGAGTAATGAGTCGGTGTCGAGAACGGATTAATTTCAGAAACGGATCATAAATAGCTGGAGGTACAGCTCCCAGCTGGAGCCCTCAGTGTGGACATGTCATGGACGCAAACACAGCGAAACAAACTACAAACATCATCATGGATTACTTACAACACTGGAACAATTCAGAAGCACTATAATTATAAAATGTAACTAGTAGCCTACACTTGTGTATGTTAATTTGACTTTAGTAGATTGTTTAATTACTTAGTGGACGTGCGTGTGTGCTGTGGCACAGTGGCAGGTTATTCAATATGGGATTTTGACAGCGTGCTTCTCCTCTTAACGGAACACCGTCCCGGCTCCAACGAAGCGGCGGTTCTGGCCGTTCCGTCTCACTTTCACCCCTACGCTGGTGCGAGACAATAAATAACTGTTCGCCAATTGCTACATCTCTCAATTGGAAGTACATGACACCAGTCCAGCAGTGCACCGCAGTAGTAGGCTAACTGGTGATATAAAAATATATATATTTTCGACTCCTCGACTCAAACAATTGGGGTCGATTCCCGGGGCTTAAAACGACGCGTCGATTTTTAGAGGACAGGCCTAGTGTGTGCGTGTGTGTGTGTGTGCATGTGTGTGTGGTAATGCTTATCCCCCATAGTACAGTGATCAAACATATGAGAACACTCAAACAAATGATTTGGCTGCAGACCCCCATCTGAGAATATTTTGTGCCAGGGAGTGGACCAAAATACAAGATTTGTTTCAACACTTGGAAGTTGTGTTGAAAATAGCAGAACCACAAGCTCACAACGTGATATATCAAGCTTGATATTTTGATTTGCCCTTTGATGTGCCTTCCTTGGGCACAAAAAGTTTGAAAACCACTGCCCTAGCACACAGTCAGAATGATCATCAGTCTTTTCTGTGTTAATCTAGTTAAAGGAAGGTCCTTACAAAATGAGAACCATTTTCTACCCTTGTCTATTAATCTAGTCATAAGGAATGTCCTTACACATACAGGATCATATTATAATAGCAGATATACAAGCTCACAGTGCGTCTACTTCTACTATTTTATCAAATTATTAGAAAAATCTTGAAAGAACTACTGGTAAGACATTTATAGAATCGGCCTCAGGTCTTAATGGTTTAATGTTCTGTAAGTCATGAGTGTACAAACGCAACCAATTCAATCTTGATTTATTGGGGTCTGTGGCCTAATGCACACGTGGTGGGACGATTTACTTCCCGATTCAATCTCGACACCTATGGTGCCGAATTCAATTTATGTTGCGATACAGCGATAGTTGCGTTTCAATATTATGATTTATTGTGTTTGCTTTGTATATGCTATAACATTTAAATGTTCTAGTACAATACAAACCATTTGAATCATATGCTTCAATGTCACCAGATGACGTCCGTCAGTCCTTCTGACATGAAAAAAAGAAAGAAAAGGAAAAACAATAATGACGATTGTGAACTTGCTAAGATTCGATTTTAATATTGTGGCTTTAACAATCGCGGTGTTTGAGTGAAACGGTTTTTATGCCCTCCCTTAATGCATACTATACTGGGCGTTAGAAAACTAGATGATCTTGTAAAAATCAAAAATCAAACCTCGGTTCGAAAGTGAAGCGGTGAATTTGAGCTGTTCCAGATCTGTTTTTTATTCTATGTGTTCTAGATCTATGAATTTAGTGTACTCAATCCAATGTCCCGTTTTTTTGCGGTGGTCAGAAAGTGAAGGCATGTTTTTTTACAGTGTAGGCAAGCAGAAGCACTGTCTTCTATCAATGGATTTACACTTTTCTTTCTTGCACAGTTGCACAAGTGATTTATAGGGGCATGCAGCTCGTTTTGTGTGATAACGGCACTGATCACACAACAGCCTATAGCACGACAGTGCATGCGTGGACTCTCTCTCTCTCTCTCTCTCTCTGTTTTCTCCGTGCGGTTTGTAAGTTTCACTTTCGGTTTAGAAATCAGCATCGCTTGCTCTGTCTGTCTGGCTCTCTCTCTCTCTCTCTCTCTCTCTCTCTCTCTTTCTTTCTTTCTCTCTCTCTCTCTCTCTCTCTCTCTCGCGCGCATGCGCAGATCCTGTTCGTACTGGACGACGGTGAGTGAGTGAGTGAGGACAAGGCATAGGACAGACATGACCATATATTGGAAGCGGCTAGTCACCGCTTCAAAAAAGGACATTTTTTGTTTGTGTGCACCATAAGGACAGAAACGTAATGAATGTGTATGTGTGTGTGTGTGTCCAGGTGGTGTGGTGTGTGTGAGAGCCAAGGAGGGTGTGTGGTGTCGGGCGACAGTAGAAGAGATAATGCAGCGGGGCACACAGGAAGTAGTGACCTCTTGCCCCGTCACCAAGATCTCCAGCCTCAGAATGTTCCTGGTGGACTACGGCTTCGCCAAGTACGTCCGATTCGAAAGGTACGTACAGGAGCGTCACGGGGGGGGTGGCGGGGGGGGGACGACTGAGTTACTACGGCCCAAGGTGGAGGGGCATTAAAACACCGGCCGAGCGTATTTTGTGGGCAAGCTTTCCTATATTCCCTTGCGCTTAACTCTTCTAACAATCAACACTTTGTTTTCTTCTCAACTGCTTCATCCTGCCCCCACCCCTGCACCATCACCAAGTGAGAAGGGGATGATGATGACCGATGACTCCATACTGGAGGATGTTCATGAGCACCTGAGGAAGGTGGGAGAGTTGCTGCAGAAAGAGCTGAGACGCTTGGCTCCTCAAGCCATCAAATGCTCCCTGAAGGATCTGATCCCCGTCGACCTGGTAGGAACACTGACGTTTGGGATGCACACAGTATTGCCCGATTTTTGCAAGAGAAACGAGTTGTCAGGTCTATGAATTGAAATCAAGCCCAAAAGTGTTACTTATCACTTTACATCAGCTGTTTGAAAATAGCAGACCTACAAGCTCACACAACGTGTTGTGACCGCCGCGCTGTGAGTGTGTAGATTTGCTATTGTCAAAAACATAAGCAGAAACCTTGTATAGGGGTCCCTCAACGCGTCGCATCGCTTGTTGATCGGCTATTTCCACTATCAATGTTCTTTTTTTAAAGGAGCTATAGTCAACTTTTTCATTGTAGGGCCGACACTTTGTTTACATCCTAGTCTATAGACTAGAATGTAAACAAAGTGTCGGTCTGACAATGGCCAAAATGATTATTTTATCATTATTGTGGTCGTTTTTGAATAGAAACACATATATGAAGCTTATTTTTTTATAAAATATTTTCGAAACATTATTTTTATTTTAGCATCCGTTTTTCAAGAAAAAGTTGACTATAGCTCCTTTAATATAAAGTCGTCAAATATGTAATTTCTTCGTATATTTAGGTTATGTGTAACGTCTGCCATGTACAACTTCAAAGCCTACAAGCCAACAGAAATGTAATTGTCAACGACAAAAACAAAATGAATCGGCATGTAAATTGTTATAATCGTGACAGCCCTGTGTGTGTGTTCCCAGATCAGAGGCTGGAGCAGGGAGGCTCGCTCAGAGTTCCGCAGTGTGGTGGGCTCAGCACTGGTGGAGATGAAGCTGTACGGACAGGACAAAGACTGTCTGCTGGTTGACCTCGGGAAGGCTCCCATGGACAAAGCCAGCAAAATGCCCATCTCTGTTAGAGAATACCTGATCTTCTTAGAAGTGGCCAGGTTTGATTTTCTTTTCTTTTTTCTCTTTTTGTTGAGAATTTGATTTTATTGTTTAGAAATAACCATTGGGTGAGTTAAAATAACACCTGATGCCGATTCTACAAATGCCTTCTGAATCCATAGTTCTCACACTAAAGATTACAAAAAAGAATACAATGTTTAAGAAGTAGTGAAAATAGCCCATATACAAGCTCACAACGCGGCACGAAAACGACGCATTGTGTGCTTGCCTTGTAGATCTGCTATTTTCACTAGTTTAGGTCCCTGCCAAATGTCTCATTTCTCTTTTGGGTCACGGGTTAAAAGGTTAGGAACCAATTGGGTAAAGTCTTAAGATTCAAATGGACTCTTCCTCAGGTTCTATACCCCGCTGCCCTCCAGTAGGACCCCTCTACAATACTACCCTTGTAACTACCCAAAGGTGGGCAGGGAATGCAACGCGGTGGTCACTCATATCAACAGCCCCTCAGACTTCTACATACAACTGGTAACACACACACACACACACACACACACACACACACACACACACACACACACACACACACACAACCGTAGGGCTGTCACAATTATTACATAATCGTCTAATCGCAATTATTTGACATAATCTGAGTTATTTGACATAATCGCAATTATTTGACATAATTGCAATTATTTTGTGATAATCGCCATAATTGTTGTCAAAAGTTGTCAAATGTGTCATATCTGCCATGTGCATTATTTTACGCTTTTTGTGGTCATTTTTGAATAGAAACACATATATGAAGCTTATTTTTTTATAAAATATTTTCGAAACATTTTTATTTTAGCATTCGTTTTTCATGAAAAAGTTGACTATAGCTCCTTTAAGCACCGTTGGTCCGACCAGATTAACATTCACCAGGTTAGCATTCACCAGCATCGGCAGGTTAGCATTTCACCAGGTAAGCATTCACCAGCGTTAGTTTTACTGAGGTTAGGGTTAAGGTTAGGTTTAGGTCCTTCCCCCTGACTTTCGTCACCTCCGCGCAGCCAATCACAAGCTTCCGCTGCCTTAACCCAGTTGCTTTTTTGATACACTCGGACTGAAAGACCTGCAAAAAACACTCTCCCGCAGAATAACATTGGGTTGTCTTAAAATCGTCTTATATAATGTAAGCTTTGTGGTCCAAGAATTAACAAACTGTCTCGGCGACATTGTCAGGGAGGTGGCTCTGTATCATTTACGATAGTCAGTCACTCATATTTGATACAGAACATGTGAGAAAGTAACTGTTCTCGCCATCATGTTGATCCTTCATATCCATGGGTCAAACAGACAGAATCGTTTGTTTATTTTTGGAACACAGTTCTTATTTGACGTGCTATAAAAAAAGGTCTTGCCCGGTAGACAGAGAGCTTTGTCTTCTGGCTCAACTCTCTTTTCGTCACAACAGTGCGATTCAGCTACTCTGCTACTCCGATTCTCCAGCTGATCTCTTGCTCCGTCTTCCCCTTTCATGCGCATATATAGATCCTTCTCGAAAAATTAGAATATTGTGTGGAAAAAGCATTGCAGATGCCATAGCACCCCAAATCATAACCGACTTCGGAAACTTCCCATTGGACTTCTAGCAACTCTGATTTCAGAAGGTTGACATTTCTCTAATAAAAATCCTTGTTTTGAGTGGTCTCGTGTAATATTGTAATATTTGAAATATGGACTTTTGATATTCATAAGCTGTATGCCATACAAATTCAAAATTGTAACAAAAAAAGGTTTGGAATAATTCACTGAATATCCAATGTATCTAGAATATATGAAAGTTTCAAGAAATATATGAAGGTTTCAAGACAATTTATTTTTACACAATATTCAAATTTTTCGAGAAGGATCTGTATATAAACTGTTGTGCAAATTAAAGAAATCAAATCAAAGATGCCTGATCGATCGTCCATCCCTATAGAAAAGTCCTTCCGTCTATCTCTCTCCTCCTCCCTCCCAGATCGACAGCATGGAGTTCCTGTTGCTGTCCAATAAGCTGCAGGAGTTCTACTCCAGCCTGCCTGAGGCTGAAGACAACGACCTGCAGCTCTACTGCCCCGTCCTCCAGCAGGCCTGCGTGGCACGCTACGACGACCAGAGCTGGAACAGAGCCAAGGTCATAGGTAAGAGTGTGTGTGTTAAGCTGGTTGCACACTACACTGCATGTTTTTGTTGCGTTTTGGAAATCCGAAATCCTCTAAAGCATTTTTCAGGCCAAGGAGAGAGAGAGAGAGAGAAGAGAGAGATAGAGCAAAGGACCCAGTGGCGACAGTTGCGAAAATCGGAAAAAATCAACCCTGGTTCGAAAATAAATACGAAACGGGCGGCAGTGTTCAAACGTGATTGACATAAACGTGAGGTTGATTTTTTTTATTCACGCGCTCCGAAATTCACTCCGATATTCGGCCCGAAAAACGCAGCAGTGTGCAAAGACCTTTAGTGTTGATTAGGGATGGGACAATTTCATGTCACGATTATTGTGACCAAAAAAATTGCGATTTACGATATTACCGCAATAATCCAAATATCCCCAACATCCGTTATCCTATTTGCCAAGAAATAGCTTTACAAGCTCACAGCACGTTGTGAGCATGTAGATCTGCTATTTCTTTTGGCAAAGAGATATGGTATAGAGTGGGGGAAAAAAGTATGTTATTTCCAGGTCCGAGTTACCAAGAGGGTTTAAACTTTAAATGTACCGGATATGCAGCTCGGCAAACAAAAGGTGAATTGATCCCAGTGCATGACGGAGGATAATTTCACGATAAATTTAGATCTCTGTGATACGATAATAGCGGTTATAGTCTCATCCCTAGTGTTGATTTCGCTGACTAAAACTATGACAATGAAATGACTATGAAAAAGCTAAGACTACATATATTGACTTTCAAATATATAAAATGTCATCAACAAATAAAAACTTGACTAAAATGTCAAGGAGGGACTTGTGGAGAAGAGTAGAACTAAAATACTTTTTTTTTTTTGTTTCTGCTCTGAAAGTAGCTAATCTACAAGCTCACAACGTGACGCGTTCCTCATTTTGCTGGGGGGGTCCCCGGCAAAATGAGTAACAACCACTTTAACCCTATTTTTATAGTTTGTCTGTTCTAGCTTGTACATCGGCTACTTTTGAAACCTTTTTAAAATCTTGAGGAATGGCAAGAATTTTTGTGTGACGTCACGTCAGCTTTCTTGATACGGTAACACAGTCCTGTGTGGTGTGTGTGTGTGCGTGCGTGCGTGCGTGTGTGCGTGCGTGTGTGTGTGTGTGTGTGTAGGACATCCTGGGGGCAGGAAGGTGGAAGTGATGTATGTGGACTTTGGAAACACGGACATCCTTTCTGTCAGCGAGTTGAGGAAGATCAAGGATGAGTTCTTCGCCCTCCCTATCATGGTTAGAGCCAAGTTGAACATGTTTATTTTCTGTAATGTAATAAAATCTTCACTGTGTTGGCTCGCATCACATGATTTCCCTGATGACAGCCTTAGTACTTCTGTATATAGCCCAGGTGGTGGAAAAAGTACCGGTACTCACATTTCTTGAAAGTAAAAGTATCAATACCACAATTAAAGGACTTAAAATACCGTTTTAGTACCTTTGGTCAAACATTGGACAAATTGTAAAATAGCAGATCTACATGCTCACAACGCCTCGCAACAGCATGTAGATCGGCTATTTTCACAATGGAATGAATCGAGTCAAACTAAATGTAATGCCAACTCCTACAATTCCATGTGCTTGTGCAGGGTGAGGGGTATTATTTTTGGGGGGGTCACGGCCTGAAAAGGTTGAGATCAACTGCTCTCCAGCAGTGTCCAGGTCTAATGTGTCGCTGTGTCCCCCTGCGTTCCCCACAGGCCATTCAGTGTTGTCTGTCCAACGTGCTTCCTCACGACGGAGTCACCTGGAGTGAAACGTCTATTAAAAGATTCCACAGCCTCACTTTCCAGAAGCCGGGGGTCACTGTCCTGGCCACAGGTACTGTACTGTTGAAAGCCAAGGGCTCATCATGGTCGTGAAATTGCTGGAAATATTTAGAAATTGGTCACAATCTCGGACACAAGGAAGGATTAGATGTAGTATATTCATTGTCGCTGTCGGTGGAAACCTTGTATATATGCAAATATGTGCACTCCCCGGCCAGAGATGCCCCCACCATCCACACCTTCAAAACTGGCCTCAAAACCCACCTCTTTCATGTTGCTTTCCACAGCTAACCCAGTTTATGTTTAATTGTTTTTAAATCGTTTTATTCCCTGGTCTTATTTTTTTTTTTTTTTTTAAGTTGTTTATTCTAGCTTTGTTCTCCTTTGCCCCATGTAAAGCGTCTTTGGGTACTCAGAAAAGCGCTATATACATTTGAGATATTATTAAGTCCAAAACCTCTACCTTTTTATTATTATTCTAAATAAACAAAATAGTGAAAATAGCTGATCTACAATCACACACCGCCTCGCGACGCGTTGTGTGCTTGTAAATCTGTTATTTTCACATTGCCGAAAGTGACGCCATCTTCTTTTTTGTATCTGTAATATTATATCTGTATTGTAATCCAGCACTTGCAGAATTTTACTGATCAATTGAAAATTCCTTTACTGTCTTTGTATATATGTCCATTGTATATATGTCCATCTTCTGTCATTTCTAGTCTCTTTTATACCTGACACCAGTTGAGTATGTGTAAGGTCTTTCACTAACTGTCCCCCATGTAGCCAGGGTGCCCAGATCCAAGCCATTACCAGTCTCTCTGTATGAGAGTTCCGTTGATGGACCACTGACCAACATAAACGAGTTGCTGATCACAGAGGAGCTAGCCTGCTTTAGAACGTGGTGAGACCGTTGTTTGTAGATCCTGCACTTTAACTTCAATTTCACACAAAGATACACCTTTATAAAGTACGTTCAATGTCTTGACATATACTGTACACATATGAATCTAGACAGACATGAATTTTCCTTAAAATACGAGTCCACATCTCTATTCCACCCACCACCTTTTCTCCTCTGCCTCCCATGGATTAAAGTTCTCTGGCGCCACAACTTATTAGTTATTTTAAGATTAAAGGGTTAAGCCTATTTAAAGTGGTCAAACTAGCAATAGAATCCGTGTTCAATCATCCAGAAAATCCTGATGATCGCAGATATGTTATAAAAGAAAATGCATTTTGTTAAAAATAAATAGAAAAGATTTTTTGTGTGTCAGGGCTGGTACTACAATTTCTTCAACTGTTTGGCTGTATGGCGACCAAAACATAATTCATGAAACACGGCACTAGTGCGGGGGGCTCCTTTTCACAGTGTTTCACACAGCGCATTTTAGGACTTGGTCTAACAAAACCTTTTCAGTGGTGAGATTTTATTTTTGCTGTAATCTACGCTTTCCTACCTTTCTGCACTCTCCCTGTTGGGGCTGTCACGATATGACATTTTACATGACGATTAATTGTCACTCAAATAATTGCGATTTAAGATTTAATTGTGTTTTTGTCATTGATAATTACATTTCTGTTCGGCTTTTAGGCTTTGAAGTTTCACATGGCAGATATGACGCATAACCCAAATGTACAAAGAAATGACTGACATATTTGACAACTTTCTGCTTAAAAAATAACAATGGTAGTGGAAATAGCCGATCTGCGACGCGTTGTGAGCTTGTAGATCTGCTATTTCCACTATTTCTGAATGTATGAACACTTTTCAACATTCACGATTATGACGATTATGAACAAATATTTGCGATTATGTCAAATAGTAACGATTAGACAATTATGTAATAATTGTGACAGCCCTACTCCCTGTCCTACCCACAGTGTCGGAGACAAAGACCCAGAGCCTTGTGTTGAGGACTCGCCGGTGTGGGACCCTCCACTGGAGGGCCTCATAGCCTCCGGGCAGGAGTCTGTGCCCGTCAGCGGGGGGGCGTCAGACCGAGGAAGCCTCAGAGACCAGTCCCTGGACACCGTGGCTTTGCGGCCCAATCTAGAGCTCCCCACCAGCCTCGATGAGCTCAAAGTCAGGGTCACCCATGTCAACTCTCCCGGAAGCTTCTACGTCCAGCTCACCCGGAACAGTCTCCAGTTCAAAAAGTGAGTGGTGTGGACAGGGCTGTCACAATTATTACATAATTGTCTAATAGCAATTATAATTGTCTAATAGCAATTATTTCACACGATCGCAATTATTTTGTCATAATCGTGAATGTTGAAAAATGTTCATACATTTTCAGAAATATTGGAAATAGCAGATCTACAAGCTCACAACATGTCGCGCGTTGTGAGCTTGTAGATCGGCTATTTCCGCTATCAATGTTATTTTTTAAGTGGTAAGTTATCAAATATGTCAGTAATTTCTTTGTGTATTTAGGTTACTAGAAGCTGGGCCGCCCGAGTCGGCGACCTGGCCAACTCGGAACAATGTAAATAGGGAATGAATGCCCCGCCCTTTAATGCAAACCCCATTATACCTGTTTTCATAGGACCCGTTTTGACCATCTGTCTGCCTGTGTCCATTTATGCCCATATATGGAGTTATCTGTCTGTCTGTATGTCGCTGTCCATTTTATGTCCATATATGGAGATCACTGCAGTTATAGTTCTGGGTCCATTTTATGCCCATATATGGAGATATCTGCGTCCATTTTATGCCCATATATGGAGTATCTGTCTGTGCCTCCAACTGTGTTGCAGACACAGTGCCGGTTCCCCCTTTAATGCAAACCTCATTATACCTGTTGTCATAGGACCCGTTTTGAACATCTGTTTGCCTGTGTCCATTTATGCCCATATATGGAGATATCTGTATCTGTCTGTCTGCGTCCATTTTATGCCCATATATGGAGATCTTTGACCATCTGTTTGCCTCTGTCCATTTATGTCCATATATGGAGATATCTGTATCTGTCTGTCTGCAATCCATTTTATGCCCATATATGGGGGCATTCATTTTATGCCCATATATGGAGAACGCGCGTGCCCGTGGGACGAACGGTTCTCGAGATACGCGGATTACATACATACATACACACTCACAGAGATTTTTTGTTGACTCGTGTGGCGTACGTGATGTCAGAGCCTTTTATGAAGTGATGTCACAATGAGTCAGAGCTTTCGCCGATTTCCTCCGGAACAGCCTGATGTCAACAATCAACCAAATAAACCAACAATCAAATAAGGAGATTCCGAACGTTTCGCGCCGGTTCGGGAAAACCGCGCGTCGGGTCGGGTCGAGACCCGGCACTGCACTCCGTGCCGCGGCGGGGAACGCGCGTGCCGAATCTGAAGCCGGTGGGACGAACGGTTCTCGAGATACGCGGATTACAGACACACAGACAGACAGACACGCAGAGACTTCTCGCATTTATAGATAGATGAGTCATATCTGCCATGTGCATCTTCAAAGCCTACAAGCCAAACAGAAATGTAATTATCGACGACAAAAACACAATTAAATCGTTAATCGCAATTATTTGAGTGACAATTAATCGTCATGTAAAATGTCTTATCGTGACAGCCCTAGGTGTGGAAGGTCTCCAATCAATGAGACTGGGCGGGGATCACCGACAATATTCTCAAGATGACTATTGTTACCTTAGTAGTCATACTGGCCAGTCTGTTTTGCAGCATTCTGCCCGTAGTTTAATACAACATGTATAGCAGCCAGCCGCTCTGGTAGGCAGCTGAATAAAATGTTCTTTACCAGTGCCATCTGATGGTTAAATATCCATTGCCAACTTGTGATCTGCCTTGGTATTTGTTGCATGTTTTTTGAGCGTGAGGGACATTGTTCCTTTAATAGTTGGAGCATGGAGAGAGGGACTGGCATAACAGCCACCACAAATTGGATTAAAAACATTACATTATGACTCAGCCTACACATAAAGCATGTGTAATGCAATAACCAGATGTGCCACACTGGAGACTAATAGTGATGTATTTGTGATATGACAATATGGATGAAAATCGTTATATTGTGAAAAAACAAAAATGTTTTTGTGTCTTGTTTTGTGTTCTGGTTCTTTAACAATTTCCTCTTTAACAGTCCGATTCCTTAACAGTTCTCTTTCACAATTCCTATAGGGAACTCAGACAGTTCCATGTGTAAACTCTCAAGAGTTGATGCTGTCCGTGATATTAAAAGGTTTGAGAACCACCGCCGTTGTAATTGTATAGCAGCCAGACATGAAGTCTACATAACTATCTCTGACAGTTTGATAAACCGCTTCCAGAAACCATTCCAAAATATGATGGAACTGACTCCGGTACCTCAATGTTTGATCCGGTTCCTATGGTTGTGGCTCCCAACCCTAGCGCTCTGCAGGCTATAAGCCTCTACGTTGTGTTCTATCCAGACTGTGTGAGCTGTTGAAGCAGGACTATGTTTCTACGGAGGCCCAAGACATCCAGTGGGAGGCGGACATGTTCTGTGCTGTGCTGAACAACGGCTGCTGGGAGAGAGGACAGATCTGCAACACTGTTGCATCCACCAACATGGCGGAGGTATCCCTGATCTTCTGCTCATGTTACTTTCTCTCTGTAGAAGTCAAATGTGCACGCACATCTTACAAAAAACCTCCCGGGTGCTGAGCAAAAATAAGTACATAGAGATAAAGAAGAAGGTTAAAAAATTCCTCTGGGAGCTTCAGACGGTGTGCGGGCCTTCTTCTTTATCTCACTTTCTCTGTGTAGAACACTATCCTATAGATAAAGCTTCCATTCCCTCTGGAGCCATTTCATATAAGGCTTTTCAGGTCCTCAAGTTAACATTTCAAAACCCAAAGGAAAGGTCCATGCAAAGACACTGACATCCCATGGTTCTTATCAAAACCTAGTTGAAAACCGTGTTTTACACTATCCGAGTTAGGGTCTTGACAATCTGAGTTCCCAGAGGTTCTTTTTCTCGCCACTAGGGGGGCGAGAAAGGGTCTTGATTGCTGCTTTGTCTCTCTCTCTCTCTGTATTGTCATTCATAACTTTACTCAGATATGCAGAACAAAGTTACAGAATTGCATAAACTCCACTAAAATAATTATTGGCCAAACCATTTAAAATATAAAATGTACTTGACATATAATCATATATTCACACATATCCCAATTATATTTCACATGAAACATAGGATTACACACATTGATATCGCACATACTATTACATTGCATGTGTACTTCCATTTCTAATTTGGGGTGGGTAAAACAAAGTGATGAGGCACACATTCTACAAGCAGTACAAACTCATCTAAATCGTGTTCTCTGTCTCCCTCTGGTGGGTGTTTTAGGTGAAACGCTGTGACTATGGCAACAACCTGTCTGTGCACACCAGCAACCTGAGGCCCCTACAGGCTTCCCTGGTTGGTTCCCTGGCATTAGAGTGTACCCTCTGCAACATCAGGTCAGTGGACACAAACTTTATATGTTGTAACTGTTGGGCAGAAACCTTGTATCTCTAAGTTCCAAATTTGAATGTTTGTTCGTAAAGGTAAGCCCTGCTTCATCACACAAGACTGTGGCACAAAACTACTTTAGATAATAAACACAAAACTGACTCTTTTGGACAAACAAGGTTTCCTTACCCGACAATGTACTGGTTTGCTATCATGAACTCAAGGAGCTTGCGGATCTGCTACTTTTGATGTGTGACGCTGGTGTATGATCAAGTAGGGTGTTAAATTACGAGTGTAAAAAACACAAAAAGTCAGAATATGGCGATGGGAGGTTTCTGTCCAACAGCGATTCTGGTCTCCATCGCGTGATGGCGAATGATACTTTGAGTGACAGTTCCCCCAAACATTATTTACTATTCTGTCCCCCAGTGTACGTAACTCTGAGTCGGCTCACGCGACTACGCTCGACACGGCGACTCGCTCGGTGGTGTCTCACATGGCTCAAGGTGGCCTGAGACGGCGCGCCTCCGTAGCATTTGTTGGAAAAGTAATGTCGGTGTCCATGTTTTCTCGCTCTTGTATTCAGCCAATGAGAACGCAGGGGGTGCAGCTCCTGCCTGAATGTAGCTACGATTCGCTATTACGCGTCTCCATCGCAGCCTTAATTGTCACCCTGTAATTTCTGTCCCGCCGTCCTGCAGGCCAGCTGGAGGCAGCTCCACTTGGACGGCCACCTCCTGTGACTTCATGTCCTACTATGTGACTGGAGCCATGGCCACCATGACCATAAAGGTCTGTGTCTCTCCTCACGTCTCTTCATCTCTCTTGAAACTCTCTGCAAGTCTATCTACTATGTCAGTGGTTCCAAACTTTTGCATTTCAAAGTATCCCCTTAACTCTGACGTGATAAAAAAGTGATAATGGTATGTGAAATGGTGTGTATTGTGGTGACTCTGGCATTGCTTTATTCCACGTGGTGTTGTTGCAGGAGCTGTCAGAGCAGCGCCCCCTCCCCGTCTCCCTGTGCTGCTCCAACCAGGCAGGGAAATACACCTGCATCGCTGACTTCCTGGTCAGCGAAGGCCTCGCCCTCAAGGAGAGGAAGAAAAGGTAAAAGAGACATTAACTACAGTAGTTAATGTTTGACAGGATGCAATGTTTTTATTTAGCATTTGAAGACCTTGTATGAGAAGGGAATCCTCCCTGTCCCTCTACTTCCCTCATCAGTTGTTCTCAAAATTGGGTCCAGGCCTTTGAGGGGGTTCCAAATGGACCCTTACAGGTCTGTAACTGAGAGTTATGTGGGTCCTTAGGCTTAGAATTCAAAAGTTAACAGTTCTACTGCCAGATTTATTATTTATTTATTGGGGCTGTTGCCAGCAAAAAGCAGCTTACCTTTGCGATGTTATAGAAAATTATCTATTGATTTATTTCCAAACTAATTATTTTTACAATGGACGCTCATATGTGTACTTTAGCCAAGCTGGCGGCAGAGGGAAGCCTTATGCAAAGAATTAATGTGAATTGGGCTGCTCCGCTTGCCATCCATTCAGAGCATAGAAATGCATTTTCTAGATCAGATCCACAGAAAACAGCCAGGAAGTGATTTGGGACTCCATTATTGCTTATGTGCGGTGGATTTTTGAGAGCAGCGTTACGGGAGATGTTTTTACTGTACACAGCGGCATGACCCCTCATCAGCTTACAGTCATCAGACAAGGTAAAAAGAACGAGCCGTATTGGCAGCACGCTTGGGTCAAAAAATTGGGGCGAACGGTAACGTCCGAAGCAGTAAATGAGGCATTTTTCTAAACCAGCCCCTTGGTCTTCTCCATACCTGTTGTCGTAGGTGTGCGGTAGCTTGTTTTCAATTGTAAAGTGGACCATCTGGACCCCTGACCTGTACTGTAATGTGTTCTACTCCCAGAGAGACTCCCACGAGTCCCACGGTGAAGACGGAGGAAGGCGTCTCCTCAGGGCCCAGAGACTCTGGTGAGATTCAAGAGGACGTCGTCCCTGCTGTTGATGACAGCCTCACTCCTCCACCAACACCACCACCACCTCCTCCTCCTCCACCTTCTTCTCCAGCCCCCTCCAGCCCCACCCTGCCTGTTGTCATTCCCAAGTATGCACCCAAGCCTGCCCCTCGCACTGCAGTGTCTGCTGAGAAGGTGAGTGCGCCGCACAAGCACACAAAATATGTCTGTGGCAAATACCCATTTTCTGTTTTAGACACAATTATAATGTTCTTATTTTGATCATAATAACCAATTACTGAACATCAAATCTCCAGGTTTTCTTACTGAATCTGTATGATTTACTACAACATTATGGCACATTATGAGTTCACTAGTACTTAGTGGTTCTCAAACATTTTATTTGTAAGGAGTCGGACCACCATAACTCTTGAGTGTGTACAAATGAGTTAATGACCCATTAACTCGTTATAACAACAAAACAATTTTCCACCACTACGCATTTTCTTCAAAACACACTTTTTATTGGGACTCCCAGCATATATTCGGCACAGCTTCTCTCTGGAGTCGTGTGTTCCAGCTATATTGGACAGATGTTTTAACATTCCATTCGGGTTGGCCACTGTTTGCTTCCAGTGTTTGCATGCAGGAGGGGCCCATTTGGCCAAAAAAATGAACTATTCTCTAGGGGTGCAGGAAAAAAAAATCGATTTTAATTCGAATCGTGTTTCTAACATGGTAAGATTCAGAGTCGATTCTCATTTTACAAAAAAAGATTTTCTTTATTAAATATTATTTATTAGAAATTATGATTTTTTTTTTGTATTACCGGTATGTTTTTTTTTATTACGATCATTTATTGTCGTGTTTGTACAAGTTAAAAGAAAGCATAAAAAAAGAAAGTATGAATAAATTAGACATGTTGTCTTGGATTTACCTTTGTTTGTTTACATTATTGCAATAAGTTGATAAAACCTTTACAATTATAAAAGCTACGTAAAAATGTACTCTGCTTTCATGCCAGCAGACTGGAGTAGATCCCGATATATGAATTGAATCGAGAATCGTTTTGAATCGAGAATCGTTTTGAATCGAGAATCGTTTTTAAATCGGAAAATAATCGTTTCTGAATTCGAATCGTTTGGATTTGAAAGAATCGACCCCAAGAATCGATTCTGAATCAAATCGTGGGATACCCAAAGATTTGCAGCCCTTCTATTCTCAAATCGTGAGTGTCTGATCCGTGTGTGTGTGTGTGTGTGTGTGTGTGTGTGTGTGTGTGTGTGTGAGTGTGTCTTGCACAGGTGAAGACAGCATTGTACCAGCCTCCTGAGCTGCCATGTCACGGTCCCGTCAGGTTGAGCATCTCTGCCGTGGGGGACGATGGTGTCATCTATGTCAGGACGTATCACGCTGGTACACACCTTCTGTTTCACTCATTAGAACAGGGTTCCCACGGTCATGAAATTCCTGGAAATATTTTGGAATTAGAAAGATATTTTTCCAGTACTGGAAAAGTTTTGGAATTGATCAAGGGTCCTGGAAGGTCTGGAAAAAATAGCTATGCATTGTCTTTGGTTATTGATTTTGTTAATACTTTTTGTTAATGACAAATTAAACATTGGCCAAATTGTCAAATATTAAAGGCAGAAATTATGAAAATAGCAGATCTACATGCTCCCAACGCCTCGCAACGTGAGGCGTTGTGAGCATGTAGATCGGCTATTTTCACAATAAAACCGTGTTATACAGAATTCCTCAACTCTCTTCAAATATGATTATTTCGGGAGTCACACTCTCAGCCTGAAAAGGTTGAGAACCACTGGCATACACTACCTATCTTTGGGCATTGCGCATAGGAGTAAGCGACTCGTTATTGAGCTGAATTATTGTTATATAGTCCTGGAAATCGGGTTAAATATTCTGGAATGGTTTTGGAAATGAATTGGTAAAGATGTGTGGGAACCCTGTTAGAAGTTCTGCTGATGGCACAGCCACACAGTAACTTTAGAGGTCCCACAAGGTATCACGCCTTAGTCATTGAAACATTAATGTAGCTCAGGATAGTTGGATTCAGTTGGATTCAGAAATCAGAGACGGGATACTGAAGACCAATGAAAAGGTTTGAGAACTAACTGTGCTCGACTGTTAATTAAGACCTGACGCCGATTCTACACATTGCTTCTAAATCAGTAGTTCTCACACTTTCAAGATCTTTCAAAAATGTTCCAAAATAGCAGATGTAAAGGTTCGCTGTGCTGCACAAAGTGACACAGTGTGAGCTTGTATATCTGCTATTTTTTGAATAGCCAATGCAAAAAAATATTGCATCCTTTCACATTTGTGTGTGTGTGTGCGTGTGCGTGTGCGCGCGCGTGCGTGTGCGCTTCTTAGTGCACCAGCTGGAGCAGCTGAAGCCCAGGATGCAGCAGGACATGAAGACGTTGCCTCCAGTGCCCAGACAGTATAAGTCTCACAGCTGGAGGAGCGTCCAGGGCTGTGTGGTCATGGGACCAGACATGCACTGGCACCGAGGACTGCTGCTGGAGATCATCAGCGGACACATCAGGGTCAGGCTCGTATACAGTGCATACACCAGGGTTCCCCAATAGGCGGCCCGCGGGCCATTTGCGGCTGTCTCGCCCACACCAACCCCAGTAATAATGGTGGTATAAGAGCAGCAACAACACTAGTATATCGTCGTTGTCGGGTGGAAATCTTGTATCTCCAAATTTGTACGTTCTTTCGCAAATCACACAAGGCCGTCACACAAAAGTAGTGAAAACAGCAGATCTACAAGCACACAACGCCTCGCGTGCGAGGCGTTGTGTGCTTGTAGATTGGCTGTTTTCAAAACGTACTTTGACGTACTGTATGAAGTTTCCACCCGACATAGACGATATATACAGTCGTGGCTAAAAGTATTGGCACCCTTGCATTTGTTTAAAAAAAAAAAACACAACACACAATCGTCTAGATTGCGCACAGTGAAGGAACATCAAGGTCTCTGAAGATGGACTTGGAGCCTTCAGATTGTCCATGTTTGGATACAATCTGACCTCTGACCTCCTGACAATCCTCTCCTTTTGTATTTGGTCCATGCTCAGTGTGTGACACAAAACAGCAGAATGAGGGCTTTACTCCATTTAAACTGGGTGTATTAGTGGTTACTAGTAAAGATTAAAGTCAACTTGGACTCACCACATGTGAGTTCCAGGTGAATAGCCTGCTTGAAATTCAAGTACAGTGTATTTAAGTATTTATGCAAGTTTCTCTGTAAAATGAGCCAGGATTCTGTATTTATTCTAGTTTTATGTTGTGTTCCTCTGCAAACCAAATACTGTATGTTAATGCAAAGTATGTTTTTGTTTTTTTCTGTTTTACAAATGCAAGGGTGCCAATACTTTTAGCCACGACTGTATATCTATCAATCAATAATCAATCAATCTGTCTTTCTCCTCCCCTCCCTCCCTCTCTCGTTATTTTGTATAAAACGTTTTCTTCACTTGCTTCAGTGCAATGCGCCAACCTCACAGAGACAAATTCCTTTCACATGCAAACATATCTGCCAACAAAAACGTGTGTGTGTGTGTGTTTTTCAGGTGCGTTATGTGGACAGTGGTCAAGTAGACAACTTTCCATTTGGTAATGTGTGTGCCACATTGCTGTGTGAGGACGTTCCTCAGCTCTGTATCCCCTGCCAGCTGTATGGACTCATCCCAGTAAGACTGTGTGTGTGTGTGTGTGTGTGTGTGTGTGTGTGTGTGTGCGTGTGCGTGTGCGTGTGCGTGTGTGTGTGCGCGTGTGCGTGTGTGACAGCATCATTTAGTGCAGGGGTCTTCAACGTTTTCATGCCGAGGACCCCTTAGTCGAGAGAGAGATGAAGCAGGGACCCCCACAACCCATAGATACCATATAGTTTCATCGTTTGACAGCACAATCATCGTATTTTGGGTTCATGTAAAAATGTTTCCAGATATTTAACCACTTAAACCGTCAATACTTAATAAACTTGACCTATCACTCTGTACTTAGTCTGCTCTTTTTCCCCTCTACACAAAACCTCTTTGGCAGAAATAGACGATCTACAAGCTCACAACGTGAGCTTGTAGATCTGCTATTTTTGGCTAAAGTTCTCAGAATATGGACGCTAGGGTTCAAGTGGTTAATATAGAAAAGGCGAAAAAAAGCTTCTATCACACAAAGATTTGGAGGACCCCCTGTAGTAACTGTGAGGACCCCCTAGTGGTCCCGGACCCCCTGTTGAAGACCCCTGGTTTAGTTTGATAGTGTGGGTGTGAGTGATATGTGTGAGTACAACATTACACTGTGTGTATGTCTCTAGGTGGGCATGGAGTGGCATTCTGATGCAGTGGCTCTGCTCAGAAACCTGCTGGTGGGTCGTTCTCTGGACATGCTGGTCATGGTAAGGTCCTGACAGCTCCACAACACTTGCAGACACAGTACACACAGTGCAGTGGAGAAAGGCTAACATTTTCAATGTTGTCATTTAAATGTGATTCATACTGTATAGGCCTATGACTATGTATGTGACATTGTTATGATCTGAAAGTACATTATGTCAGGAGATGTAGTTACGGCCCTTGGGTGTTTTAATATTTTCTAATGTGGCCCCTTTTGGAAAAAGGTTTGGAGAACTTTGGACACCCCTGCTTTGTATTCAAAAGATCAGCTCCTTATCCAGACATCAGTCATATCAAAACTTGACTACAGTACCTCTACTGTAACCTCCCGGCATGTGCACTTAAGCCTCTCCAAATGATCCAGAATGCTGCAGCACGACTGTTCTTCTACCAGCCATATTCCTCCGTTCCCTCCATCGGCTACCAGTTATTGCCAGCACAGAGTTAAAAACACTGATGTTGGCCTACAAAGACAACCCCTCCCGCTCACTCAGATCAGCTAACACACAGACTCACTCCCAATCTACCGCTGTAATCTGAAGACTTTCTGTGTGTGTGTGTGTGTGTGTGCGTGCGTGTATGTGCGCTAGGAGCTGCCTTTGGAATCGCGTGGCTCTGTGACAGTCCAGATCTTCCTGGATGGAATAAGTCTGAGTCGGATCATGTGCCACCATCAACATGCCATTGTGGACATGACTGTTCCATTACAGGAGGTGTGTGTGATCATTATCTACTGATTTGACATGGTAATGATTATGCTCGAGATAATTTTCAAAGCATTGTAAGATGTGGGTTGACTTGAACATTCTAGCCAAATGTTTATGAAGGAAGCTCACTCCTCCATGATTTAACAGCACAAGGACGTTTAGCCAGCATTGACTCCGTTATGCAGGTATGTTTAGTAATGTTTTAATTGAACATGCTTGAAATCTAAAAATATATTCACTGAAAAAGTTAAATACAATACACAATGACATGTATTGACAGCACATGTGGTACTTTAACATGACAAGCTCTTCTCTAAAGGTTGGCTCAAGTGCATCCAGTAGTTGACACAGGATTGTATGTCTCTGTATACTGTAGGAACATGTCATCACATCCACTGACGTCTCCCTGGATGAGTGGGATATAGACACTGAGGTATTGTACTAGCACTGATATTAACTTTTCCACTGCTATGGACGTACCTGAATGTTTTACTATGAACTGTGAAACACATATTTATTTGTTCCATGTTGTTGATTGCTAAGTAAGATCTCGACATGGCTTAATGACAACAAATTATCAATTCACCTGGGAAAAACTGAGTCCATCCTCTTTGGATCAAATCATAACCTCAAAAAAGTCGATAACTTCACAATCAAAGTGGGTGACAAGGTCATAACACGAAAAAACGAAATCTCTTACTTAGGATGTATCCTTGAAGCTAATCTTTCCAGTGAAAAGATGACTTCTAAAGTAATAAATAAAATCAACCAACAAACTCGTTTCCTACAGAGGATCGCCCCAATGGTCAATTTCAACACACTGAAGACCATAGCTGGTGCAATAATCCAGCCCCTCTTTGACTACGTAGTCCACGTATGGTATCGTGACGCCCCACAAGCCCTGAAAACTAAACTCCAAACAGCCCAAAATAAACTAATTGGGGTCCTCCTTAACCTTCCCTATCAGACTCACCTCACTGCTACTCACCAGTTAAGAGTGGGGTGGCTCAGAGTAGATGACAGAGTACAGCAACTTGCAATGGGCCTGGTGTACAAGATACACTACACCACTATGATACCCAAGTACCTGTCAAAATACTTTATAAACATTAAGGATGTCCATAATTACAACACCAGAGGCAGCGCCACAGATCACTTTCAACCCAGAGTCAAAACCAACAAAGGGTCAAACTCTTTTTTTCTGCTATACCACCAAAATGTGGAAAGCCTTACC
Organism: Nannobrachium achirus; assembly: GCF_963921795.1. Taxonomy (NCBI): domain Eukaryota; kingdom Metazoa; phylum Chordata; class Actinopteri; order Myctophiformes; family Myctophidae; genus Nannobrachium; species Nannobrachium achirus. The sequence goes on along the minus strand of NC_137821.1, from coordinate 14,276,463 downwards.
GAAGGTCATAAAGGAGTGTGGATCACTAGCATCCTTTAAAATTGCCCTGAAAAACCACTTGCAGGCAGCAGCCGTTCGCAACTGGTAAAAAACTAACCTAGCCCAACCCTACCCTCCCCTGCCCCTTCTTTGTATATACTTACTTACTTACTGTTTAGACTCTTTTTTTGTTCTCTCATTTTTCTTTTCTTTACATATCTACTGCATAGTACTGTGTTCTATTCGTCTGTCATTCAATGTTATATGAGATACTTAAATGGTTTCCTGTGGAAATAAGCTTAGTCTTTTCATGGATCTCCTTTTAGTAGACCTTGTACCAGTGAACTGTACCGTCATGAAACTGTACCTTTTCCTATGCAAACTTCTAATAAAGTCTTCAATCAATCAATCAATCAATCAATCAATCAAAATCTATTTACTTTGATTTACATGCTTGCCACTCTTAATTCCTTGACCACTTACCTTGGCAAATGTGTATGGCACTTATTCAGACTTTGTAAGTCAGTTTGTAAATCTGTTTATGAGAATGTATTGCTGCCCTGCAGTCCTGCAGCACTCACAGACACCTTTCATATGGCATTGAATACACTGTGTGGTGATGGGAGAAGGTTAAGTGATGCTGCTTTTACATCCAGGGTCTAGAGATGGAACATGAACCCGTGCTGGGTCCCTTCTCCTACCCCAGCCTGCCCAAGGAGGGAGAGCACTTCAGGGTCAGGGTCAAACATCTCTGCACCCCCAACGAGGTACCGTACCAGAAGACACTGTGTTCTTTTACAGTGTGATGCAACGTTAACTCCAAGGATAAGCTTAAGATGCGCTCACACTAAAGATTGATCAGGGAGATGAGATTTGGGGTTGGAAACGACAAGATTGAAGCACCATTATTTTCAAGTCTAGTGGTCTGTGCACATGCTTAACTCATTGCATGCCAGGCCCGATAGTCCCGAGATTATTTCAATGTCTTTCCCTGCCAGGCCCGATAGTCCCGAGAATTTCCGCCATTTTGAAAAAAAAAAGATTTTTTTTTTCAAAAAATGTTTTGGACCCCAAAAAATGTAGTAGGCATGATAGAAATCGCGAAATTGCATGTTTAACCCCCATAGCAACCCCATCTATCAAACATGGCAGCCATCTTTGTCTACATTTTAGGAAAACATAATGGCTTGTATCTCATGAATGCCTGAACGGATTTCCATTCGGATTTTTTTGTTTGAAAGCTGTGAGCAATGTGGACACACGGTGGTGCATTATCTAGGCATGGGTGTGCATGATCCGTGCACTATGAATTACATGGAAGTCTATGGAGACCAGAGGCACCATAGAGTACGAAGGTATTGTTAAATGGCGGGGAATGTGTTAAGATTCTAGAGAAGAAAAGATCATCCAGATTATGTGTGGGTGATGCTACCGGATTTGTGTGTGGTGCAACAAGGTTACTAATATTACACAGCTATAAAGTAACACATATATTTTTGAAATGAGGCAGGTTTTTCACAGCAAATAAATGTATCAACCTGTATGAATGAGGCACCACCAAATGAATAGTTAAAAGTGAAATATTCCGTGACACATTTTCTGATTTTATGTGTCATGCTCCCAGGGTGTAAGAATGTCACAACAAAAGGAGAAAGGGACAGATAAAACAGACATGATGACATGCATATGTTGTCCTCTGCAGGTGTTCCTGGTGCCTGTGGAAGAGGCAGATGCTGTGTTGGTGAATGGAGAGACACTGGAGGAAGCCATGAACAAACTTAATGCAAATAAAGACACCCTGCGACGCCTCTCCAACTACCCCTTGGGTAAAACACCTTGTTGTAACCTGGTTTACAATGCAGATCTGTTGTATAGCTTAGTGCAGTGGTTCTCATACATTGTTGACTCGAGGCACGTAGGCACCCTTGTAAATATCTTACATTTATATGAAATATGTAAATCTTTCCCCCTAAGATAAAGTATGTCATAAGGAAAACTTGAGCTGACATCTGTTTCCATTAGGACATTTTAACCACTTAATTTGGGGGTGTAATATTCACCAAATATAGACGATCTACAAGTTCACAGCTGCTATTTTTGAGAGACTGTGTACTGTAGACTGTAAAAGATTGCACCAAGTACAGTGCAACTCAGGTCCATTTTAAGTGCTTGAAGTGATATTGATAAATTCCAAATATTATCAAAGTATTCTGAGTCACCCCTGGAATTGCGTCACTGTGTGTGTGTGTGTGTGTGTGTGTGTGTGTGTGTGTGTGTGTGTGTGTGTGTGTGTGTGTGTGTGTGTGTGTGTGTGTGTGTGTGTGTGTGTGTGTGTGTGTGTGTGTGTGTGTGTGTGTGTGTGTGTGTGTGTGTGTGTGTGTGTGTGTGTGTGTGTGTGCGGTGCTTAGGAGGTGTGTGTCTGGCAGAGTACGGTGATGGCAGGTATTACCGGTCCAAGATGATGGACTTTGTCAGTGTGGATCCACCAACGCTGTTGGTGCAACATGTAGACTTTGGCTCGGACGACACCGTGCCCACCTGCAAGTAAGATCCATGGCTTTATTAATCAAAGACCCCATGGAGGCATGATTGAGCAACAATGGCCTGTTAAGTTCCTCTTTATAGTCAATAGTGTTTTCTTTTTCTTCTTATTTTCTTTCTTTTTCTCATTTTCTTTTATCAGAGCAAAGGTTTTCAGTTAGTTACTTTTCACAGCACTGTACAAGTCAGGACAAGTCATATTTATTAATATAACTTATTTAAAAACAACGGCTTTTGACCCAAAGTGCTTTCCTATCAAGGATGACCAGCGACATGAAAACTCACAGTAAAACAGACGCACACTGAAAGTAAAACTGTATCCACGAGTTTCCGCAGGAGTTTACTGGAGACTATCAGGACCAAACTTCCGGGTTTAACAGCAGACATACAAGCTCGCGTCGCAGATGCAACCCGTTGTGAGCTTGTAAATCGGCGGCGGAACCTCTGTGCAGACGTTTGCGCAATGCACTATGGGGCGTTGGAAACTCGTGGATAAAAAATGGTTAAACACATTAAACTGTATCAAAAATAGTTAAACACATTAAAACATTAAAAACAGCGAGCTGTTGAGATGAAGATCTAAGTGCCCTTGGGGCAGAGTACAGAGTTTGTAGATCAGTGATGTACTGTGGAGATAATCCATTTAGGGCTTTAAAATGTACAAGGTATATAGTTTCCTATAGATAAAAGAAGAAGAAGCGCTGCGTGGGTCCTTGAGTAATACAAAAAACTGTAGACAGGTGCTCTTTGGAGAGGGTATATAGATATTAGGACAAGAAATCTAGTTCCATTCCAATGTAACAAAACATGTGCAGAGATGAGGTGGGGAACTTAGAAAGGATCCAAGGCAGCTCTGTTTAGTACGAGGTAGAAAAACAATTTATTTTAAATCATGGCAAGGATTAAAAAACGACCAACGCGTTTCGGCCAAGTATATAGTTTCCTATTTGTGCGTGTCCATACCCTTCTCCCCCAGGCTGCGTCAGATGCCTGCAGAGCTGCTGAGGTTTCCTGCCAGTGCTCTGAAGGTGCTTCTGAGTGGCTTCAGGCCTCCCCGGGTCAGCCAGGAGACGGAGATGCTGCCCTACAGACCGGAGTGGAGCGTTAAGGCCGCGCAGGTCATGATCGACCTGCTGCACGGAAAGATAACCGCTTCAGTCGTGGTGCGCACACACTGATTCCCTGATTCATTGTTGCATGTTTATAGTAGCAGTTCTCAACCTTTCAGGGTGCAACCCCCCCCCCCCCAAATATTTTAACTGGGGACCCCCAAAAGAATCATATTTTAACTGGGGACCCTGAAATAATCATATTTGAACTGGGGACCCTCCGACCCTGATATGCAAATGGAATGTAGGAGTTGAGACATTCAACTTTCGATCCAAAAAAGCTACTGTATATCGATTTCCATCTCAGGCTCACAAAGCGAGACGTTGAGCCTGTAGATCTATTTTCAAAAGGGTTGCCTCTATCTTATATTATTTGACAATTTGGCCAATGTTTCAGCGGTATTTTATAGTATAGTTTGTTGATTACTGTTGATGCTGTAATGATCTCTTTCCTTTCTTTCTTTTTGAGGTATTAATAAAAAGGTCTTAAAAGTCTTAAAATTGTCACTTCACTGTCATCATAATCATGACCCACAGGTTGAGAACCACTGGTTTATAGCACAGTCCACTTGCACACACTGGCTGAAACGTGTGCAAACATCACTAAAGGGTCGGATATGCGTCTGCTTCTTGCTGGATGGCTGTGGTGATTTAGCATTTCAAAACTACATCTTGAAACTTGACGCTTTTTGGCATGCAATACTTAGCGTTGTCATACTGTGTAACTTTTTCATAAACAAATGTTATTTGTGATATAGTATTTCACATGTTTGTTTCTAAACTGAATTCTGGCAATCCCAGTTTTAACAGATCCCAGACAATAAATGAATATTACACAGTATGACGTCAAGAGTTAACTATGTTACACACAGTGACTAGTTAATGACCTTTTGTCCCTTCTTTCCTCCCGTACATCGCTCCAGGCCAGAGAGCCAGAACTGACAGTTCTGTTGTATGATGAGAAGGGAGAGCTGGTCCACTTACCTCTGGTCAACAGACTGCTGGCTGACTCAGACAGAACAGAGACAGAAGTCTGGTGCGTTTGGTTCATTAATATTCATCCCTAGAAAGGGAGACAAGCCACATGCTCAATGCTTTGTTGTTATTCACTCTTTGAGCCCTGCATCGTGTTTGTGGCTTGTACTCGTCCTTTAGTGAAGTTGTTTTTTCTTCTGGTGTTTTACCACGTCTTCAATTAATCTATTGATAATCTTCCCTCCCTTCTAGAAACGTGCAACAAGTTAATCCAGTTTGATGACGTGCTTCAAGCGGATGCTTTTCAGTTAGTTCAAGTGTACATAATGTTTTTGTACAGACGTGCTTCAAGCGGATGCTTTTCAGTTAGTTCAAGTGTACATAATGTTTTTGTACAGTGCAAATTCTTGTTTCTTCCGCTTAATTTGTTTTTCTGTGAATGTTTATTTTCTGCATACAGATCAAACTCTTAGTATGTTCAATTCAAGGTCAATATACCACATTTTTATCTGTCATTTGTACAGATAGATTTTATTTTAGTTACCTTATGTTGGCTTACTATCTCTGTATATAAATGTACAGAGGTATAGTTCTTCTCCTTTTAAATATTGAACAAAGTTTCTCTGTTATCTTAAACATTGTTCCAAATGTTTGTTTTCTGTTAACAACAGATTAAAATTTTCAGTTTTGTTGTGGACTGTTTTGGTTGTTTTTCAGAGCTGGATCTTCCCATTCAAAAAGCGAATAATCTATGTAATAACTTCATTCTGCATAATGGTATTGATGAACCCTGATACTGGAGTACTGCAGTACAAAGAATTTAGCCAATCTAAATGCCCCATTTATACTGCGTTGTACAATGGTATTGTGTGCTGAAAAAGTACATCTACAAGGTCACCACACTTTGCGTTGTGGGCTTGTAGATCAGCTATTTGTGTTGCCTAACAATCATACAATGGGGCAAGAGGTGTTTTTGAAAGGACTTGATTCGTTTTTTGTATTTGAAAATATTGTAATATGTTCTTCACTGAGTGCAGTGATGATGATTGTGTGATATAGAATGATGCAGGAATGCTTTAAAATGAATCCCAAGACACACCTGGACAACAGTGTAACCTGCTACTCTCCATCTCCACAGCCCAGAGAAATGTCTCAGCAGCAGGTGGTTGAGCTGCAAATGTTGCACAATGTGTTGCACTGAGGAAGACTTGATGTTCTTCACACACACTGTCCATTCTATTCTTACACATACTCAGCCTTATTTAAAGGTCAAGCCACAGACCCACATATAATGGTCACCATATAATAACCACTGCACACTGCTTGAATGTTGCACAAAGACACTGGAATATACTGGATTACAAATGCAAACCAACCTGATGCTTGGGGCAATAGTGCTTATTCTGTTTGACATTTTATGAATTCTTATTCAACCACTTGAATCCTGGTGTCCCTATTCTGGGCATATGTCATCAAACACAGCATTCTGCAAAAATAGCTGATCTACATGCTCACAACACCATGCAGTGTGATGCGCTTGTAGCTCGGCTACAGATCTGTTACAGATCTATGAAAAGAATAGAATATATTATATAACCCAGGGCAGGAATTTCATGAAGGTCTGAGTGCCGTTGCCCCTCAGTTTGGCCTTGTGCCCCTCAAACCAACGGCATGACCTGAGGCCACAGTGGCCTTAATGCCCAGCTGACTCTACCACTTTCTCCTCTGTCTTTCTTGTCAATATGTAGACAGTAGACACCAGTGTCTCTTTCTTGTCATGTAGACACCAGTGTCTTTTGTTGATATTCTGAAATCTTAACTCCCGAGTCCACATCTTTAAACCAATCCAGTGACTTGATTTGTGCAGGGCTGAGCATGGATTCATCAGGTTGTAAATACCATAATTTATCTATTACTGCATATTAGGTTATCATCCCTAACCCTTTCAATGGACTAAAATCTTGTTTTATTTTTATGGCCTTCCAGCCCTGGCATTTGGAGAGTTTAAGAATGTACTCTTTAGAGACAACTCTTGGAGTAAGAGCACATTATCAGCCTTGTGTCTTCCAATGGCAATTATTCGTGTTTATATTAGTAGTCCCTTCTTGAATATTAGAGGCAAACATAGGCAACTATTCTGTAAATAAGTAAACAACTATTCTTGTTCTTTAGATAGTAGCAACTAGCAACTTTCTTTTAATTATGTGTTGCACTGTTGGACCTGAATCTTGCATATGCTGTTAAACTGACACGTCGCCACTGCACCAAATAATCAATAGAGATAGTTATATTGTTTTACTGTGTATTACACTGGAATCTAATAATGCATTTCTTAAACTGGACATTTGCTATGAAATACCATTATTTCCACAAATTGCATGTCAAAATACAATAACAGAAAAAGAACACTGACAAAAGTAGTTTTATATTCAGAACATTTCAAGTATTTATTTACAAAATATGTACAGAAATTAATTTGTTGTATTGAAGAAAATGTGAACGTCAAGGAATAATATATTTACATACAATAATACTATTTATATATCATAGATGACATACAACAATAATAATAATATATAGGCCTATTATACATACACACATGATGTGGTAGATTTAAGAACATGAAAATACAGTACCGATACTTCAAAAATCCACATCACACCACTGCATCTGCATGTCACCAATGTAAACAGAGCGTCCAGTAAAGGAAGGAACAAGTAAAGTAAAGTTGTATGCCAACCGGGGCTCAAGCTTTTCTACAGGGGTGCTGTATGCGATCTTGGGCTCAGGCGGTGACCGGACCTTCAACACAGAGGGCACTAGACACAGCCCTACAAAGTCTCCATCCTTGGCGGTGCCGTTAGAGCGCGAGTCTATGGTGCCATAGCCTTCGTCGTCTGTTGAGTGGTGGTGCTTATTCTGGGTGGTCCAGGACGTCTTTGGAAGAAGAGCATCCTCGGGCAGGCGTGGAGGTGGAGGCGTGAAGGTCCATGGCGTGATGGCGGGTCGTCGACGCGAGCTTCTGTGGCCGTTGGCGGGCTTCTTCATGCGGGGCTGAGCCGGCTTGAAGGACTCCACCGTGACTGCTCCAGAATGCTGCTGAGGAAGGTTTCCAACGCTGTCCTCCTCCTTGACAGGGAAATGTGGTGCTCCTCCGGTGCTAGTCTGGATGGACCGGCTCAGAACTGGCTCAGCACCGGGTTTGCAGTGTTTCACAGAAGAACTCTGACCCATGATGGCAGCAGTTAGTTTAGAAGAAACAAGGCTGGTTGGTAGTAAGAGTTGGTAGCTGTTAATCGCAAACAGAACAATTCTACTCTTGGATGGATTCTAGCTGTTTACCCGGTGAAGATTATCAGAAGAATAAAGTTGCAATGCGCCCGTTAATGATTTTATTCGTACGGGTGGCGCCGTGACGTGGCGTGGGCCAATCCGAATTGAGGGGCGGAGCCGCGGCCTGGCGTGGGCCAATCCTAATCGGAGAACAGTTTATCAACAAATGCAGTTTTGAATGTCGCGCTGTAACCATGGTGATCAACAAACCACCTCAATGCAACTGAGGTACTTACAAGTAAAAGTCCGGAATTCAACATAATTACTTGATTAAATGTACAAAAGTAATGGTATCAAAATGTACTTAAATTACCAAAAGTACGCAGTATTGTGCAGAATGTGGCATTTCACAAGTTTTCAAATGTATAATGTGTATAAAAATATAATAGGCCTACAGCAGGGTTGCCAACAGAGGACTGTCAGAATCCAGGAGATTTCTATTTTTGGTAAATAATCATCTACATATTATTTATATGCCACAGCCCATTTGACCTGGCCTGTAGGGCCTGTGGTGTCCATACTGTATGGTGTTCTCCCTGTATGTGTGCTTCTCCCAGAGAGCCGGCCAATGAGCTTGATGATTAGGTGCATTGGGAGCACCTGGCCAGTACTCCCTGGAGCCCTACATAAGACTGGGTGGCAAGCCAGTCTCTCTCTCCCTCTCCAGACGACAGCACCTCTTTTGTTTGCTTTCCCTTATGTTTGACACTCTAACAACACCCCACACACTACACCTATCACACATCCATGCATTGCTGACACTACTGACTACTGACCTACCACACCTCAAACTCTTGAAATTATTATTTAAACATGTTAATAAATTATTGTTACATTTAAAACCACTACTTGTCCTCAATTTGTCATGGCCCCACAGGATGGGTTGTGATACATACACATTTAATTATTAATTATATATTTAATAATTCAGCAGTATTTAATTGAGAAACTAAACTTTAAAGTTTCTAAATGTATTTTAATGGTGTGATGATACTTGTATTATGCCTATTGTAGCACTTTGAGATTGTCATGAATGTAAAGTGTCTTTTTCAATGTAACTGTCTAAAGTGAGAGGCAAAACAAGAAAAACTTGTGGCTGAAACTGCTATATAGTTTTGATCATCTGAAACTAAGAAATCCATGACAAAAAGGGTATGAATTTTAATGACATTACTTGGGCTAAAATGAAACATCACCGTTTGCTTTAAAGTGCTTTCAAGTGTAAATGCAGGTGCAGCAGACTCAGTAAAAGTACAAATGTTCAAACAGATGGTTTTAAACAATAACCTGGAATAGAACTCAGTTGTGTCAAAATGAACCCTGATCATCAGGGGGTGATCTAGTAGATTCAGTCATTGTATCAGGGGTAGAGGTGTTTGCAGTGGATTTTCATCTTTTGACCTGTCATCTCTCTTTTCAACTTTAAATATATCCTCCAAAATTATATTAGTGTGAAAGGCCTGGTGGTGCATGAGTAAAGCAGATGCCTCACAACCTGAAGGTTGTGGGTTTGAATCTTGGTCAGGGAATGTCTTCATTTTTCTTGTTTTTAAGGCGATGAGGGCGGAGAGAGTCCAGCTCCCTCCTCACGCTCTCTTTTAGCCCTGGTGGAAGAGGGAGGAGTCTGCTGGTGCCACACCTCCAGGGGGAGAAGCTTTCGAAATTTACATATTAAGTTAAATAATTACTATTAAACATTTCCTTTAATTTATTAATTTCCTTCATGTTTGTGATTTTTCCCAGTTATTGCGTCGTTAAAGTTGCTTTATTTTTTATTTTTTTCCCAGTTCATATATTAGTGACTTTGCCCATTACGAGTTTTATTTTATTGTTTCACTTTTTGTTTGGATGTTTGAGTTCATTATAGTGCACTTTTGGGTTGGTTTATTAGCTTTTTATGTTATCTTGAGGTTTGAGACTTTTGGTTTTGTTTGGGATTCGAACCTTTGAACCTTTGACTTGTAAACCTTGGTTTTGACCATTGAGCCACGCTGGCATGGATGTTACAATGGCGAAGGTAATACTTAACCCAACTTTTAGAATTTAGATGGACAGCGAAAATATCCTGTGGGGAATTGAACCTGTCACCTTCGGTTTGTTAAACTTGTGTTTTAACCACTGAGCCACACTGGCATGGATGATATAATGGCGAACGTAATAATTGACCCAACTTTTAAAATTTAGATGGACAGCAAAAATATCCTGTGGGGAATTGATCCTGTCACCTTCAGTGTGTTAAACCTGGGTTTTAACCATTGAGCCACCTTGGCATGGACGATCCAGGGGCAAACGTAATAGTTAACCCAACTTTTAGAATTTAGATGGACAGCGAAAATATCCAATGGGGTATTGATCTCCTCACCTTTGGTTTATTAAACCCATGTTTATCTCTTGAACCACACTGGCATGGATGTTACATCGACAAACGTAATACTTAACCCAACTTTTAGAATTTAGATGGACAGCGAAAATATCCAGTGGGGAATTGAACCCCTCAACTTAGGTTTGTTATACCTGTGTTCATCTCTTGAGCCACACTGGCATGGATGAAATAAAGGCCATACTTGACCCAACTTTTAGAATTTAGATGGACAGTGAAAATATCCAGTGGGGTATTAAACCTACGGTGGGTTCTTCAGGCTTCAGTATTACATTGATAATGGCCAGTAATAATGTCAGTATCATGTCAGTAATAATTATGGTCAGTATCATGGCCAGTATCATTTAAGTTATTCTATCAGGGGTAGAGGTGTTTGCAGTGGATTTTCATTTTCTGACCTGTCACCTCTCATTTCAACTTTAAATATAAACTCCAAGAATGTGTTAGTGTGGAAGGCCTGTTGGTGCATGAGTGAAGTCTCACCACCTGAAGGTTGAGGGTTTGAGTCTTGGTCAGGGTATGTCTTCATTTTCTGTGTTTTTAAGGCGACAGGGGCAGAGACAGCCCAGTTTCCTCCTCACATCCTCTTTTAGACCCATTTGGTGGAAGAGGGAGAAGCTTTAGAAATGTACATATACAGTTAATTATTCAACATTGTCTTTATTGTTTTTTTTTTATTAGGTTAGTGTTTTACCCAGCAGTTCTGTGGTATTTTTCAGTGTATATGTGACTGTCATTGATTTTTCCCATTACCATTTTAATTGATAATTGTTTTGTTGAGACATTTGAGTTTCATTGTAGTGCACTTTCAGTTTGATGTATCAGCCAGGGTTGTTAAGTAACGGATTACATGTAACGGGATTACGTAATCAGATTACAAAAAACAGGTAACTTGTAAAGTCTCAGGTTACATTTTAAAATGTGTAATCTGGATTACAGTAACGGATCTGAATGATGGGGGTTACATGCTGGATTACATTCTCCCCTTGCCCTCATCAATTTTACAAATAAGTTATAACGCCAAACAATAAAATAATCAAGTCGAATCAGCGTAAAATACTGCCACTTTGTTTAAGTAAAATTCTGTTGTCCTTTTCCTAATTTCATGGGCTCAATATTCTTGTCTAGATATCAATGGTAAAACTTTTTTTATTTAATTAAAGAGAGTTTTGCTAAAAAGTAATCCAAAAGTAACTGAAAGTAACTAGTAGTTACTTTTTAAATTGTGATAATCAGATTACGTTACTGACTACATTTTCTTTGCAAGTAACTTGTAACTGTAGGGGATTCCTTTTTAAAAGTAACCCTAACAACCCTGGTATCAGCTATCTTAATTCACCCTTTGTTAGCCTCCTGGTTGGTCCCTGACTGACCAACCAGCAGGCTCTATCTGCCTTGTCCCGCCCTGGTTCCGCCTTTTTTATGTTGAATTAGCTAAAACATAATTTTTGGAGAAATAAAAACATTTAAACACATGCTGATTCACTATGCTGCCACTGAGCAGCTCCAATTGACTGAAACAAAGTTTGAAATTAGAATTGAGCACACAGAATAACAATATGAAGCAACTGAATTAACATGGCAGTGGATGGAATGTCCCACTGAATGTCCCACCAAGACACAGCAACCAATGGGTGTGGAGAGGGGCAGGACAATGGGCAGGACTTGACAAAGGGTGAATTGTTTAGTGAGTTGAGATATTTCAGTTTTATTTGAGGTTTGAACCTGGAACCTTTGATTTGTAAACCTTGGATTTAACCTTTGAGCCACGCTGGCTTGGATTGCTCAATGGCGAACGTAATACTTAACCCACTATTAGAATTTAAATGCACAGTAAAAATATCCTATGGGAGATTTGAACTCCCTGCTTCAGTGAAAAAGTGAAAGAAAGATGATATTCATCCAGATGTTGGACTCCAGAGATATTAAAATTGTGTGTCTGTCACAACACACTGTCAAGGGCTGGGACTTGAACCTCTGACTTCTCAACATCAAGGCAGTTACTCTATTCATTGAGCTGCAATGACACAGACATTTGCAAGCCATTGTCAAGTAAAATCTGATCAATACAAATTTGGCCGCAGACCACTATCTGAAAACATGTAGTGCCAGGAGCTCCTATAAGAAAGATTTGTATTAAAAGATAAACATTTTAAGATGTTTACTTGATACTGTATTAGTATTTTTGTGCTAATATTTTGATGTGAATATAGTATATTGATATACTGGTATGATATAGAAAGTCAAACATAGGTTAATTTAAAGAATGTTCAGTAGAATGTAACTCTGTCTCACACAACTTTTATTTAATACATGTAAAAGATAAGATACACATATATACATTTAATGAAAACAATACATTTGTTTATGATGGCTTGAGTGTAATAGTGTGCATTCTCGTTCTCTGTGTAAAACGTAAACGTAACAAGATAAAATAAGTTGCATACATGTATGAGCATCAGCCAAGAGATAACACACGGGCAGTTATATAAAATATAATAATTAAAATAATGTCAATTGCAAACAATGATGCATCATGTCATATATAATTAAAATAATGACAAGTGTAAACAATGACACATGTCATCCACAAATATATTTACAATGGGATAAATTATACATGGTAGAGATTAAACTGTTTAAGCTGTGTCAAGGTGAAAAGTCATTTTGTTCATGTCCTTGAATTGTCCTCAGTGAAATCTGAAAACACCTCACTGAATACATACAAAGTTTATTTTGGACTCTACTCTCACTGCAGTCAAGGCAGCAGCGTTGACTTTTTGTTATTCTTTTATGCTATCAGAGCATCAACAAGCTTCTCTGCCTTCTTCTTCCTGGCTTCCTGCATGCAGTGGTACATGAAGTGTGGAAGTTCTGCTTCAATAAACTCTTTCAAGAGTTCTCCGAAGTCCTCATCCTCCTGATGGAGCTCATCTGAGTCTTGGAGGATGCTGGAGATGATAGCAGTGGCACCGCTGCTCTCAGCAGCACTGGGGGAGGAGCAGACCTGCTCAACTACCCTCCTCGGTAAGCAGTGTGTCCTCCAGCGGCTGTGTTCCAGCCTCTCCAGCCGCACCACAGCGACTGGAAGCCGGGGAAGAAGAGGATGGCAGGACGGCGGTTGAACATCACTGTCCTTAAAGCCTGGTGTTGTCCGATCATCATGGCGGAAGGGACACCGTCGACGAGGACACTTCTCCAGGGTCTCAAAGTCACACTGGATCCGTTTAGTGTAGGGGGTACGCCTCCTAGCGGCAGACTGTTGGTAGCGCTTTTGCTTGGCCATAACGTCAAAACACTGGATTCAAACAAGGGCTTTGATGCAAAAAAATACCGTGGTTCCAAATACAGTAGTTTGATCAGCAATGAGGAGACGTTTGATACTTTCACTGTTTATCTCCTCATATGTCCAATCACAGGTGAGGCAGTGACAGCACAGTATTTACCAAATATGGCTTGTCAAATCGTATTTGGACATTAACGTTAATGGGTTTTAAAATCAACAATCAACAAACGCTCTGGCCCAAGTTTCAAAGGGGAAGGAAGCCTCTGCGCCAATCAGAACGTTTGTTGACAACGGCGCGTGTGGGATGTGATTGGCTGCGCGGCGCAGCCTACGCCACGCCCACTCAGGTAACGTTCATAAACATAAACGGGTCCACTGGTCAGTCAGTTGAACTTGACTCCAGACAGCCAGTGGTCATACTCAGTATTACTCATATTCACCTGTTCGAGGTTGACATACTTCAGCATTGTCTTTCGCCTGAACACATTTGATCCGTTACCTCTTTGAGCTACTATGGACAAAGCGGCTAGAAAGTGTTTTTCTGGACATCGTCGCCACAACAAAGCCTCTTACCAGAAGGTGGCGCGCTGGGACCGTTACCACTACTATGGACACGACCCTCATTCCGGGGATTCCACCGTCCACACGGAGAGCAGCAAGACCGTCACTCCTCCGTGTCTCTACCAGGATCAACCCCACGGATGTCTGCGGCGGGACTGTCCGTTCCTTCACCGGAGGAGCAGAAGAACCTCCCGATCTCCATCTCCGTCCCCCTCACGGTCTCCAGATCCAGAGGTATGGAGGTCTGCACGTCGGCATCATTCCTCCAGCTCCACCACCCCGTCCAGAGCTGAGGACCAGTGGAGCCATGCCGCTGCTGAAAGGTACTCCACCACCACCATGGTGAGACCAGGGACCACCAGCAGCCCCCTGAGACAGGACAGCGAGCAGCTCCATCGGTCAGGTACCATCACCACCACCACCAGGCCCCGGAGAGAGGAGGACTTCTACCAGTTAGAGTTAGACGAACCTTTCCTTGAGTTAGATTTGGAGGAATTCCTCCACTACTTGATCAATACCTGACTGGTGATTTGTGGACAAGAGCTAATGTGTTGGTGAGGACAATTTATGGAGATGAGCTCTTTCATTGGACATTTTATGGACATGACTTTTCACCTTGATAGCTCTAACATTGTAAATATATATTTGTGAACAACATGCATCATTGTTTATGTTAGCATTTGCCATCATTTTAATTATATTATTACATGCATCATTATTTTGTTTGCAATTGGCATTATTATTTTAATTACTAATTATATATGTATGCATCATTGTGTTTGCAATTGGCATCATTATTTATGTCTTACTTAGAGACACACAAACCTTAAACATGTTCTCATACAATGTATGATGTTTCTTATTTCATGTTTTATTTCATTAGTATTCATTGGTAGAACCTATTACACAAAGATCGAGGATGCACATTATTACAACACAAACTATAATAAATTAAGGTATTATTTTTCATTAAATTTAACCTATGTACCGGTATGTATATATTTGCATCTTATCTTTTACATGTATTAAATAAAAGGAGTGTGAGACAGAGTATGCATTCTACTGAATATTCTTTAAATGAACCTATGATTGATATCCCTATGAATATACTATATGTGGTTGATTAAGAACAAGATTGACCCCAGAAGTGACGTAAAATCTATTAGATTTAGATTATTCAGCAATATGACTGGTAAGTGGTAACCATTAATTACCATCAAATATTACTGCTATAACCTTGGCATGGATCATGTTTGAGCACCACTGATATAGAAACTGTCAGGATTTAGAAGACATTTGTAGAACTCTACAAGTTGAAGTTATTTAGAAAGTCATTGATGATTGATATATAGCCTACTCTGAATACCTTTCCTGTCCAATGATGGCACCAAGTAGATCTGTTCAACACTGTAGTGTAGAGCAGGGGTTTTCAAAGTGGGTGACGGGGCACCCTGGGGTGCCGTGACAGCAGTCCAGGGGTGCCGCGAGATAATTTGAATTTAATTTGGACACTTGAAAAAAGATTTATTATCATTTTAAACTTGAAGTACAAAGTAATTTTCAGTCAGTTGTAACCAAAATGGCTATTATCTTAACGTTTTCCTCACAACATAATCACTAAAATATCGTCACTGTCGGGCAGAAACCTCGTATCTCCAAGTTTCAAATGTGTACGTCTTTTGGTAAAGCAAAACCCTGCTTCATCATACAAGACTGTCGCACAAAACTAGTGAACAGCCGATCTACAAGCACACAACGCCTCAGCTGTTTATTAGTTCAGTACATTTTATAGATAAATACAAAATGAATGTTTTGGACATACAAGGTTTCCACCCAACGACAATATGCTATAAATATAAGGTGCTGGGAGTGAAAATTATAATGTAGGGGTGCCTCGGATTTAAAAAATATTTATAGGGGTGCCCCGAGCCAAAAAGGTTTGGGAACCCCTGGTGTAGTGTTGGTAACACAGGCAGCCCAATACAAGAGGAGAGAGTATCCACACCAGAATACACGGTGATGCAGTGTCCACAAGACTGCTACCCCACCATTCAGCAGAAATGGAATATAAAGTGTCAACAAATATAAACATATGAACTGAAGAATGTGGGTGGCATTCAAGTGATTCTGACCAATGAATACATCACATCAGACGATGCCTTAACATCCACAGCATCATCGTATGCATTAAACACGCATAAGTGACCAACACCAATAAAAACAGTAATCCAGGGAATCGGCTATAAGAACAAGAAAAAAAGTCATTTAGACCTGAAAATGTAGTGGCTGTAGTATCCAAAAGGTCACCCTTGGAGGATTTCTTTTTAAATCTATCGCCACATGTTATGTCATTCAGTATGACTTCTAAGACTACAGCTTTAAGAGAGAAGGTGTTCCCATGTCCTTCTCCATTGTAGTGGGCGATGGCAACCACACAGACATTTAAGACGATATACTACAGTACATGAGTAATGTTGCAATTAGTAAAGTGATCAATTTTATACAGCTTGTCAGTAAACACATGAGTACAATGGTTTGTTTAAGGTAAGTTGCAACAGTGACAGAATACAGTTAGAATATGGAGATCAAAGCTTTTTGCCAGACAGTGACGATATGACACATTTATGGGATTTTCCTCTGTACTCCAGAATAAAGGGAACTCTCTTGAGTAGTTTCTTGAGAAGTATTTTTTTAAATTCATATAAAGCACAACAGCAGTATCACCAGCAATAACAGACGCCTCTCGGCCTGTGGTCTTCCTCAGCATTTCAAACTAAAGTTCCTCAGGCGGAAGTGACATATATAGACAAGCACAAAGTAAAGTTGTGTCTAATCAGGAAATACGATTCTCACAGTTCATAATATTTACATTTTTTCACGGTCAGTGAGTAGTGTATATTTACAGTTTTCATACAAGTTTCCACAATCTCTGTAACATCATTCAATTAACAAAAAAAAAAAAAGAAACAAACAAAAAACAATTCAATAATAATTCCTTGTTCAATCCCTTAGGGCAGGGGTCTTCAACAGGGGGTCCGGGACCCCTAGGGGGTCCTCAGAGTTACTACAGGGGGTACTCCAAATCTTTGTGTGATAGAAACTTATTTTCCTCCTTTTTTATATTAACCACTTGAACCCCAGTGTCCATATCCGGAGAAATTTAGCCAAAAATAGCAGATCTACAAGCTCACAACGCCTCGCGCTGCGAGGAGTTGTGAGCTTGTAGATCGGCTATTTTCGGCAAAGAGCTTTGGTGTAGAGGGGGAAAAGAGCAGACTAAGTACAGAGTGAAAGGTCAAGTTTTATAAGTATTGACGGTTCAAGTGGTTAAATATCTGAAAACACAAATTGACATGAATCCAAAATACACTGATGATCGTGCTGTCAAAAAATGAAACTATATGGAATCTATTAACAGGTTGTGGGGGTCCCTGCTTCATCTCTCTCTCAACTAAGGGGTCCTCGGACTGAAAATGTTGAAGACCCCTGCCTTAGGGAACTCGCCCACAAACTGGCATTCATGGCTGGCCAGCACCAGCCCTCCATCCAGCAGGCAGACAAACTGTATTTTTTGTGATCTGATTCCCACAGCCAGCTGACACACTCAGGGCCCTCCCTGTCTTCCACTACAAAGCTTTGCTATTGGTGTGCAACATTTAGTTTCTTATGTTTATGACCTTTATTGGTCTTATTCTAATATTTTGAAATATTAGATGTATTTCCATGCGCTGTCATAATCAAGATATAAAAGAAACTGGAGATATTTCACATTGTGTAATGACTAGAATGTGAAAATTTCACTTATTGAACTAAATAACTTTCCACATACACATATACTATTGCTTAATTTTCTAATAAATGGACCCTACTCAATCATGGTTGTACTGTACTTGTATATGTTGAACAGTGAGTTCTGTGTGTTTACAACAATATATTGGTCGAGTCATTTAAAGTAGCTTTAAGTTTTATTCCTGTTAACTCATTTACTGCAAGTGTTTAAAAACAGCGACTTATGACTTATTTGTGTTTGATTTATGTCATAAATGGCTCTTTTCAGCCTACATTTGTTTATAGTTTATTCTTATTATATTAAGTTGGTTTCCTCTTAAGAATATAATTTAACTTTGTATATTTTGAGAAAGGGTTACTTGTGTTTCTTGTAACCCGTTTTAGTTAAGGTTACTGTACATACAAGTACATATAAATGTAAAATAAAATAAAACATGTAAGGTTATGTATCCTGGTTGATCCTGCCAGTAGCATATGTTTGTCTCAAAGATTAAGCCATGCATGTCATAGAAAGGTTGTAAGGGTCACAAAAAAATAGTTTGTCTGCCAAACTGTATTTTTCGTTTTTAAATGGAGCCAAACAAGCCTTCCTTCCCCGGCCTCCCGGAGGCCACTCGCTTCCCCTGGCACAGCAGTCATTAAAATGTGAGAGACTTTAATGTTATATGTGCATGAGAGACTTTGGCCATTGCTATGTTTGGCCACTAGAGGGCACTGTAAACCAATTAAACAGAGCAGCCCCACACATTTATTTATTATAACCAGTGTTGTGGAAAGACACTTTAGAACATGAATTACTTTACTTTGTATCCTTCCCCAACTAGGATTTAGTTCCTTTACTATGTTAGTCTTTATTCAAATGTATCTGTTAGTGTATTCTGACATTACTCACTTAATATAAATCTTATCTTATCATCACTATTATTGTACATACATGATCACTGGTATATGAGATAGACTTTAGTATCAATCTTTTATTTATCTGATTAATTGCCCCCAACACTTTTATCTAAGCTGAGCTTGTGGCAGGTATACAGAATGTCTGTTGTCTTCAACTTTTTTACAGAATTGGGAGACACCTCTCCTCTGAAAGTCAAAAACAAATTAAATACACTGTACTTGAATTTCAAGCAGGCTATTCACCTGGAACTCACCTGTGGTGAGTCCAAGTTGAGTTCCTTTAGTAACAAATCTTTAGTAACCACTAATCCACCCAGTTTAAATGGAGTAAAGCCCTCATCCTGCTGTTTTGTGTCACACACTGAGCATGGACCAAACGAAAAAGGAGAGAACTTTCAGGAGGTGAGAGTCACATTGTATCCAAACATGGACAATCTGAAGGCTCCAAGTCCATCTCCAGAGACCTTGATGTTCCTTCACTGTGCAATCTAGACCAGTGTTTCTCAAATGTTAAAATGTCAAGGTCTCCCCTGTCAAGGAACCCATTGGTTCCATTTGTACAATGTCAGTTACAGACTCTGTCAGAGTACACTGTCAGAGTTACAGACTCAATTTAGACCCCCCTAAAGGAACCCACAGAGTCCCTGGAATCCACTTCGAGAAACACTGATCTAGACGATTGTGTGTTGTGCTTTTTTTTTTAAACAAATGCAAGGGTGCCAATACTTTTAGCCACGACTGTATGTCAGGTGTCCCCAAATAAATATGCAATTTGGCATGAAAACATGTTGTGCCAAGAAACCCCATACAAGATTTGTGTTGTTAAAACTTAAAACAAATATTCAAAATATAAAGGCAGGAAAGACCAAACATTTTTACAAAAAAATAAAAAATAAAGGAAAAAGGGGGGCAGACCCCTGTCACTAGGAATACTGTCTATTTCTTAAATTCAACTATACTTGTGGGGACATTGATCCAAGCACACACACACACACACACACACCAATATTTCTGTTTTGCTCAGCCTCATCTTTCTCAGCCAAAAATTGTAGTAAACACAGACCAATAGATGTGAGCAGAGCAGATGACATACAGGAATCACCATCTTAGTTGACGGTAGTTATGGACTACACTAAATAAATATCTTTACCAAAAAGAGCCAATCTACAAGCTGACAATGCATCACATTGGGTTGTGAGCTTGTATACCTGTTAACTCCAGAATAGGAATGATAGGTTTCCCTTGCTTCCCTCACCTCCTCTATACTCTTGCTCATTATGTTTCTTGGTCTCATCCTTGAGGACCTTTTCTTCAGGTCCAGGATACTCTGAGTCTAGGCATCCTGCCGCCGTGCATCAGTCAGCGCCACCCGTGGCCTCCAGGGCCTTCAAGGATCCACACGTCTCCTACAGAGAGGGAAGTCAGCACACAAAATAAATGTCAGTTTTCCAGGACTGTTTTCACACCCCAGACTCCAAGCAGGACTGGGTATTGTGGGCAATTAACAGGAAAAAATATCAAAACGAACATTTAGAACCAATAACCATCTAGCTCATGTCGTTTTTTTCTTTTTTAAAGATTTGTTTTTGGGCTTTTTATGCCTTTATTCGATAGGACAGTAGACTGACAGGAAATGGGGAGAGATGGGGAATAACATGTGGCAAAGGTCGTCCGGATCGGGAATCAAACCGGCGACGCCAGCAGGCATCATAGCCTAGTATATGGTGCGCGCCTTGACCACCAGGCCAGCGGGCGCCCCCTAGCTCATGTAGGTTAATTGAATAATTGAGAGGCATTTTTCCCTTCTCATGATCTATGAATCAACACATACATTTTTCATAATTAACTAAATCGATTAACCACTTAACCCTGCATTACGCTTCATTGTACAATGGTGGCATCACATACTTAAACGAGGTGAAGTGAAAATAGCCGATCTACAAGCTCATAACGTGTAGCATCGCAACTCATTGCAACTCATACATCTACTATTTTAACTTTTTCATACTAGCCTCAGGGCGATATGCAACCTCGCCATCTGGCACAATATTCTTAATAAAATATCTAAGCCGCCAAAATAGTCGATCTACAAGCTCACAATGAATGTTCACATATTTTCTCCTAACCCGATTGCATAATATGACATGCTCAGAGAGGATGGCAGGGTTCAAGTAGCTAAGCAATAAAGGCTATTCGGATGCATCCAATCTTTTTGTAGTATTACTGTGTATGCGTTGCTTTGAGATCTTACAGGTGTTGGCCACAGGAATCCACTGGTAGAGCACTGTGTCAAACTCACTACACAGCATCTCTCTGAAGGTGGGCTTGTCCTTTAGGCATGGCTTGGTGTTACAGGTTCCATACCGCTTCCTCTCCCCAGTGCAGTACTTGCCCCCAAACTCTGGTCTGAGAGAAGAAGGCAGGGGACATTATGGATTACATTGATGATCATAACTAATGATGTGAAGCCTGCAGGGCTAGTTCAGGAAGACAACTCAAGGCAGTGCCAGCCAACTCCTGATCAGGTGATCAGTCACATGCCCACTCCATCTGATTGGGGCGGGTTATTTAAACCTCTCTGCTTACTGCTCATTATTTTTGCTAATATCTTCAGATGGGGGTCCGCGGCCAATTCATTTGGGTGTACTTGAGATTAAAAGGTTTGAGAACCACTGTTTTAGGGCGTCAGCCAGGTGGTGAGCTTACCTTTCCCTGAGGTTGGGTCTGCTCGCTCCAACACAACACGCAAGCCGTCCAGACTAGATATGGGGGCATCAAGGTCCAAAGGCTCGGTTTCTCCACTCTAAAACAATACATTTGCGATGTTATCATGTTAGCGTGTGTTGAGCTTGATTCTACATTTTGAGTACATGGATGCCATTATCAGGGTTCCCACACATCTTTACCAATTAATTTCCAAAACTTTTGCAGAAGATTTAACCCGATTTCCAGGACTATATAACAATAATTCAGCTCAATAACGAGTCGCTTACTCCTATGCGCAATGCCCAAAGACAGGTAGTGTATGCCAGTGGTTCTCAACCTTTTCGGGCCGTGACTCCCGAAATAATCATATTTGAAGAGAGTTGAGGAATTTTGTATAACACGGTTTTATTGTGAAAATAGCCGATCAACATGCTCACAACGCCTCGCAACGCGAGGCGTTGTGAGCATGTAGATCTGCTATTTTCACAATTTCTGCCTCTAATATTTGACAATTTGGCCAATGTTTAATTTGTTATTTCAGTATTAACAAAATCAATAACGATAGACAATGCATAGTTATTTTTTCCAGGACCTTCCAGGACCCTTGATCAATTCCAAAACTTTTCCTGTCCTGGAAAAATATTTTTCTAATTTCAAAATATTTCCAGGAATTTCATGACCGTGGGAACCCTGCATTATGGATGTGCACTGCTTTGGAATACTGTGTAATTCAAGAGGCTATGCCTGATGACTTCACGCTTTGATCCTACTGTATATTAAAGGAGCTTCAGTCAACTTTTTCATTGTAGGAAGGGCCGACACTTTGTTTACATCCTAGTCTATAGGACTAGAATGTAAACAACGTGTCGGTCTGACAATGGCCAAAATGATTATTTTATCATTATTTTACGCTTTTTGAGGTCATTTTGAATAGAAACACATATATGAAGCTTATTTCTTTATAAAATATTTTCGAAACATTACTTTTATTTTAGCATCCGTTTTTCAAGAAAAAGTTGACTATAGCTCCTTTAATACAGCCATAATGCCTGCAAACCCGCGATCGTTTCCCTCCCCTGTCCAGGACACTCCACTCTGTGGCACTGTCATACAGTAGTACACAAGCTAGTCAATGAACACACACACAGCTTCAAACCCATTATGATACCACAGCCACCCAGCCGTGACTACTTACTATTCTGGCCACCAGATCAACGAGGTGGAGGCCATATTTGGCCACCACAGGACGCAAGACCTCCGTGACTGGTTTGGTGGGTTTGGCTTTCAGGCCCACCGAGTGGTTAATCGGTACCAGGTCCAATCTAAAGACAGAGGGGAAAGACAACATGAATGTGGAGAAGATATGTAGGCCTGTCACAATTATTACATAATCGCAATTATTTTGTCATAATCGTTTCCATGTTAAAAAATGTTCATAATTTCAAAAATAGTAGCTTGTAGATCTGCCATTTCCACTATCAATGTTATTTTTTAAGAATAAAATTTGTCAGTCATTTTTTTTTATATTTAGGTTATGCGTCATATCTGCCATGTGCAAATTCAAAGCCTACAAGCCAAACAGAAATGTAATTGTCAACGACAAACTCACAATTGAATTGTTAATCGCAATTATTTGAGTGACAATTAATCGTCATGTAAAATGTCATAATCGTGACAGCCCTACAGATATGGAAAATCAGAGGAATCAAATAAATCACAAAGAGAAGAAGAGAGATCGCAAAGAATGTTTGTAATGCAAACCTAAACAAGGTACTCTTCTCCAGTCTGAGCTCTCGAGCACTGAGGGTCAAGCAGTCTTGATCCAAAACCAATGGCTGTGAGAAAATGAAACAAAACAAAGGTTGGTGATTAGAACAGACAATGCATATTAGAGCATCAAAACACTGTACATCTCAAGCGCCAAATGTCTTTTGAGACTCAAACGCAAAAAGGGAGACGTGCCAGAAATGATGTAATTCTAATCACGGCTAGAGGAAAAGTTTCAGTTTATTAAGACAACCTTTCCTGGAACCATGATTTGATCATTAACTTGTAGGAGGTCCACGACGTGCCAACGCGTCAATCTCTTTGATGTCTCCCTGTGCCCATTGACGCGTTTCGGCGCGTTGTACAGTAAACTATATTAATCTGCTACTGTACCAGGCTACCGCGGTGACGAACAACACTCCATTCCCCGAAATGCAGCGCGAGATCACGTGACCGGGAAGTCTGTCTCCCTCATTCACATCTGTGTAACGCTGCTGCACAAATGTGCATTTTCCTCCTAATCTAACTTTTAAATCACCTTCATGTTTAAAACGTGGCCCTCTCTACCGGCCGTCACAAAAGCAGTGGCCCGCGATTGTTAAACAGGACATACCTGGATTACATTTAATCTGATTACTCTTTTGCCAGGACTTCAAAAGAAGGTAAAATGGCGGGTTGCCATGGGCACCTGCCGACTTAAAAGTTGAATAATCCTGGGCACCCTATGTATTGAAATGTAATTTCGCACACTGTGTTCTGTTCTTCGGCATTCGTTAACAATAGGCCCTATGCACAGCAGCCATTTTGGAGAGAAGTTGGATGTTCTTCTCACTTCCTTCAAAGGTGTTACCAATGATACTAATGAAGGCTCTGTTCCATTTCATGTTGCACAGTGGTTCTCAAACCTTTTACGCCTGCATTTGGTTCCATTTGAACACTCTCAGAGTAACACCTTTTAAGGGGTCATTTGAAACCCCCAAGGAAGCACGAGGGTCCCTGGGCCACACTTTGAGACCCACAGAGCTTTTCCAGTGAGCCAACATGCACAATATCAGCACCCTGACTCTGTTTGAGAAGAATGGAACAGAGCCTTCATTAGTATTATTGGTAACACCTCTGAAGGAAGTGAGAAGACCATCCAACTTCTAGCCAAAATGGCTTCTGTGCATAGAGCCTATTTGCTCACCTTCTCTCCTCCCACCAGGAAGAGGTCCACGGCGGCCATGTTCACTCCGATGTTGACACACATGTCTCGCAGGACCTCCCTGATGGAGGTGCGGGGCCGCAGGGTGATGGAGGAGCACGAGCCGTCGGCCAGCGTCACGCTGCAGTGCTTGGATGAACACTCTCTCACTCGCTCCCACGCAGCCACTGAGTTCCGGCTGTCAGACTGAAGGTGAAATTGGATATTAGTAATAAGGAATGTGTTGACGGATTTTATTTAACCCATTTAGAACGGGTACACATTATAGTGTATTATTATTTTATGCTTTACCTATTGAAAAATAGCAGATATACAAGCTCACAGCGAGCTTGTAGATCTGCAATTTTTTTTAAATCAGGAAAATTAGACTTTTGACCCGATTCTATAAGTGTCTTATGTTTCTGTGTCAGCAATCTGGCCAGCCATCGTCAAAGAAAAGGTCCTTTTCACTTAAATGGAGCTCAGTTAGTCTGTTCTTGAGAGACTACCACGTCAGTGGTTCTCAAACCTTTTCATGTGAAGGACCCCGAAAATGATATGTATTTGGCCACGGACCCCCATCTCCAAATATTTAGTTCCAGGGACCATCCAGAAGCAAAATTTGAGTTACAAAAGTTCGCTTTGAAAATACATATATTCAAAGATTTGCACACATTTTCACAACCTTTTCAAAAATAGCAGATCTACAAGCTCGCAGCTGCGAGCTTGTCGCGTCACGCTCTACTTATCGTCTTGTGTGGTTCAACCCACCCCCACTGCACTTCCCAGTGAGCCACAGTCGTCAATTAGACGTCTGTCTAAAATTGGTCACTAAAAGTGGAGTTTTATTTAGAGTCTAAGCTTAGATTAGACGTCCATATACGTTATTTCAACAGCTATATTTCAACATCTAATCAATGTCAATGTCCGAAAAATGCCCATTTTCCTTTCATGGTGGTAAATGCGGTCTAGGCTCTGTGTTGCCATGGTAATTTGTCCACAAGGATCTTACCTGGATCTTGCCGGTAGAGCAGGAAGTGGCCATCTCCAACCTGGTACCGGAGGAGGAGGAGCCTTGGGACTCCCTCCGCCCATCACTGCCCCAGCCTGTACATCATAGCACACAACATGTTACATTACTGCCCTGGTAGTTAGTTAGTCAGTTAGTTAGTTTATTGTCCACAATGTGGAAATGTGTCTTTTCTCATACAGTATAATACATTTAGACAACATTAAAATGACAGATAAACAGCAACAAACACTTATACACAAAACATCTTAAGGCAACAAGAAGGACAACGGTGGCATACATGGTGAAGAAACAGGCAGATCAACGAGACATGACATCATTCAATGCCTTAATGACATTTGGAATGAATTAATTTAAAAAAATATTACGACTACGGTGTGCCCAAGCTGTTCTATAGCGTCTACCAGAGGGAAGTAAATCGAACTCCCTATGGAGTGGGTGAGAGGGATCATTAATTATCTTGACAGCTTTTTTCCTAAGCACTTCATTGTAGATACAACTTAATTGTTTTTGTTTTTTCCCTATGATTTTTGATGCCAGATTTACTATTCTCTGCAGCTTGCCTCTACATTGTATGTTAAGATTACCGTACCACATTGCCATGTTGAAGGTTAAGATTCCCTCTATGAGGTTCTTATAAACCGTTTCCATAATGTGCTTGCTCACTCTGAAGGAGTTGAGCTTGCGTAAAAGGTGGAGACGTTGGTTACAGGATTTGAAAATATAGTCAGTGTTCAGTGCCATAGCTGGTTAGTGAGCCCGCCTGGGGAACCAGAGCCCCTGGTTGTCGCACTGTTGCAGGTACAATGCCAGGCCAGCAATGTGTCGACGTGTCCCTGAGCGAGACACCTAACCCCTTACTGCCCCAGTAGTACTAGTCTGTGCATCGTAAAAAACAGAAGATGAGTTCACGACATGCTTGTTATAGTTTTGTATTTTTCGTTGTATTTTTTTATTATATACTCTGGTAGGGGTCGGGTATCTGGTAGGGGTCGGGCAGGGAACGCCCCTCCACCTCAGCCAGCATGCACTCCTGGTACAGGGAGGACTTCAGGAACCGTGAATAGCTGTCGTACTTCATCAGGTTAAAGATCTACAGAGCAGTGAGAGAGAGACAGGTAGTGTATGCCAGTGGTTCTCAACCTTTTCAGGCCGTGACCCCCGAAATAATCATGTTTTAACTGGGGACCCGGCACCCTGATGAGCACTAACAGAGTTGAGGAATTTTGTATAACACGATTCGATTGTGAAAATAGCAGATCTACATGCTCACAACGCCTCGCAACAATTTGGCCCATGTTTAATTTGTCATTTCAGAGGTATTAACAAAATCAATAACCAAAGGGACCTTCCAGGACCCTTGATAAATTCCAAAACCTTTCCAGTACTGGAAAAATATTTTTCTAATTTCAAGGAATTTCATGACCGTGGGAACCCTCTGTCTAGCTGTTACCTGTAGCTGCTGAGCCTTGAACATGTCTGGTCTAGCTGTTACCTGTAGCTGCTGAGCCTTGAACATGTCTGGTCTAGCTGTTACCTGTAGCTGCTGAGCCTTGAACATGTCTGGTCTAGCTGTTACCTGTAGCTGCTGAGCCTTGAACATGTCTGGTCTAGCTGTTACCTGTAGCTGTCTAGCTGTTACCTGTAGCTGCTGAGCCTTGAACATGTCTGGTCTAGCTGTTACCTGTAGCTGCTGAGCCTTGAACATGTCTGGCCGCGGGGAGGTGAGGACGTCGTCGGCCAGCTGGGCCTGGCTGTCGATGTTGACTGGCGTGGTGGCAGAGCTGGACAGGAAGCTGTTGTAGATCTCTCCAGCTCTCTGGGACAGCTGCAGAGAACAGAGGAAATGCCACGTGAATATGACATTATTTTACAGGACGATTAATTGTCACTCAAATGATTGGGATTAACGATTTCATTGTGTCCTTGTCGATGACAATTACATTTCTGTTTGGCTTGTAGTCTTTGAAGTGGCACATGGCAGATATGACACAAAAACTAAATATACAAAGAAAAGGCAACACATTTGGACAACTTTATACTTAATGTTTGAAAATATATTAACTTTTTTTTTTTACATGTAAACGATTATGGCAAAATAATTGTGATTCTGTCAAATAATTGCGATTAGTCCATTATGTAATAATTGTGACAGGCCTAGACGTGAATTTCAGCATTCACAGAAAATACAGTTCTGTTCTTACTACCCCTACCCTGACTCCCCCGTTAGTTTAGAAGCGTCTTTGGGCAAAAAACACTGAACCCCCAACTGCTCCTGATGAGCAGGTTGGAGCCTTGCATGGTTTCCTCCACCGTAGGTGAGTGAATGTGTTTATCAGTGGATCCTGCTGATGTCCTAACAACGATAATACTGTTACTGGCACTGAGACGTGTGTCATTTGTTTCTGCATAGTGACGGCTACTACATGCTGTAGAGCCAGGGGCGTCACAAGGGGGAGGAAAGTGGGACTGAGTTACTAGGGCCCAAAGTGGAGGGGCCCTAGTAACTTTAGCTATTGAAAAATAGCAGATATACAAGCTCACAGCGTGGCACCGAGTGCCGCGCTGCGAGCTTATAGATCTGCTATTTTTGAAAAGTTGTGAAAATGTGTGTAAATCTGGCAATATAATGTATTTTTTAAGCAGACATTTGTAACTCAAATTTTGCTTCTGGTGGGGGTCCCTGGAACGAAATATTTTGAGATTGGGTTCCATGGCCAAATAAATATAATTTTGGGGGTCCTTCACTTAAAAAGGTTTGAGCACCACTGACATGGAAACATACGTTTCTTGCACACTTTTTCACAATTCTTCAAAAATAGCAGATCTACAAGCTTGCAGCGCGGCACTCGGTGCCGCGCTGTGAGCTTGTATATCTGCTATTTTTCAATAGTTAACATTCATGGGGGGCCCGCAGTGAATCCTTGTACCCAGTGCCCATGATTTGGTGTGACGCCCCTGTGTATAGCCTACGGTTATGGTCCATTGTTGATTGATGTTGGTGTGTCCTTGACACGGTGATGTTGTTCTCTTGACTGTGTCGCTACCCTTGTTGTATATTACTGTCCTTCTCTTACCCTGTATCTGTGCTTTAACTGTTGTGCTGCCTTTGGCGACTGAATGTCCCATACGGGATCAATACATTTGCCTATCTACATCTCATCATTCATTCTAACACCATTTGAGGTGTAATGCAGGGTTCCCCATCCTCCTAGGTTAACAAGCCATCAACGCAACAACTCAACCCCCCAAGTTTGTCCATCTGAACCAGCAGAGGGAGAGAGGAGAAAGAGAGAGAGGTAATTAGTATGGTTGCGTGTTGAATCTTTCAACTTCAACATAACTTCAACAAAAAGTATGACATTTGATTTCCAGATTCAGTACCACGAGTGTATATGTTTTTAGCATGGAAAGCAACGTTGGCAATACACCGTTGGCAGTGTATTAGTGCTATGACCTTTGAATTACACACTTGTGATTGTCAATAGCTGTATATCGTCGTTGTCGGGTGGAAACCTTGTATGTCCAAAACCGTTTGTTTTGTATTTATCATTTTTAAAATGATTTAAACTAGTGAAAACAGACGATCTACAAGCACACAACGCCTCGCACTGCAAGGCGTTGTGTGCTTGTAGATCAGCTGTTTTCACTACTTTTGTGCGATGGCCATATAATGAAGTGCTTTACTTCTTTACACAAAGATTTACACATTTGAAACTTGGGAGATACGAGGTTTCTGCCCGACAGTGATGATATGGGTCACTTACCTGTTTTTTGTCAGTTGCAGGGACAAGACTGAAGTATTCGCAGGCCTGCCAGAACAAGATGTTCTCCTCACTGAATTCCTTCTTGAGGAATTCCTGTGGAGACAGAGTTTCATTGCGCTTTTATATCAAAGCCATAGCATTGGGTCTTCATCATACCACCAACTGATCTTTCAACAATTAAAAGCAAGCAGGCTGTTATGAGCCAATTAAGTGAGAGAGCTCATCAAAAAAAGAAAAAAGTAAAGAAAAAGAAAAAAGTGATCCAGGCACTCAGGTTTAAAAAGGAGGAACAGCTTTATTTCATTGTGTTAAAAACCGACATGTTTCGACCATGAACTGGTCATCATCATGGCGTGTAGGCGTGTAGTAAGTGAGAGAGCTATTGCTTTCATCGACCCAAAATATTTGAAAAACATATCAATATCAATGTTTCTTTGGCGTTTCAGGTTTTAAAGGCCAGTTTTGCTTTTGCACATGCTCTCAGCATTGTATATGTAGGTATACCCATGCTGTTTATTTGTTTATTTGTTTATTTGAAAAGGATCCCCATAAGCTGATGCCGTAGCAATCAGCTAGTCTTCCTGGGGTCCATACAAGTCATATTACAAATACATTTAAAAAAAAAAGCAATACAATAAAACTACAACATTACATTGCATTAATTCACATTTGCACATTAATATGATATAGCTTAAATAAATACTAGCAGGAAATAACATTTACAAATGAATTTCTCCTGAAGTTATTTATAACTGGTTCCCAGTAAATACCTCAGCACTTTTTTCTTAAAAGCTGATTTATTTTGAGTTAGACGAATGTTAAGTGGTAAAATGTTCCAATAGTCAATGGCTCTATAAATTACAGTTTTTGAATTAATATTTGAACTAGGTGCAATAATATGACCATTAACAGCATATCTAGTATTGTAAGAATGTCTGTTATTACAATAATCCACCTGGTCAAACAGAAACAAGGGAGTCTTTGAATTAACAATACAACAGAGAAACGTAGCCAAGCCCGAAGAAATCCTTTGTTCAATAGTGAGCCATGAGAGGCTGGAGTGCATCTTTTCAATACTAGTTCTCATAGAACAACCCAGGACAAGCCTAGCCGCCCTGTTTTGTGCAACCTGTAATTTAGCGAGATTGTGATGAAACTATGGCCTATAAATGAAGTCTCCGAACCAAAATGTCACCTTTGTTATTTTTGTTCACTCCACTCGTAGGGATGGAGATCGAAACAAGGGTCCGCTACAAACTCGATAACAAATGTATTGATTACCCGGTATCAATACGCTTTGGGCATCACGTCTCACGTCTTTCCACAAAATATTAGAAAACGCTCAATAGTGGGCTCAATAAAAGCCCGGCTCAATAAGCAGGACCAATAAGGTGCTCATTATCGATAAAAGTTAACGAGCTCCATCCCATCTCCACTGTCTAATGACAAAGCATGTAGGAATACTTTTAAATACTACTTTTGTGTGTCTTTTTTTTTATCCATACTGTTCTTTCTTTTCTTATACTTTATTTATTCAGGGAAGGCCATCGAGAGCAAGCTCTCTTTTTCAAGGATTCCCTGATCAGCATATAAAACACAATAGGCCTACAAGCAATGAAGATAAACAACAAACATCACAGATGCAAAAATATAGTTACTACATAAAACAGGTGCAGACACAGTAGTGTGTCCTCAAGAAGCACTTTAACCCTTTAAGTGCCTATCCCGAACATGTTCGGGATATTTCAATCCAAAACAATTTTTTATTTGCTATTTTACTTACCCCGAGCTGCTTGGAGCAACGTGGGTGGTCCCGGCTCGCCCAGCGCTCACCAACGAGAGACGCTAGATGCTCCGACGATTTATTCCATTGAAAATGGTTTAAAATAAAGTTTAGAGCCCCCCCAAAAAAACCTCGGTACCGGTACCGGTACCGGGACGTATTCCAGGGTGCCTATCCCGAACATGTCCGGGATATTTAATAAAATGAATTATTTAATCGGAGGCCTCAACGAAGCCCCGGTCTAGACGTCCATCCATGGCCGGGACTTAGACTCGGCCATCCACGGGCCGTATTCGCGCTAACGGCCGCATCGCGCCGCCCACTCCAATAATAAATCACATCTTTAGACAGGATTTTCTCCGGATTGTGTTCCCAGACCCAAAGAGAACGTTTTTTGCGGCTGAAATAGCTTTAGATCGGGCTTCTAAATGGGTTAGCATTTTGGCTACGTGTCAGCTAGCTTCCTCCTCTCGTCACCCATAGCATTGACTGGAGTGAAAACACAAGACGAAAGCTATAAAGAAGGTCTATGGATAAATTTCTGGCACTCTAGCGCCCCTTGTGGTCGGCGGCACTGTATGAGTTAAATGTCTCTATTGAGTCCAATCGAAGCCATTTCAGAAAGTTTGTCCCATTTGTGTGGAGCATTTACAATGCTGAGGAAGCTTGATGTACAAGAACTTTACTAACTTTTATGTTTCTACCAGCCATATTGTAAAGTACATGATGCATGTGACAAATTATAAACATTGAATTCACAGCGTGCTTTGCATGCATATCGGAAACCTCGTATGTCCAAGTTTCAAATGTGTACGTTCTTTCGCAACGTAAAGCCCTGCTTCATCATACAAGGCCGTCGCACAAAAGTAGTGAAAACAGCAGATCTACAAGCACACAACGCCTCGCGGTGCGAGGCGTTGTGTGCTTGTAGATCGGCTGTTTTCACTAGTTTAAATCATTTTTAAAATGATAAATGCAAAACAAACGGTTTTGGACATACAAGGTTTTCACCCGACAACGACGATATATAGCTTACCGAAAAGTAGCGTACTCCCACGGAGTCCTGGAGGAGCCGCTCGAAGCAGGCGGCCCAGCTGGCCACGCGGCCCTCTGAGAGCCTCCGCTGGGTGGACGCACCGGGCAGGCTGCCATGGCTGTTCACACTGCTTTGACTGCAGCACCCCAGAAACTGGATCCCGCCCCCTCCACCACCACCGCCATAGTCTGACAGAGAGAAAAGAGCCATACAGAGGAAATATGGTTAGGCTACGGTCTGGAGGAAGCACGGGCCAGACACGTGTCAGCTGGCAAGACTTGGCCTTGTCCGTGGCAAATTTTGTACTTTCGTACAAAACATAATAATGTTCTTATAATGTTCTTATTTTGATCATAAGAGCCAATTACTAAATGTCAGTCTCCAGGTTTTCTTCAGAATATGTATGACACTGATTTAATATAGAGATAGAAGAAGGCCAGCACACCGTCCGACAATTAATCGTCATGTAAAATGTCATAATCGTGACAGCTTTGTCTACTCATTTTATGTCCATGGCAGAAATATAATTTTGGCAAAAATGTCCACCACAAGCCAGCATGACGATGACCCCTGTCGGGAGGGCTGAGGAGGATGGAGTAAGGACGTGTGTTTCTTTACGTTTTGGCCTGTAACTCTTGAACCGTAGGTCGGAAAATTAAAAATATTTTTTCCCTGGATTCCTTGGGTCATGACGCATCTCCCCATATAGGCCACGCCCATTTGCGCCATGATAGATTTTCCGCCATCTTGAATTTTCTCCAAAACACACTTTTTGCTCCTTTTCCTACATATTTTCTTCAAATGTCACAAAAATCGGTACACACACACACACACACACACACACACACACACACACACACACACACACACACACACACACACACACACACACACACACACACACACACACACACACACACACACACACACACACACACACACACAGCTCCACTTCACACGGGTGTGATTTTTTTTTTACATAATCGTGATTATTTTTCATAATGGTCATAATCGTTTCCATGTTGAAAAATGTTCTTATATTTAAAAAAAAAAGTCAAAAATAGTGGAAATAGCAAATCTACAAGCTCGCGACGCGTTGTGAGCTTGTAGATCGGCTATTTCCACTATCAATGTTCTTTTTTAAGTATAAAGTTGTAAAATATCTCAGTAATTTCTTTGAATTTTTAGGTTATGTGTCTGTGTCATATCTGCAATGTGCAACTTCAAAGACTAAAAGCCAAACAGAAATGTAATTGTCAACAACAAAAACACAATTAAATCGTCAATCGCAATTATTTGAGTGACAATTAATCGTCATGTAAAATGTCATAATCGTGACAGCTTTGTCTACTCATTTTATGTCCATGGCAGAAATATAATTTTGGCAAAAATGTCCACCACAAGCCAGCATGACGATGACCCCTGTCGGGAGGGCTGAGGAGGATGGAGTAAGGACGTGTGTTTCTATTTTCACCATTAAACCACTGACTATTTTGCAGAATGTTAATCTATTATGCCATGCACAGAATAGGCTCTATGCATATACGCCATTTTGTTCTACTTCCGGGTGTCTTTCGACTTCCTTCACAGGTGTTACTGATGATACTAATCAAGGCTCTGTTTGATTTATTGCACAGTGGGTCTCCACTGGTGTAGCAGAGTGTTTCCAGTGAGCCAACATGCACAATATCAGCACCCTGACTCTGTTTGACCAGAATGGAACAGACCCTGCATTAGTATCATCGGTAACACCTGTGAAGGAAGTCGAAAGACACCCGGAAGTAGAACAAAATGGCGTATATGCATAGAGCCTATTGGGGCACTAGAGTTTAAAATGCAGGCTCTGTCTGTCAAGCTCAGATTGTGGGCCCTGTGCACTCACCCAGCTGAATCAGTGTGTGTGTGTCACCAGGGATTAGTCTTTAAGCAAAGCCTGACAGTCTGAGGTTCTCTTAACTTAACTACAGGGTTCCCACACATCTTTACCAATTAATTTCCAAACCTTTTCCAGAATATTTTCCAGGACTATATAACAATAATTCAGCTCAATAACGAGTCGCTTGCTCCGATGCGCAATGCCCAAAGACAGGTAGTGTATGCCAGTGGTTCTCAAACTTTGCAGGCCGTGACCCCCGAAATAATCATATTTGAACTGGGGACCCCGGCACCCTGGCGAGCACTAAGAGTAGAGGAATTTTGTATAACACAGTTTCATTGTGAAAATAGCCGATCAACATGCTCAGCGAGGCGTTGTGAGCATGTAGATCTGCTATTTTCACAATTTCTGCCTCTAATATTTGACAATTTGGCCAATTTTTTATTTGTCATTTCAGAGGTATTAACAAAATCAATAACCAAAGACAATGCATAGCCATTTTATCCAGGACCTTCCAGGACCCTTGATCAATTCCAAAAAATATTTTTCTAATTTCAAAATATTTCCAGGAATTTCATGACCGTGGGAACCCCGTAACTAGCTTTTATGTATTGGCATACAGTATGTATGAACCTCCACACACACACACACACACACACACACACACACACACACACACACACACACACACACACACACACACACACACACACACACACACACACACACACAGCTCCTGGTCCTGCCATTTGTTTGGATTTGGGGTGTTGTGTTTTCATAAAGGCTTTGGGGATGCATTTTTGGATTTGCCACATTTTGTGCTGCTTTGTTAACAACGTGGCTCAGAGAGGAAACAGCCTTGCATGCCAACCACGGTGAAGAGGCCAAGACAAGAGCACTCCATGTGCAACAACCTCAGTGACCGAAATGTCTGCAAACATTATTAATACCACTGTGAAAGGGGGAAACAAACAGACAACAAACACTGCCAGTGAACACACAAGCATCAGGTCATGTACATATCCTTTTACCGTTATTAATTTAACCCAAATTTCCTGGATTCAAGATAAAACAAAATAAAAACATCTCAATAAAATGACGATGAACCATTGTTTAACTTCAAAGGAAGACAGTAGAAACCGGAATGCAAAATAACTTACTTTTACAGATTTGAGTGTGTCACACTAAAAGCCATTTTGAAACAGCAAAGATTTAATGTATTGTACTCACCACCGTCTAAAGAAGCAGCGGACTGAAAAAGAACAGAGAGACACATTAGTGAAAAGTTGCCCTCATGACCTACTCCTGCACACTGTGACAAAGAATAGGAGCATTTGCTGATAACAGTGTCCCTCCAGACATCCCACCAGTTGCTCTGAGAGGTGTGTGTGTGTGTGTGTGTGTGTGTGTGTGTGTGTGTGTGTGTGTGTGTGTGTGTGTGTGTGTGTGTGTGTGTGTGTGTGTTTGAGGAATGTGTGTCTGTGTGTGCTACTGGAGAGGGGCAGGACTTTGGGTTGCTAGCACCAGGCCATTAATGTGTTCAGTGGGCGGACCTAGCTGTGACATAGCACAGACAGGTCATCAGGAAAGTCCTATTTTACATCATTGCTGCACTTCCTCTCATGTCATACAGCCGAGGCACTTGAGGAAATCACTCACTGAAGTAGCTTTAAAATAATAATAAAAATAATAATATCTACATATACTATATATATTTGATCATGATCTGACGTGAGTGTGATGACAAAAAAAAACAACACGACATTAGTCGGCCATCTATTATAAACACATCCACACACAATACCAGTATTGTTGAGGAGGTAAGAAACTGTTCTCATCTTTTGGACTTGTTTAGGCATGTGTAGACTAGAGGTTGAGATGACCAGACACAGACCATCACATGAATACAACCAAAACATTAGTACGTCTCTTCTCACTTTGTTTTTACAAGTTGCCACACACACACACACACACACACACACACACACACACACACACACACACACACACACACACACACACACACACACACACAGAGATAAGAGAGCGATTAGGTAATAATGACAAAAACAGCTGACTTAACCAAAAATCAAACCAAAAATAAGTCCCCCACATCGCAGAGAAGAAAGGAGCGTTTCATCGAACTTACGCTGTTGCAGTGCCAGGGTTTCTTGAAGGAAAGCGTCCTTTTGAGACTCATTGTTCTGTAGTCTGCTACAGCGGCAGCCGGCAGACAGATGATGTGTGTGCGAGTGCATACCTGAACATTCCCCACACAAAACTACAGCTAACCAAGTCTGAACAAGTCAAGAGAGAGAAAGGAAGACATTTGACGAGGTACCGGACAGACAGGGTGGGGGTGAGGGGGGTGGTGTTGAAGAAGGGAAAAGAAGGAGTTCCATTTCCTTATAGTCAGGGAATTTTAATAAAACCCTGGGAATAAATTCCTTACCAAACAATTTCTTCACCAATGTGTTAGTAAAGGTGTCTAGTAACATACTGTATCTAACAAAGATTGAAATTCAACATCCCTAGCAAAATGTTCGAGAAACATTCAATGGGCCAAAATCAGATGCAAAAAATTTGCATTTTTGGCCCAAGGAATGTTTTTCGTGCAAAACAAATGCTTGCAATGAATTCAGAATAATTAAAAACACCTAGTTAGACCCCTCACATCCCACTTAAAGCATATTTTTGGGAGTGATTTTTTCCCTTATAGTACAGTGTACAGTAAGTGAATGAGACCCAGAATTACCCTAGCTGTCAAACATTTTGCCAGGGATGTTGAATTTCAATCTTTGTTAGATATGTTACTAGACACCTTTACCAACACATTGGTGAAGAAATTGTTTGGTAAGGAATTTATTCCCAGATTTGACAGGTATTCTGCTAATCTTCCCTGACTATTACTCCTGTAGCTCAGTGTTGATTTCGTCGACTAAAACTATGTGACAAAAAATGTTTGTCGACTGCGTTTTTTTCACTGACAAAAACTAAATAAAAACTAAATAAACACTAAGCTGTGATGACTAAGACTAAATATATTGACAATTTCGTCAAAAAATAAAAACTACAGGGACTGGTGGAGAAGAGAATCATTTTATGTTTGGTTGCTCTCCGGTGTTGTGTGCTGAAAATAGCAGATCTACCAGCTCACAGAGCGCGACGTGTTGTGAGCTTGTAGATCGGCTATTTTCAGCAAGCAACCATATGGAAAATCAAACATTACGATGCCATCAAAGCCTGCCAAAATTCATTTTAGTCAACTAAATCAACTGTAGATTTAGTCGCCTAAAGTCTTATGATATTCAGTCAACTAAAACTAGACTAAAACAAAAACTTTTCAGGTGAATAAATTATGACTACAACTAAAGGACATTTTATTCAAAAGACTATAACTAAAACTAAATCAAAATTTGCTGTCAAAAACACTGCAGTTGCTATGGCAACCCACCCGTACGACGATACATACAGCCTCCGCCACAGCGGAGCGTGAAGGATTCAGATGAAGTAAACCCTCCCCGCCGTACAGCGTTCAAACCACACTGGCCTTCCCCTCCTTTTGTTTCCAGTCGCCGTGCTCAGTTTGCCTTCAAGAGCACTATTGAGTCAATATAGATTGAAACCATTTGAATTTTCATTCGGCGTGATTAGTCAAAGAAAAGCTTCCCCCTACGTGAAATGCAAAGCTTCATCTCTGCTCGTCATTGCGTGGTCCGTGGTGACTGCTGCAGGCAGATCTTTGAATATCTATTTTTTAAGGTGAACATTTGTAACTATTTGCTTCTGGGGGGGTCCCTGATACAAAATATTTTGAGACAGGGGTCCGTGGCCAAATACATATCATTTTGGGTGTCCTTCACGTGAAAATGTTTGATCACCACTGACATAGAAACATAGTTTTTTTTCGAAAAAACCTTAGAAGGATTTGAAATATTAAATCAATGTGTTTCTCTTATTCTCTTTTTCTGTTTTTAGAATTTGTAAAGTGGTTTGACTTTCCTGCATAAATAAAGGCTTGATTTAATTGTTTATGGCATACTGTTCCACAATAAAACACAAGTTCCACTCCCAACATAATATCCAGGCTGATGTCCATCCAATCTTTTCAGACCAACATTGAAAACCAAACCCCAAAACTTTGCCATCAGCCTACCTTCTCAAGCCCACAGCGAGTCCCATCTACTGTATACTGTAGGCGAATCCAGTTTGGGGCACCACGAGCCGTTCACTGAGCACCAAAGTATTTGGCAAACAATCTGAAAGAGTAACACAAGCCAGGTAATGAGCCCTTCATTCAAAGCAGCACATTACAAGCTTCATTCAAATCCTAAGCCAAACTTCACCCTAAACATCATTCAATATTAGTCCGGGAGGCAGGCCCAGCCCTCATAATGTCCTCTGCTAACTTTTTTTCACTATTATTTCCTGTTAGCATATACCTTGGGCCATCACAAGTTCATACTGAACACCCCCAACTCGGGGCCGTTTGGTCGCAGGGGCCCAAAAACCAATTTTTTGGTACCTGTCTCTGGCGAAATTATGTAAATGTATAAAATAATTCACTAAAATTACATACATTGTCACACACATATGAAATTTGGTATGGAGTATCCTGACACATAGGGGTAAGTGGCAAAATAGGATTATAGTGCTTACTACCAATGTATTTTAAGATATCACCCTCAACATCCCCAGAAACACAATAAAATTACTGTCCGCTTGACACATTATCGTCAAATATGATCATTTTCAAGCAGGTTATTGTGAATATAATGACCTCTCCTGTATATAGAAAACTTCCCACATTCATAAGCTTCAATTTGAGCCCAAGATGATCTTCTCATCTTGAGAATTACTGTTTATGTAGCCAAAATACTGCACTATACCTCAAATCGGAGAAAATATAATATTCAGTCAGTAGCTTTACAGAAGCCTAGAATCTAACAATGGGTTCACAAGTACTGCTGTTTGAAGTTATAAACATGAAAAATGAATACTAGCAGGGAAGCAAATGTTTTTAAATGGTATTAAAAATATGTTTGATATGTACAAAATAGCTCTTTGCAATACAATAATAATACAGTATAGCAAAAGTTCCCCTGTGGGAGAGAGGTATGAAAAAAGAAATAGCCGCATGAGATCTGCATCTATTCTAGGCCACTGTAGTGCATCTATAGACCACTGTACCTCATATATGGACCATTGTACTGTATCTATAGACCACATACATTGACCACTGTACCGTATCTACTGTATAGATCACTAGAGTATACTGCATCTCAACTCAGCACTCAAAATGTATTTATAAAGCACATTTAACATGATCAGGTCGCGCAAAGTGCTGCACAGGTTAAAACAAATAGAATATAATAAAAAGATAACAGCATAAAATACAAAGAAGAATACAAGGAACAAAAAGAAAACATCAGCACCAGTAAAGGAAAGGCATACTATATTTGATTGATAAAGATGAAAAATACCAATTGACTGTACAGCTCTGACGTGTAGGGGCAAGATATTCCTCAGCCTTGGGGCCCCCAGTGGGGGGCAGTTGTGATAGTACAGTACAGTAGAGCTAAAAAAACGAGATAAAAGTTGAGGGAAATAATTTGACTTAACATATGCATGCATGCCTGACAGAACCAGGAAGTACCCTGTAGACTGACTGGGTAGTTGGGAGCGGGGCGTCCCTCCTGCAATGGGCCAGGAATAATGTCTATGTACTGTAGTACAGTGTAGGGATGTCCTGATACCACTTTTTTGCTGACCAAGTACAAGTATGAGTACTTAATTTAGTACTTGCCGATACCGAATACCGATACTGTAAGTTACGTGTGCTTGTGTGTGGCGCTCCAAAATAAAATGCTTTAAATAATTATGTTGTCATGCCTAGAGTGAGAGAAGGTTAAAACACTGTTCATTAGTTGAACTAACATACACAAAACTGTGTCTTAGGACAAAATGGTATATGGACTGGCACTGCTGTGAGCAATATCGGACGAGTACGAGTACAGCAAAATAGGCTGGTATCGGGGCGAGTACCGATACCTCGAGTGCAGAGGTCTACATATGAGAACAGTGGTCTATAGATGCATACAGTGGTATACAGATGCACTACAGTGGACTACAGATGCACTTGATCTACAGATTCACTAAAGCATTCTACAGTTGCACTAAAGTGGTCTACAGATGCACTACCTACTGTACCTACCACCATACTGCATACTTTATTTAACTACCTACAGTATCTACCACCAAACTGCATTCCTCATCTAACTACCTACCTGCCACCATACAGCATCCCTTCATCTAAATACCTACCAACCTACCTCCATACTGCATCCCTCATCTAACTACCTACCAACCACCATGCGGCATCCCTCATCTAACTACCTACCTACCTACTTACCACCATGCTTCATCCATCATCTAACTACTGTACCTACCTACCGCCATACTGCATCTCTCATCTACCTACCTACCTACCTACCTACCTACCTACCACAAAACTGCATCCATCATCTAACATCCTACCTACCACCATACTGAATCTCTCATCTACCAACCTATCTACCACCATATTGTATCTCTCATCTAACTACCTACCACCATATACTGCATCCCTCATCTAACTACCTACCAACCACCAACATACTGCATCCCTCATCTACTATGGTTGATGGGGGGAAAGGGGTATGGTGATGAGTTCATAGTTCCACTCATCTACTTGTATAACTTAAAGGACAACTCCGCCCTAAATAAATCACTTCTATGCTAATTTTCCTACTTATATTGATCCCAAAAGACCATGGGGTCTATTAGGTAGAAATGGTGTTGTCCAGTTTCCACAGCAGAACCCGGCAGCTCTCATAGCATAGAGATCACTTTTACACTACTGTTCAAAAGTGATTTTCTTTTTCATGAGTGTGTTACTAGTTGTCATTACAAACACATCCATGCCTTGGTTGTCCCACACAAGCCACCACAATCTCATAAATAATGTTTTGGGGTGAGTATTCGGCACAAGTGCCAGTCAAAGTGACTGTAATGGCCAATCACAGGGCATCTTTTCCGGGACTTGGCAAAATACATAAAAGCATAACATCTGTTTAGCAGAGTGTGATTGATGGCTTGTCTGTGTTTGTAACAACAACTAGTACCGGATTCATGAAAAATAAAAACACTTTTGAACAAAACAAGCTATCGCTTTTACACTATTTGTTGTGGTCAAAAGTGTTTATAGTAGTATAGGCTTATAGTGCTTACATGCTCCACTCTGAGCTTACAGTACAGTAAGGTACAGTACGGTAGAGTACAGTACAGTACAGTAAGGTACAGTACAGTACAGTACAGTACAGTAAGATACAGTACAGTACAGTAAGGTACAGTTACTCTACCTTACCGTAGAGTACAGTACAGTACAGTAAGGTACAGTACAGTAAGGTACAGTAAGGTACAGTACAGTAAGATAGAGTACAGTAAGGTACAGTACATTTAGGTACAGTATGGTACAGT
Source organism: Nannobrachium achirus (assembly GCF_963921795.1). Taxonomy (NCBI): domain Eukaryota; kingdom Metazoa; phylum Chordata; class Actinopteri; order Myctophiformes; family Myctophidae; genus Nannobrachium; species Nannobrachium achirus. Next base: position 14,234,944 of record NC_137821.1, on the reverse strand, counting down.
ACAGTAAGGTACAATACAGTAAGGTACAGTACAGTAAGGTACAGTACAGTACAGTTTGTCTAAATAACCTGTCCCCCCACACACACACACACACACACACACACACACACACACACACACACACACACACAGGATATAGCTGCTCAGATTCACAGCTCCACGTCGAACCGATGTTTGATTTTTGTATTGCAAAGAGCTATTTTGTGCATATGAAACATATTTTTAATAACATTTAACAACATTTACTTCCCTGCTAGTACTCATTTTTCATGTTTATAACTTCAAACAGCAGTACTTGTGAACCCATTGTTGGATTCTAGGCTTCTGTAAAGCTACTGACTGAATATTATATTTTCTCCGTTTTGAGGTATAGTGCAGTATTTTGGCTACATAAACAGTAATTCTCAAGATGAGAAGATCATCTTGGGCTCAAATTGAAGCTTATGAATGTGGGAAGTGTTCTATATACAGTAGAGGTCATTATATTCACCTATAACCTGCTTGAAAATGATCATATTTGATGATAATGTGTCAAGCGGACAGCAATTTTATTGTGTTTCTGGGGATGTTGAGGGTGATATCTTAAAATACATTGGTAGTAAGCACTATAATCCTATTTCGCCACTTACCCCTATGTGTCAGGATACTCCATACCAAATTTCATACGTGTGTGACAATGTATGTAATTTTAGTGAATTATTTTATACATTTACATAATTTCGCCAGAGACAGGTACCAAAAAATGGGTTTTTGGGCCCCTGCGACCAAACGGCCCCGAGTTGGGGGTGTTCAGTATGAACTTGTGATGGCCCAAGGTATATGCTAACAGGAAATAATAGTGAAAAAAAGTTAGCAGAGGACATTATGAGGGCTGGGCCTGCCTCCCGGACTATATAGGGGTCGGCAGCCAGCTTACATTCTTCTTCGCTGAGAAACTACACTGTAAGATCCTGAGACCTGGTGCTACCTATACGTTGCTTATGGTGCCTGGGAGGAACTACACGGGACGAAGCAAAAATGTTTGCCTCACTTTGAGCCACAACACAACGCAGAATGTGTTGTGTTACCATCCCCTGAAAATGCGTAGCCGTTAGAGGAGTTTGCATACCTGCGTACAGAGACTAAAAATTAGTGTTTACTACGCAAAATGCGTACAGGTTGGCAGGTCTGATTTTATACTTAAAAAATAACATTGATAGTTGAAATAGCAGATCTACAAGCTCCACAACGCGATGTATTTCCACTACTTTTTGAAAGTGTCTGTAACTATATTAACATTTCTCAACATGGAAATGAATATGACGAAATCATTGCGATTACCTCAAATAATTAGGATTAGACGATTATGTCATAATTGTGACAGCCTTATGCAGAGATAAGCTTTACTTGTGGTGAGAGCAGTGAGTCAACTCTCCTGTTCAGAGAACTTGGAACATCAGATCACAGTTATTCCATCCCCTGGCTACTGCTTCACCTCTGGCACCATAACGCTAATGAATCACTTAAGCCATATTTTATACTATCATTAAATGAAAAGATTAATCATGTACCAACGCGTCCCCCTGCTGTGTCTTCCATAGCTCCATCTGCTGCTGAAAGGTCTGGGGGGGGGGGGGTGCCTACTGTTAAACCCTTGTGGGTGTCATCCAAAAGGTTAATTCCTTCTCTTGAGAAATTCAACTAAAATTGATACATGAAAGCAGATCAGTTAATTTGGAATCAGTCACATTGTAAGCTTGTAGGTCTGCTATTTTTTATACAAAAAAGATGCACGACCTGTCCACTAACACATACAGCCAAAGGAACTCCGTAAGCTAGGCTACATGTCTACATCCAAAACATATAGCCTTTAAAAAAAAGACATATGATTTGCCGATAATTTAACTTGAAAGATAGCCCTGAAACATGACGGTCGTCGTTGTTGTTATGAATACGAGGCAATGAATGCATTATTTAGACGACCACATAATCACATATAAATTTAAATCACACGATCTCATCATTTGAAAGGAGACAACTAATGCACTTCCAGGATCACATTCCTCCTCTTCCGGGTTCAGCAAGCCGAAAATAGCAGATCTACAAGCTCACAGCGCCGCATTCTGCTAGTTTCGTTGCCACACCGCCATGAGCTTCACGCACCATTGCGCAACCATTTAATTGTAATACATTATAAAATACAAATACAAGTTAAAAAAATGAGGTAACAATAGGCCTACATACATTCAATCTAACAATTTCTGTAATAGCCTACAGCCAATACAATACAATCCTTTTGTCAAGACCAATTTTGTTCAGGTCATCCAGAGAATCCAGCTCTTCATTGTCGGACATCTTCCCCTTTCCCAAATCCCAATCATTGGTGCAACGGTAATTCAATTTCAATGTTTGGGGGCTGTGATGGTCATTTGAGATCACCCTGTTTAAACTGTGTAGATCAGACCTAAACTCCTCCTCCGTGCGTGCGTGCGTGCGTGCGTGTGTGTGGATGCATTACTGTCAAATATAGGCTATATTTGAATCCTTTTGGGTGTATTAAATGAACCCTAAAACACATATAGCCCATGGTTTCAACCAGATGTAAACGTAAATGATGAAAAAATCAATACAATTAAAATTAAAACATTGTTATATATCCCCCAAAACTTCACAAACTCCATAAAAAGAAATAACAAGATGGTTCAGGAATTAATGCACCTCAGAGAATAACTATGAAGAAAATAAGCTTTTCCACAATGCTCTCTTTTCCAGTAGACCAGTAGAAAGACCAACTCCAGTGTTGTGGTAAAACATGAAATAACACTGTTGTTATTAACAAGAATAATCCCCCATAGTTTGTGGTCTACATTAGAGCAGCTGATCTTTTAAGGTATATTTTATTTGTTCGTTTTATTAGTATTGCTATTTTCTTTAGGTCGGGGCATTCACTCGAGTAGGACTTTACAAACAAAGTAAAGAAAGAAAAACAACAGACTTGTTTTGTGTGCCGGAACTCCAAGCATAGGACTTCATGTCCGCGTTCCCACACGGACATATTAACGGAACGCACCGAATTCTGTGCACTGCTCATGATGTTCGTGTGGGAACGTAGATTTGTTTGTGTCTACAAAACAATCGTGTTGCGACGCTAGACATGATTATTGTTGTTGATTTGTACATCTGTTCTCTCTCTTTGGCCTTTCCATCAATATCATCTGGTATTGTTTAGTTACTGCTCGAGACTAAAGAGAGAGAGAACGCTATCTAAGGCAAGACAAAGTTAGTCACACACAGTTTGACCTGCTGTGTACAAACAGAGCGTCCAAAGGTAAGGCCTTTATTTTAAGCCCAATATTTCCATTCATTATGACTGTGTAGTGTGTGTGTGTGTGTGTGTGTGTGTGTCTGTCTGCATTGTCTGCGTGCGCTGTGTGCTGTGTGTGTGTGTGTGTGTGTGTGTGTGTGTGTGTGTGTGTGTGTGTGTGTGTGTGTGTGTGTGTGTGTGCGCGTGTGTGTGTGTGTGTGTGTGAGATGCATGAATGCTGTATTCACCTGTACATATTTTGTTCTGATTATATTGTATTGTGTACACTTCTGCTTTGGCAATGTAAACGTATGTTTTCTCATGCCAATAAAGCTTATTGAATTGAATTGTGTGTGTGTGTGTGTGTGTGTGTGTGTGTGTGTGTGTGTGTGTGTGTGTGTGTGTGTGTGTGTGTGTGTGTGTGTGTGTGTGTGTGTGTGTGTGTGTGTGAGAGACCAATGATGGAAAAACTCCCAAGCCTGCTGCTGGGTTAATTAAAACAATGTGCAAACACAGCATCAAGATTCGTGAGCTGCTGTGATAGGAGAAGAATGTAAAATGGAACCCAACCACCTTAAAAACCATTGTGTAGCCTATATATATCCCTGCTCTGCCTGCATGTAACCTTGATGCATGAAAACTGTTACACTCTTTTCACTTGTACATATTTTGTTCTGCTTTGGCAATGCAACCATAAAGCCCTTTGAATTGGTGTGTGTGTGTGTGTGTGTGTGTGTGTGTGTGTGTGTGTGTGTGTGTGTGTGTGTGTGTGTGTGTGTGTGTGTGTGTGTGTGTGTGTGTGTGTGTGTGTGTGTACACAAACAGAGCGTCCAAAGGTAAGGCCTTTATTTTAAGCCCAATATTTCCATTCATTATGACTGTGTAGTGTGTGTGTGTGTGTGTGTGTCTGTCTGCATTGTCTGCGTGCGCTGTGTGCTGTGTGTGTGTGTGTGTGTGTGTGTGTGTGTGTGTGTGTGTGTGTGTGTGTGTGTGTGTGTGTGTGTGTGTGTGTGTGTGTGTGTGTGTGTGTGAGATGCATGAATGCTGTATTCACCTGTACATATTTTGTTCTGATTATATTGTATTGTGTACACTTCTGCTTTGGCAATGTAAACGTATGTTTTCTCATGCCAATAAAGCTTATTGAATTGAATTGTGTGTGTGTGTGTGTGTGTGTGTGTGTGTGTGTGTGTGTGTGTGTGTGTGTGGAATTGAATTGAATTGTGTGTGTGTGTGTGTGTGTGTGTGTGTGTGTGTGTGTGTGTGTGTGTGTGTGTGTGTGTGTGTGTGTGTGTGTGTGTGTGTGTGTGTGTGTGTGTGAGAGACCAATGATGGAAAAACTCCCAAGCCTGCTGCTGGGTTAATTAAAACAATGTGCAAACACAGCATCAAGATTCGTGAGCTGCTGTGATAGGAGAAGAATGTAAAATGGAACCCAACCACCTTAAAAACCATTGTGTAGCCTATATATATCCCTGCTCTGCCTGCATGTAACCTTGATGCCTGAAAACTGTTACACTCTTTTCACTTGTACATATTTTGTTCTGCTTTGGCAATGCAACCATAAAGCCCTTTGAATTTGTGTGTGTGTGTGTGTGTGTGTGTGTGTGTGTGTGTGTGTGTGTGTGTGTGTGTGTGTGTGTGTGTGTGTGTGTGTGTGTGTGTGTGTGTGTGTGTGTGTGTGTGTGTGTGTGTGTGCGCGCGCGCGCTTGCGTAGCAGATGTCCACCAACAGTGATGGCTGTGTGTCCAGTCGCAGCATGTCCCCTCAGTGCCACATGCATTCCTCCCTGAGCTCTGCTGCCCCCTGGAGGACTGATGGCTGCATGGCTCCCATCTTCACCCTGGAGGACAAGAGCACTGAGACTGAGGCAGGCTGTGAGTGACCACACCACGCTAGAGCCCTGCACGGGCCTAAAATGTGGGCCCGGCCCTGGCCCGTGGACTTCAGTCCAGGCCCGGCCCGTGGCCCGTTTGGTGCCGCTATTTAAAGCCCGAGCCCGGCCCGAAGCCCGTAGCCTTATTATTAATTAATTATTTGTGTGCGTGGCTTTCACTGCTGTGCGCTGCAGCTGCACTCTCAAGGGGAGTCCATACTGTCACAGACCACCGAAATTTGCGTCGGAAAGGTCCAGTTCAACTACAAAATGACATCTCTTGCAACTTCTGAAAAGGATTACTCATAATTTGAGTTCGGAAAGCTGCACGCACGTCAGAAAGTCGAAACTTTCCGACGAAAACTATGGTCGGAGAGGACGGAGACTGAGAGACGTATGTACAGCCCTCTATACTATAGCTGTGCTCGTCTTGCGCTCTGATTACAAGAAAGAAGTCAACACAACACAACAGCACAGCAAGTAATTACACACACATCACAACGCAAGAAATCTTCCTCCACCCACCGTTTGTTATGTTACTGTATATCTTCACAGCAATTAGATATTGATATTATTGTCGGCTTGCCGCCCGTGGTTTCAAACCATCTCGTAAAATACAGAGTATCGTCCAGTACTAAAGTGTAAAGACGCACGCACGCATCCCGTAACTGATACGGGACTCGGGAGGTCGGGGAATCATTACAGGGCGATTTATTTGAGAAATGACGGTGAAATGGGTGAAACTACAGTAGTGCTCCTAATGTTCTAGTCTCGGTGTGTATGTACACGCAGAGTAGACTTGTGTGAGAAGAAAAGCCGTCGCCCTCGGCTCGTTGCGGCTCTCCATTGGCTAATGTACTCATGTCACGACCAATCAGAGCCCTTGTTGCTATAGATACGGATAGAGCCCATAGCCTAGAAGGCTATTAGCCTAGAAGGCTATGGGAGGCAGGCAGGCAGCACTCACTCACACACACCACACTCCATTCTAAGCGCACACACAGAGACGTCATGTGTGAAATTCACAGCACGAAATGTTCTGAGCATGGTTCTGAGCCCGGGCCCGGCCCTAGGCCCGTTGGTGAGTTTCTAAACGAGCCCGAGCCCGGCCCGTTTTGGCGGGCCGGGCCGGGCCCTGGTCGGGTCCCGTCGGGCTTGCAGGGCTCTACACCACGCACACGCACACTTACACACATCTAGACATAGACAGTTGTAAATATTCACACATGCATTGTGTGTTGACTCTCTTTCCCACCGCAGATCTAAAAAACAATCATTAAATACTGATGATGACGTCCAGACAGTGGAATTTAATTTAGTGGCCAGGTTTCTCAATAGACTAGGTCAGGGGTTCACAAACCTTTTTAGGCAGTGACTTCTTGTGCATGTTTGAAATCATGTTGACCCCCGCCTACGCACCCATCGCTAAGCTTAGGTGTGCATAAGACTCTGTTGCCAGGCAGTGACCCCCAAAATGAACATATTTGATCTGGGGACCCCCACCCTGACAATCACTAGAAATTAGGTATTACATTTAATGTGACTTGGTTCCAGATAAATATTGTGAAAATAGATGATGTACATGCTCACAACGCCTCACTTTGCGAGGCGTTGAGAGCTATTTTCACAATGTTCGCCTCTTGCTTACTTAATACTTGACAGTTTGGCCAGTTTGGTATTAAAACAGTCTTTAAAGTCCTTAAATTGTCACTTTATAAAGGTGCAGATACTCTGTATACACGTATACAGTGTGTTGGTTCATTTACCATTGAGTGAGACAAAAAAAATAACATTAAGTTAATCATCTGAGGACCACACACAATAATTTGGGGACCCCACTTGGGGTCCCGACCCCAAGTTTGAGAACCACTGGACTAAGTATTAGTTAGAGGTAAAATGGATTAGATCCGTTACACAACACGTTTCATCCCTTTTTTTTATAAAGTGAGACTATATAATTGTGAATTTGTAAACAGACAATATAAAACATTACAAGACAAACCAATGTGTTAGGGGAATCAATCTGATCCAATCATAAAACACACAGTTACTCTCTACCTCCTCTCTTCTCCTAGGTCTCTCACTCCTTCCTGAGGAGGTTTCTCCTTACCAGCAAGAGAGGAGTCCCAGTCTGGTCCAGGTGAAACTGGAGCCTCTAGTACAGATTAAAGAGGAACAGCGGCAGAGTGTTCCCAGTCTGGTCCAGGTGAAACTAGAACCTCCACAGATTAAAGAGGAACAGCATGAGTTCCTTCATAGACCAGAGGAGGCTGCCGGGTCAACGTTGACCTTGCTAGCAGTGAAAAGGGAAGATGATGAAGACAGAGAGACAGAGCCTCTAGCCAGCACCTCAACTGAACGCACGAAAACACAAGCTGATGTAGGGGACTGCGGAGCATCACAACCAACTGGTGACCAGCTCCTCTCTTCACGCCGTTCTGAATCTGACGCTGAAGACAGTGATTTCTGGGAGGAGACCAGGGAGGACCAAGACCTGAAGTCATCAAAGCAAACTCCATCCAACAGGACTAACACAGGGAAGAAGAGCTGCCGTTGCACAGAGTGTGGCAGAGTGTTTAGTTACACCAGTCTTCTGAAACGACACATGAGGACGCATACAGGTCCTACAGGGGAAAAGCCCTTTAATTGTACAGTTTGCAGCAAAGGTTATGCTTCACTCCGTGTTTTGAACACACACATGAACTATCATGCAGGTGAATATACCTGTGCTGAATGTGGAAAGGTTTTTGTTCGAAAGTTTTTGTTCGAAAAACACGTAAGGAATCGATCATGTGAAAAAGTCTTCACTTGTGCCGAGTGTGGTAAATATTGTATTTCCATCACTCACCTGAAAGCACACACGGAGACTCATACAGTGTTGCTGGGCAATCCTACAAACTTACGTCCATTTGTATCCAATTGCCTGTTCAATGCCTGTGCTGTAGTGAGTAAAACCATGGATGCATTAAAATGATATGGTGTTGAATGAAACTGCAACTGGTTGGCAAAGGCATACATCCTCACTGCAGTACTTCTACTTTACTTTTCGTGTGTGTGTGTGTGTGTGTGTGTGTGTGTGTGTGCGTGTGTGTGTGTGTGTGTGTGTGTGTGTGTGTGTGGATTAATTAAATACAGAGGACTTAAAATGTAAATGTAAAAAATAATGTATAAGGTCTTATTTTGGGTGTTCCTTTTAGGCAGGGTGATTTAACTGTACTGTAACTGTAATACATTTCTATCGTATTGACTATACCTGTACTTATACTGTTCTCCATTTTTGTCTAAAGCCCCATTCTCCCTGGATTAACATTACCTGAGGACGTGGGGTAAAGTAATCTTTACCCCACCTCCCCTGTGATTATTATGGCAGATTCCCCTACATCCGTGATTATTACAGACATGGACGATTTGCACGGGATTAAAAACCCCTCTGTGATCTTTACACTTTACCTGGGGTCCTCAGGTAATGTTAATCCGGGGAGAATCGGGCTTGATACAATTATATATATACATGTGTGTGTGTGTGTGTGTGTGTGTGTACTGGGAGCTGAAAACTGTTGCGCTTCACCTCAGCAATCTATCTCCCAGGGGTCTAGCGCATTGTAGATGACCTCATTTTCTCCTGCTCTTCCTGTCTCTCTGTTCACTATATCTAGCTGAAATAAAGCATGAAAATAAATCAACTTTGGGGATAGCCACCATAGCTAAATGTACTGTAGCAGGTCACCCAGACCTAGCCATTAACAGCAAAAGCTTGTCTGGACAATTGTTTGTATGCATACAGTCAGGTGAGGACAGTTTGTTCTTGTCCAACTGCTCCATCACCAGGGACGTGCTGGGCCCCTGATTCAGCCTGGGAAAAAGAGTTGTAGAGGCCCTCATTGCATGCTATAGAGAGAGATCTCTCTGCTATTCAAAGATTTGCCATTTCAGATCATGACAAGCCAGTGGGCCAATTACATGAGTTATATTTCGTCATTGTCGGGTGGAAACCTTGCATGTCCAAAACCATTTTAAAAATGATTTAAACTAGATCTGCAGTTTTCACTACTTTTGTGCGACAGCCTTGTATGATTTTTTTCCTAATGGCCGGCCTGGACCGGCCGGGAATGAACCGGCCGTTCGGGAGTTGTCCCGCTTTTCCTAATGGCCAGCAAGTCCCTGTCCATCACCCCCAAACGTAAGCCAACAACATCCACTTTTTGATTTAGTCTTTAGTCAACTCTCTCAGCAAACTTCCAAGTAGACGTGAAAAAAAGTTTTCAAAGTACAGATGAAACTCAAGTCAAGGTTTCTAAGACTATAGGGTTCAAGTGGTTACATTTTATCAGTTATTTTTTACAGTAGATACAATTAAAAAATGTCATTGCTTTAGCAAAAATCTCAAATATTCTTTTACATTGATTGCAAGTATTTTAGCACCTAACTATATTTAGGCCTAACTATTACTATGGGGCTGTTAAGTATGACATCATTTTGTTGGCAGAGGAGAATTTCTACCCCCAGTTTCCGTGAATCTTTTTACTATTTTTACTATAGACCAGTCAATCTAAGCTAAAAAAGGGCCTGACCTAGCCTAGTTCCAGACTCTGAATCGCTAGCCACACCCCTTTAATTTTTTTTGTTTGGCGATAACGAAATGTCAATTTAGGCTGAGTGTCAGGCTAGGCCTGACCCAAAATAAATTGCAATAGTAATGGTTCAAGGTTTTTTATGATCCTTAAAAGTTGTGAATTATATATTTAGTGGATCAAGGTAAATTCAGGGGGTTCAAGTTTGGGTCCATTCACTTACTACCGGTATACAGGAAAAAAGACCCCCAAAAAATCTTCTTTAAGTAGCATGGCATGTGTGGGGTCTAACTAGGGGTTTTTCATGATTCTGAATCCATTGCAAGCATTTGTTTTGCACAAAAAACATTCCTTGGGCTAAAAACGGACCCATAGAACTATGGTTTAGTGATGAGTCATCACTTTTCTGGAGTCAGCTCCGTTTTGTGGTGTCCGACCGTTTCTAACCAGACGAATGCTTTTTGTGCAAAACGAAAAAAGAAAAAAAAACCCTAGTTAGACCCCCTCACATGCTACTTAAAGAAGATTTTTGGGGGGTCTTTTTTTCCTGTATACTAAGTGAATGGACCCAAACTTGAACCCCCTAAATTTACCTTGATCCACTAAATATATAATTCACAGCTTTTAATATGTTATTTGGATGACCCTAAGGATCATAAAAAACCTTGAACCATTAATTGCAATTTCTTTTGGGTCAAACCTTAGATTGACTAGCCTTATGCTGCATTCACACTGCAGATATATAGTTGAACGTTTTGCTTGCTTGGTCAATGTTATCTCAATGGAAACCAGCTTTCAAAGCTTTGTTCTGTGTATCTCCTCTATCTTTAAAGCTGGTTTCCATTGAGATAACATTGACCAAGCAAGCAAAACGTTCAACTATATATCTGTAGTGTGAATGAGGCATAATGCTGCATTCACACTACAGATATATAGTTGAACGTTTAGCTTGGTAATTCAATGTAATGTCAATGGAAACCAGCTTTAAAGCTTTCAAAGCTTTGTTCTGAGCATATCCTCTATCTTTAAAGCTGGTTTCCATTGAGATTACATTGAATTACCAAGCAAAACGTTCAACTATATATCTGTAGTGTGAATGCAGCATAATGCTGCATTCACACTACAGATATATAGTTGAACGTTTTGCTTGCTTGGTCAATGTTATCTCAATGGAAACCAGCTTTAAAGATACAGGACACACACCAAACGAAGGTTTGGAAGCTTTAAAGCTGGTTTCCATTGAGATAACATTGACCAAGCAAGCTAAACGTTCAACTATATATCTGCAGTGTGAATGCAGCTTAAGACTGTTTATCTCTCAAGAGCAGATAGATACTATAGTGCTACGTGGAACAAAACAGAGGGCGCTGTTTTCCCTTTTCTTTGACGATGGCCAGATGTGTTGGTGTAGAAGTAAAAATACTGAAAATTGGAAATAGCCTACTCATGTAGTAAAGCAAAACTAAAAGTAGGCCTACCGCCCTACCCGAAAATTGTACTGTACAGTACTTGAGTAAATGTGTTTGGTTACTTTATACCAGGCACTCACTGTATGTTTTACCGCAGACTGTTTGTTTACTTCAGATCTCGGTTAATTTCAACTTGAACTTTCGAAACGAACACAACCGACCCCGGTTTCAGCCAATCAGAAGCCGCGTCTCTCCTCCACCCCCCCCCCCCTCCCTCATTGCGTACGTTGGGGGCGTGGCTACGGCGCCGTGCGGTTTTGTAGATCTCCATGGAAACCGAAATGTACACAGTGCAGTACAGTAGGCAATCAGCGCGTTTGCGATTGTTGATGCCGCGTCACAGACGAGTATAAATAAACGGCCTCTTGAACCAAAAGCATGCACATTCACCAGGTGACAACAGAGTGAAGGCATAACACTGAGAAGAACCTCTAATCTAATCTTGCTTCACAGTCACACTCAAAAATGTCTTGTTTTTGTTCGATGTTTGTCAAAAAGGGACCTAGTCCTCCTACTCCACAAGAAGCGCTCCGGAAACTCCGGCAGACAGAGGGAATGCTAGTGAAGAAACAAGAAGAATTAGAGGGCAAAATCAAACATGAACGTCTGACCGCAGCGAAGCATCGCACAAAAAACAAAAAGCAGGCACTGGCCGCCTTGAAAAGGATGAAGAAGTATGAAAAGCAGCTCAGTCAGATCGACGGGACACTGTCCAACGTCGAGTTCCAGCTAGAGGCTCTGGAGACCGTGCACACCAACACCGAAGTGCTCAACAACACGGCCTTTGCGGCCAAGGCCCTGAAATCTGCCCATGAAAACGTGAACATTGACCACATCGGCGACCTTCAGGAGGACGTGAGAAAGCATCAGGAGCTGGCTCAGGAAATCACCGGCGTCCTCTCGAACTTCAGAGGAGACGAATTCGACGAGGACGAGTTGCTGGACGAGCTGAATGAGATCATGGAACAGGACGAGAAGAAGCTGCCGGAGGTCCGCGGGGTTCTCAACGTACCTCCTCCCACCTCCTGCTCCTTACCCGCCAGAGCTGGCAAGAAAAAGCAGGGCAACGGCATGGAGCTACAGCGCCGCCTGGAGGCCATGTAGAGATATAGGCCTAGGTCTACATCACAATTACAGAGAAGAGTCAGAGATCATCTTCCAGCACTACAAAGTGTGTGACAGACAGATACACACACACAGATTGGACTGAGTATATTTGTATATAATAATGTTTGTATATAATTTGTATTTGTATTTTGTAGGACATTTTGAATGATTGTATGAGCTTCATAATAAATACCACAAAAGGTTAATTTGTGTCATCTGATTCATATTTTGGCATGCAGATCATTGTAAAAGACAATAATATAGCCAACAGCTAATGCAGTTAAATTCAGATAGGCCTAATTTAAACATAGACAAATGTCAATGCCAATCTGGACAGACATGGGTCCACAACATTTTCAAGTGATATAAACTTACAAGGAATTGGAAATTATAGTATTAAGCAAGTCTAGCCTACTGTGTTTAGGTCAGGTGTTTAGGTGTTTCTATCCATTTAATAACATAACTATACCTTAGTTACGTATAGGGATTAGGGAACCCCTTTTGTAGTATTGTTGCTACTGTATGTACAGTAATAGTATAGATATAATATTTGTCATTTCTGAGCAATGCTCCTGGAAGGAGCTCCAACATCTGGCCAAGCTCTGCAAGACACTTAATGAAATGAACTCAAACAGCACACTAGGTGTAATTCTTGATATAATATTTGAAAACTAAGTGCGAGTGTCTAGACTTTTACAAAAACAAGGTGCTTGCTCATGGACACGGTCCACTGAGGTGATACATGTACATGCAGCCCAAGGCCAACTCCAGGCAGAGGCATAAGGTGGCAAATTTTTAAAGTTCTTCAGTATTTAGAATACTTTTACTTCTACTCCACTACATCTCAGAGGAAAATATTGTACTTTTACTCCACTAAAATTACATAAAATTAGTTACTTTGAAGACTTTTATTACCCAAACATACAGTGACAACTTCAGCCGTGTATATATTTTGGCAATTTGAAAATAGCAGATCTACAAGCTCACAATGTGATGCAACGCATTGTGAGAAATTACTCAAATGTCTTAAAAATATTACCATCAGCAACGGTCTTCAGTATTCCATACCTTAAGACGGTATAAGCCTTATAGCGTCTTAAGGTCTGGAAGTAAAAGTATTATCACTGACCTCTGACATGTCTGCTTGAACTTTGAAAGAAAAAGAAAATCCTCTCCCAAACTGTATGCCAGTGGGATCACCCTCCCCTATGCCAATGATGGCACTAAGGTTGCCAACCCTTGAAGGTATTACTTGTTTACAGGATGGTTTAAGATTACATGATTAGACAATTGGCACAGGGTGAAAAAAGGGTTACATAAATTGTGAGATAAAAAAACAGTGGTTTCTTTATTGTATGTAAGGAAAATACTAAACTCAGTAAGTGCAGGTTAATGTTCCCCACAGACAGACATATATACACACACACACACACCTGTCATAATTGCTTATAGAACGTGACATTCTATTTTGTTTTCATTTCAGATACATTTAAGTAGTCTCATAGCATAATTGAGTCTAGGTGACTTATGGGCAATCATGAGTAAAACAACTCGTCATGTTTATCTGCCTTTTTAACTCTACTCTGGTGACACTGCTAATTCATCTTGCCGACTTGCCCTATTGCCAGTGTTTTCAGCCTGCTCAGAATCAGAATGCTTGTTACATTCAAAAATATTTTTTGACAAAGTCAAAAAGTTTACTTTAAAGCTCCTTCTGCCCAAGTCATTTTTGGAACATAGCAAACATTCGGATTGGCTTGATGCAGCAGTGTTAAGTGAGTAGAGCATGACACATTTGACCAAAAAGTGAGTTAGGCAATTATCCTTTGCAGCTAACAATATGTCAGTTCTAACGGCCAGAATTATGCCTGATTATTATACACAGCCGATCGAAAAGTTCACAACGAGATCAGCTATTTGTGGGATAGATCGATATAAATTGGAAAATAGAAACGCTATAGAAAAGTGGAAGGAGGACAGAGCAGAATGCAAAAAGAAGGGGGGTAAAACCCCAAACTATTTATTTCCCCCCTGGAGAGAAGTTAGGTCTCTTCTTACTTCCTTCACAGGTGTTAGCAATAATACTAATAATGAAGGCTCTGTCCCATTCTGGTCAAACCGAGTCAGGGTGCTGATAGTATGCATGTTGTCTCACTGGCAACACTCAACACCAGTGGTCTCTTAGTGTGGTCCAGGGACCCTAATGGTTCCTTGGGGGTTCCAAATGACCCCTTAAAAAGGTGTGTAACAGAGTGTACAATTGGAATCAAATTGACCCGTATGTAGCATCATTGGTAACACCTTTCTTTTAAAAATGTCAACAATGTATTCATTTTACAAAGAAAAAAGAAAAACAGGATTATCAGCCTCATCATCTTCCTCCTCTTTGTCCTGGTTTATCTGGAAGTAGCGGAGCTCCTATAGCTCTCCTTTGTGTAGGCCACAACACGAAGCCAGTGACGAAGATTGTTCTTCTTCAGGTAACACCTCTGAAGGAAGTGAGAAGAGACCCAACCTCTCTAACAACATGGCTGCTGTGCATACAGGCAGGGGTCCTCAGGCCATCAGCAGGTGGTGAACCCGCTGGAGCTGCTGCTGGGACAGGACGAGGCGGTGGACCTGCTCCAGTCCGCGGGCGCAGGGGACGGCCACGCGACCCACGTACACCGTTCCTCCCTGCTCCTCTGGCCTGGTGGATGTCAGAGAATAGGGAATTAGAGATCATGCATGAGAGACAAATGGCAACAAAAAAGGGTTAGGGTCTCTGTGAAATACAAAATGAGGATTTTCCGTATCAAATACAGCCACAAGAGGGCAGTCTGTTACTTTAATGGGGTCATACATGGAAGCCAAAGAGAAAAAGCCTTTATTTCTTTGTACCTTCCCTCCAGCGTCTCAAGTCCTTAAATTATTACTATTTCCTTCACTTGTTTCCTATTTCATGTATGTTAGTCCCACCCACTGGGAGTTGGTCTATCACCTGTGATGTTGTCATCAGAAACTTCCTCAATGGGTCGGATGGACTAACATACAAGCAAGGAAATAGGAAATAGGATTGATTTAAGTACTTGAGATGCAGCTCAGGCTTGGACCTTTCCTTGGGCCGATGGACAAGCATTGACTGGTCCATCTCTTTGATGGTGACCCCGTAGTTCTTACTGTTGACACAGCAAGACAACAACTTACACATCCACAGATAAGGGAACATCTGAATAGTGTATCCAAGTTCAGTTCTGTGTAAAATACAGTTTATGCTGTGTAAAATATACAACAAAAACAACTTGTTAAGGAAACAGGGAAGGCTATCACTGCTGGCTTCGTTAAGATGAAGATTTTTCAAAAATACGCAAACACGCAGGAAAAAATAGCAGATCTCCAAGCTCACATTGTATCGTTGCGACACGTTGATTTGTAAATCCAACTATTTTAAGATGGATTTATTTTAAGATGAATTTAGTTTAGATTAAAAAAGGACAACAAAGTGCTCAGCAAAGTGTCTATAGTTTAATTGGTTAAGGCCCATTTTCCTTTACCGTATTGAAACTATGGAGAGATTTCACCAGTTTTGCATTGGTTTTCAAAATAGGAACTGGAAGATTATCTGAGTGCTTTGTCATCATCATTGCATCTTATAGTGTGTACTGTGTCTACTGCATATCTGTGTGTGTGTGTGTGTGTGTGTGTGTGTGTGTGTGTGTGTGTGTGTGTGTGTGTGTGTGTGTGTTAAGGTTTTGACTAGCACCAGGACCAACCCTATAGTCACTCGCCACTTTTATACTGAAGATCCTGCAATAATGGCGTTAAGAAGAGCAGTCATTCATGCCAGTTTGTATTATATGTTACACAGAAAAAAAAGCTATCTCAATGGCGTTAAAAAGAGCAGTCATTCATGCCAGTTTGTATTATATGTTACACAGAAAAAAAAGCTATCTCTGTGCTTTTACACAGAGCATTCTGGTGTTGCCATATCAGAGATGTAGCACAAGAGCATCAACGTCTGTTTTAGACTTGAATTGAAATTAATCAGAGTTCATCGTTACAACAAATTCAGTGACTCAGATTATGTGGGGAAAATAACAGCTGTACTTTCTGACTGAATAATGAAGTGAAACCAAATGAAAATAGAGACCTGTAATACTCCACAAAGCTGGTCTGACTGCCGTCGGCCATGGTGAAGGTGTCTTTGGGCGACTTGTCCCACTTCATGTCGTCGATGCGGTACTAGGTGTGGTTGTTGTGGCGGGTGATGAGGATAGCGCCCAGCAGCTCCTTGGTGCAGTCATCCTGGAAGCTTTGTGTGCTCTGCTGGTAGAACGCCGTCCTGAAGAGTGAGAAGAAAACCACGTCAGTTGGATATAATGGCCATTTTAAATCATAATGAAATATTACATTATCACTGATGAGAAAATCGTCTTCAATTATATATTCAAGAGTAAACACCAGTTCCTCAGATTACAGAAGAAGCAGGTGAATGTGATCAAACATGTTTGGGCTTTAATTATGCCAAAGTAGCAACAGTCAATGTATACAATTAGGTTCTAGCAAAGTTCATCATCACAGCTACCAATATATTATTCATAGATAAATGAAAGAAATGTTCTGATAATGGAAGTTCATCAAATAAGTATAAACAATTATGTGTGTGTGTATAATGTATTTTCTTTTTACTTTTACCTCACCAATATTACACTGTATCCCTTTAATATGGCATGTCAATGTACTGTATGTATTAATTTATGTATGCATTATTTAATCAAAACTAAGGCTTGGAAGAAAAGAAAAAAATCCAAGCATTAGAAGGAGTATCTTTGCAACTGCATATTAAAAAACATACCAGACTGTTGTAATCGTTACCATTACAATGGTATACAATGAGCAATATTAATACTGAGTAAACTAACATGACATGACATTCAGCACTTTGTTATTGTTGCGCAGCACTGTGTGGTTCACATCCACAGACAGGTACAGGCCAGGCCAGGCCACCATCCGTATGTTTGGTGCTGGTGGCGTTGCCTGGCCAAATCTGCAGCCTACAACGACAAGAGTAACAAAAGGTTCTGAATTTCCCCTTGGGGATCAATAAAGTATCTATCTATGCTCAAAGGCTCAAATGTTTTAATTGCAGTAGTCTTGAGTATAATAATTAGCTCCTCCAGTTACTTTATTGAAAGGGGCTTTTGGGATTTATGGCAAATGGACATTTTTAAGAGGTGGCTGTGTGCTGAGGCTTAAAACGTTTAACTGCAGCATATATGCTGAAGCAGTCTTATCAATAAAATAAAACACATGGTACAAGTTTGTGGACACTCCACTTGAGACATTAGGGGACGTTGGGACTTATATGCAAGTAGGAGACATGGGACAAAGCCATTGGTGGAATGGGATTAGAGTGGTTCCTGAGACACTTTCTAATCCTGAGTGGATGAGATAGGAATTCTGGGTAAAGATGTTATCAATCAAAAAAAATACATAATGTTTGCTGAGATAATTCTATGTTCACAAATCAGATAGGAAAGTGATCTCAATGCAGTTTGGGGAATTTTTAACTACAAAATCCAAATCTAACCTAACTCTTGGGATTATCAAGTGTGTTGCCAGTGTACTTCAAGTGTTGGTGTTGTTGTGTTTCAAGTAAATAATAAATAATTAATGTAAAAATGTGTTGGTTCCATTGGATTGTATTTAACAGCTGCAGTGCACAGTGATGATGAAATCCAATGTTCAAAGATACAGAGCTTTTATCATATTCTGTCACCAAGATTAAAATAACTTGGAAAATAGGACTCGGTTGCATTAAACACATCTTCAGACAGACCTAAGAGGAAACGGTTGTACCCACCCTCTCCATCTTGACAAGCAGGTAGAGTATGGAGCCATCGAAGGGCACAACCTCCCCTGTGGTGGGGCGGTGGTCTCTCAGCATACCGAACCACGTTCCTACTTCCTATCGACTTCACATTTGGTCTGAAAGGGGATTTGGAAAAGATTACTCATCCTCACAGTGCCTCATGGTGCTCCGACTTCCAATAACCACCATAGGTCTTGTCAGGGGGTCTGGGACCCCCTAGGTGGTTCCCGGATTTACTAAAGGGGGACCATCAAATCTGTAGCACCTTTACATTAATCACTTGAACCCTAGCATCCCTATTTGTGGAGAACTTTATCCAAAAATAACAGATCTACAAGCTCACAATGCCTCGTGAGGTTGTACATCTGCTATTTTTGGCAAAGAGGTTCAGTGTAATGGTGAGAAAAAAGAGCAGACCAAGTACAAAGCCAAAGGTAAAGTTTACTAAGTAAAGTGGTTAACTGTCTGAAAATACACCAAGAAACACTACTTTGAAAACGAGTTACTTTGTAGATTTAGTTTATTACTACAAAACACACATTAACCTTAAAGCCTATATATTTCGGCCGTTTGAAAAAGCTCACATTGTGAGCTTGTAGATTGATTGACTGACTGACTGATTATTTTATTAGACAAAAATGAAGAATTGTACAAGTATATAATTGATAGGCTATGTAGTACAGTACAAGTACAGTTAAACACCCTGCCTAAAAGGAACATCCCAGATCTGCTCTTTTCAAAGGATTTGAAAACCTGTGAAATGGGACATTCTGCATAACATTTTGAATTCCAGACTTTTACTTGCAGAGTATTTCTTCATTGCAGTATTGATACTTTTACTTTAAAAACATGCGAGTACTTTTTTCACCACTGGTTATCGTCTCTGTCCATCCATGTCCAACCTTACAGCCACTAACATAGCCTCCTCCTAACGTAAACAAAACAATTGCTCAAGGCTAACTCTGTAAGCTAGGCTACGTCCATACACATTGAACATACCTAGGATATTAGAGAAATTGTCGTTCTTGATTGAACTTGAAACGAAATCTGATATGAACGTTACACGTTATTTCCCCTACCCCAGTTGTTTAACTGGCTTGAAGTACCGGTAGGCCTAAATCTCCCAAGAACAGATTCTCTGATGATGCTACAAAACAGAGAGGGCGCTGTTTCCCTTTTCTTTGACGATGACCTTGCATGTTTTAAAAGCAATAATAATAATACTTTGTTACAACCAAGTAAAAGTCCGGAATTCAAACTAGGTCAAATACAAATTAAGTATGGACATGTAGTACCGAAAGTAAAAGTAGCCTAGCCTACAACTCATTATGCAGAATGTCCAATTTCACAAGTTTTCAAATGTGTAACGTCTAAAAATCCTTTGAAAATAGCAGATCTACAAGCTCACAGTGCGTTGCAGTGGGACACATTGTGAGCTTGTAGATCGGATATTATCAGATGCCTAGTGTAAAAGTAAAAGTAGGCTACTGGATTCCAATTTCCAGTAACTGGAAATTGGAAATACTTCTTCTACCTGAAAATGGTAGACTTACTTAGGTACAGTACTTGAGTAAATGTATTTAGTTACTTTTACCGGACTGTGTTTGTTTACTAGGGTTAAAACGCAAATTCAAGTTCAAGTTCAAACTTCAAACATACACAACTGACCCCCGTTTCAGCCAATCAGAAGGCGCGTTTCCGCCACGCTCTTCGCGTACGTTGGGGGGGGGGGGGGGGCGTGGCCACGGCGCCGACGGCCGGGTGCGGGTTTGTTGATCTCCATGGAAACCGAAACGTGCGTCGTACAGTAGCCAATCAGCGCGTTTGTGCCACGTCAGGGCGAGTATAAATCCACCGGCCTGCTGACCACAAGCATGCAGACACATCAGGAGACGACAGAGTTGAGACATAGCCTTGAGAGAACTTCTAGCTAGCCTACTACCAACTGATTAACCTCGCTTCTACCAACTGATACAGCAGCCAGATGGTTACAACTTTTGTGAAGCATCGATCATCAGCCAACATGAAAGACCAGATCTTCCAGAAGGGCGACGTGGTGCTCCACCACACAGCAGGCCTCCGCGTTGTCCGCAAGAAGTTCAACGGTAAGCAGTGGAGGACCCTGTGCTCCGAAGGGCCGTGCCCGAAGGAGTCCCAGAGACAGGGTTACTGCATGCTTCACCTGAGGAGAATGGAGAGGATGGGGAGAGAGGAGGAGGAGGAGAGGAGCTGGTCCCCAGGCCCAGAGCACCACCAGGACCACACCTATGCAGCATCCTGGACCAAGTTGGAGCCACTTGCTCCCCCACATAAACCCTCAGGGAGGAAGAGGAAGAGACAGGTGGTCGAGGAGGAGCAGCAGCAGCAGCAGCAGCAGCAGCACAACAACGGTGAGGGTGAGAGCCCAAGGACTTCTGAGGAGATCCCGGAGGAGAGATTCGTGAAGAACGCTGCTGTCCTGCCAGACTGGCAGGAGAGCAGCGTTCTTTACGAATCCACCGACCGACCGACCTTCCAACTGACCGAGTCCGAGTCGGTTGAAGAGCCTCTTCTCCATGGACGCCCGGTGGCCGAGTACCAGCAGCTCTGTAGACAATCAATAGTTGACCCGATGCTGCAGTACAACAACGGCAAGCCTCGCCCGTACACCCTGGATCTGGGCCGGAGGATCAAGCAGCGCCTTTGGGAAACGCTGTCGGGCCCGACATACACCTCCACACTGCTGGCGAGCGGACAACAGCACGTTACGGAGTGCTTCTCTACAGGCGTCCACGCACCAATGATTGAGGTGGACGTCAGCATGGAGCCAGCTCCCCCGAATAGGAGCACCTACACCGGGAGGAAGAGAGGGAGGAAGCCCAAGAATTATTGTTCTCCCAGTGAGACAGTAACGGTTCAGGTAGAGCAGCAGGACAAGTATGGATGCCGGCCTTCCTGAACGAACCAACCACACAGGCACGCGCGCACACACACACACACACACACACACACACACACACACACACACACACACACACACACACACACACACACACACACACACACACACACACACACACACACATCTGACTACTTCGTTTAAACTGTGAACTATTTTCAATACTTTAATGTGCTTCATTGTGTAAGGTGAGTATATTTATAAATAATAGGCTCATGCACACTGTTATTTGTATATCATTTGTATTGGATTTTGAATGATTTATTTTCAATACTTTAATTAATGTGCTTCATTGTGTAAGGTGAGTATATTTGTAAATAGTAGGCTCATGCACAATGTTTATTTGTATATGCTTTGTATTGGAGGATTTTGAATGATTTATTTTCAATACTTTAATTAAATTAATGTGCAATTTTAATGTCTTCATTGTGTAAGGTTTGTTTGGTGAGGTGAGTATATTTGTAAATAGTTGGCTAATGCATGATGTTTATTTGTATATAATTTCTATTGGAGGATTTTGAATGATTGTATATGAGCTTAATAAATACCATGAAATAGTAATTTGTGTCATCTGATTCATATTCTGGCGTGCAGATCATCATAATAAACAGCTAATGCAGTCAAGTGGCAATGCCATTGTGGACATAGGGGTGGGCGATATGGAAAAATACAATATCACAATATTTTCCCAAGCTGTATCACGATACACGATTTTATCACGATTATTTTTTTTCACGTTGGTTTTATGGTTATTTTTCAAGTTACTTGACAAAAACTAGACTCTCTGGGTTCCTTTTGGGAGGTCTAAATTGAACTTGACAAGTATGTAACTCTGACAGTTTACAAATGAAACCAAATGGACCCGTAAGGGTCCATTTGGTTTCATTTGTATACTGTCAGAGTTAAGTGGAGACCTTGACATTTTAAAGTTTGAGAACTACTGATTTAGACCAAAATGCAGGTTTAAATTGAACTCTCTGTATTAAAGATCCAACAGGATTTTTTCACAAGGCTCCCTCAATTGTATCACAATATCTCTGAAAAGGCATATCGTGGAGACATTGTATCGTCTCAGCGATAATTATCACCATATCGCCCACCCCTAGTGGACAGACAACATTTCCAAGTGATAACTTACAAGGAATTGGAAATGATAGAATTAAGCAAGGTTACTGTGTTTAGGGCAATTTTCGATCCATTTAGTAACATAATCACACCTTAGTTATGTATAGGGAACCCCTTTTGGGGTATGACTGCCATGTACAGTTAGCCTAGTAAACGACCAACTTCCGTTCCGGAAGAGGGCGGGTACGAGGCTAATGTACAGTATGGATAATGTGTAATTTTTGGCATCTGGCTTTGTCCATGTGTATGCCCAGGGTCACATTTTGGCCAAGCTTTGCAGGACACTTGAAATTAACACAAATAGCACACTGGGTGTGACTTTTTAAACATTCTAAAACCAAGTGCAGTGCAGAGACATATATGTTTACAAAAACAAGGTGCTTGCTCACGGTCCCCTTCCTGCTGAGGTGATTACTGTAATGAGGCCCAAAGCAACACATGGGATGTGACATGTGAGCTTACATTCTTAACAAATTACATTTCTTAAACATATGACCATCAGCAACGGTCTTGGGTATTCCATACCGTAAGACCATATAAGGCAGGGGTCAGCAGGCTTTTTGACATTAAGGGCCATGTTTTCCTATTCTTGAAAGTCAGTGTGCCATATCATTAATTACCATCTCATCAGGACATTGTAATATACTCAGAAGAATAACCACCACCCATCTCCCAGACTCCCCACACATCTTATTCAGTCAGTTTGCATACCTGGTTTTATGGACTCGGCCTTGTCTGCTTGATCTTTGAAAGAAAAAGGAAATCCTCTCCACACTCATGTCAGTGTCAGTGATCAACCTCAGCACCCATGACTCAGGTGCCGGCTACACAGAGCTGGATATGTCTGAAGCTAAAATGTTTTTTGTGCTGTTGGGGCTTGCAGCCACACAAAGCTGGATATTTCGTCTGTGAAACTGGATATTTTTTAAACCGGATAAATAAGTGGAGAGATTGAAAAATATCCGATTCACTGGATCCGTGTAGACACGGAAGCCGGATATCTCTGAAGACTTTACTGTGTGTGTGCTTGTTAGACCTAGATATCTTTGTCATGTGGACCTAGATATTCTTCTATGTGGATATCTGAAAAACCAGGATATATGAAATATCGAGCTCCGTGTGGACCTAGATATTTTTCTATGTGGATATCTGAAAAACTGGGATATATGAAATATCCAGCTCTGTGTAGCCATGGCCTAAGGTTGCTGCTGCCTACCCCTTGATTAGAAGGTATAACATGACAGGATGGATCAACTTGGGTGAAAAAAACTTCCATTACAAAACGTCCTTGCATGAGGTCAGTCCGTTGCTCTCCCCAGGTTGGCAGAGGGAGTGTGTACTGCCCAGGATTACATTAGACAATTGAAAAAAGGGGGGTTACATAAAAGCGTGGGATAAAAATAAATAAAAAAACATTGGTTTATTTATTGTATGTAAGGTGTTCCTTTTATTAAGCATATTAAAAAGGTGTGACAAAAAGGCTTGAGAGTTGCAAGAAAAATACAAAACTCAGTAGTGAGTGCAGGTTAATGTTCCCCCCTTGGTTATTGTTCCCATTCAACCCAGAAGAAAAACAGACATATATACACACACAAACATACACACACACCTGTCATAACTTTTATAAAACGTGACATTCTTTAGTTTTATTTTGTTTTAATTTCACATAGTTTTTAAGTAGCCTCACAGCATAATTGCCTACAGTAAGTCATATTATAAGGTTTCCAGGAAAGACAAAATAAAACATCACAAGTAAAAGACTCATGTCATGTTTATCTACCTTTATTTATATCTGCCCAACTCTACTCTGTTGAGACTCGCCAATGTTCTCAGTCTATCAGACCGCTAGTTACATAATTCCTTTTTAAGTCAAAAAGTTTACTCAAAAAGCACTTTCTGCCCAAGTCATTTTGGAATGTAACAAGCATTCAGATTGGCTTAGGACAATCATGCAGCAGTGTTAAGCGAGTAGAGCTGGGCAATGACACATTTGACCAAAAAGTGAGTTAGGCAATTATCCTATGACGCCAACGATATGTCAGTTCTAATGGCCAGAATTATGCCTGATTATTATACACAGCCGATCGAAAAGCTCACAATGTGATCGGCTATTTTCGGGCTATAGATCGATATAATTTGGACAATAGAAACGCTATAGAAAAGTGGAGGGAGGACAGAGCAAAATGCAAAAAGGAAGGGGGAAAACCTATTTCTTCTTAAAACTATTTCTTTCCAGCAGCTAATTTGGAGAGAAGTTGGGTCTCTTCTTACTTCCTTCACAGGTGTTACCAATAATACTGATGGGGCGCTAATATTATGCATGTTGGCTCACTGGAAACACTCTGCAACACCAGTGGTATCTAAGTGTGGTCCAGGGACCCTAATGGTTCCTTGGGGGTTCCAAAAAGGGTTGTAACTCTGAGAGTACACAATTGGAACCAAACTGACCCATAAGTAGTATCATTGGCAACACCTATTTTTGTATGTATTAATTTGACAAAAAAAAACAGGATTATCAGCCTAAACCTCATCTTCTTTCTCCTCTTCGTCCTGGTTTATCTGGAAGTAGTGGAGCTCGTAGCTCGGCTTCGTGTAGGCCACAACACGGAGCCAGTGACAAAGATTGTTCTTCTTCAGGTAACACCTTTGAAAGAAGTGAGACGAAGAGACCCAACCTCTCTAACAATATGGCTGCTGTGCATACAGGCAGAGGTCCTCCTCAGGCCATCAGCAGGTGGTGAACCCGCTGGAGCTGCTGCTGGGACAGGACCAGGCGGTGGACCTGCTCCTGTCCGCGGGCGCAGGGGACGGCCACGCGACCCACGAACACCGTTCCTCCCTGCTCCTCTTCCTTGGCCTGGTGGACGTCAAAGAATAGGGAATTAGAGATCGTGAGATAATGCATGAGACAGGGTTCCCACACATCTTTACCAATTAATTTCCAAAACCTTTCCAGAATATTTAACCCAATTTCCAGGACTATATATAACAATAATTCAGCTCAATAACGAGTCACTTAGTCCTATGCGCAATGCCCAAAGACAGGTAGTGTATATGCCAGTGGTTCTCAACCTTTTCAGGCTGTTACCCCAAAAATAATCATGTTTTAACTGAGGACCCGGCACCCTGACGAGCAGAGTTGAGGAATTTTGTATAACACGGTTTATTGTGAATATAGCCGATCTACATGCTCACAACGCAATTTTCACAATTTCTGCCTCTAATATTTGACAATATGTTTAATTTGTCATTTCAGAGGTATTAACAAAATCAATAACCAAAGACAATGCATAGCTATTTTTTTCCAGGACCTTCCAGGACCCTTGATAAATTCCAAAACCTTTCAAGTACTGGAAAAATATTTTTCTAATTTCAAAATATTTCCAGGAATTTCATGACCGTGGGAACCCTGATGAGAGGCCTGTCACAATTATAACATCATTACGAATTGTGTTACATAATGAAAATTAGCACCTGGCATTCATTTATTGTTGCCCTCTTTTGGATAATCTCAGGCAACAACGAACTCCCGGTAGATCATGCATATAATGGTTGCTGACGGGCAGAAACCCCTTATCTCTGGATTCTAACATTATTGTATTGTTTTCGTAAATTAAAGGCCTATTGATCATACCTCACACTAAACCATCAAAAGTAGCATATCCTCAAGCTCGATAGCTTGTCGATCTGCTGCTTGTCGATCTGCTGCTTTTGCCATTTTAAAGGCCTATTGATCAGCGCCACACTAAACCATCAAAAGTAGCATATCCTCAAGCTCGATAGCTTGTCGATCTGCTGCTTTTGCCATTTTAACCTGAATCCTGAAAAGTAACAGGTCCTGTTGTAAGGCCTGGGCTATAAAGTGCAGTAGGAAACCTTTGGTGCATGCATTACCTTAACAAAGTTGGATATAGGGAAGGTAGCAAAGTCAGAGATTGCCTTTGCCCCTGGATGCTGTGACACTACATGCTCCGCGACCTCGCCCTGAGAGAGAAGGAGAAAGAGGAGAATCATGTCATGGAACTCCTGATACAGCTGGATTTAACATGTGCAAGATATCAAGAAACAAATCTGTATTATACTGGTCAAAACACGATTGACCAGCATGCAAGCATCTTTACTTGAGCTCAGCCTGGTTTTGAATTATAAATAATCAGAATTTGAATAGAGGCTGTTTGATGAAAATAAAAAAGAAAAGGGCAGTTAGACCCATTAATATTGCATTGCTCATGACATTAGCACATCACCTTACAGCTGCTACTACTTCCAATCTCGGTAAAATCATTGATAGCTGTACTACCTGTCACGTTAGCTCTCCACCAAACAGACTATACAGACTGGCATTCGAATCAATTTGGGAGATCAGTCGGTTGGAAGTTTCACTACATTATAGGATTGAGTGGTTATGGTCTTTTATGAACATGGCACAAAGTGAACTATTGTAAACCTTCTCCAGCACCACCTGTCCAAATGGAACTTTCCCTGAGCTTCTTGTCTGGGGATTTTATTGATCTATATACAGTATATTATACACAGTAAGTTAGTTTGTCACCTTGAGTTTGTCCAGAGTCTGGCTGAGGTTCTGCAGCCGAGCCGTCTGCTCCAGCAGCTGGGCACTGGCACTGACTGCAAAATAGGCAAGGGCAAGTTAGACATTTTTGTCACTAGGATCATTTTAGCCTGCATGGTGCTTTGGAACAGAGTAGAGAGAGCATGTTGTACAAACTGTCCAGTGTCCACACACATTCACATATTTGATAGGCAAATGAGAGAGACACACACACACACACACACACACACACACACACACACACACACACACACACACACACACACACACACACACACACACACACACACACACACACACACACACACACACACACACACACACACACACACACTAGATTAAACTACTATCTAAAATCCTCTTAATTTTATTACAACAAAAAAACACCAAATCAAAATTTGTGAATATTTCAAAACTACAATAACTGTTGGACCTGGTGTCTTCCCAGTGATGTCCACCACTTTGACCCCTGCGCTGAGCTTCAGCAGGGTGGCCAGGATCTGGTCGGTCCTGCGGTAGATGCTGGTGTTGTTCAGTCCCTCGGGGAGAGAGGAGCGCTCCTTGTCCATCTGGGGCAGCTTGGCAACACGGAGCGGAGGCAGGGAGGCCAGCTGTGCTCTCATCTTCTCAGCCTAGACACAGAACAGAGAGAATAGATACCGGCCAAATGAGTACTGCACGCTTGGTATCAGTGTTCATTTTGACAGTCTTGATTTAGTTTTACTTGTCGTCTTTTGAATAAAAATCCCATTTAGTTTTAGTCCTATTATTGATTAAATTTGTAGAGCTTGTATAACTTGTAGATCAGCTAAATTCAGAGCACGAAACCCACGCGCAACCATGTATAACATGACTTTGGATTCCTTCTCAACTAGTCCCTCTTAGTCCCTTTGTGTTTGTTTTAGTCAGTTTGTCATCACTGCTTTTCTTTTCTTTCGTCTCCTTCAGTGAAAAACGGCAGACGTCCGTTTTTGTCATAGTTTTAGTCTAGTTTTTTTTTTTTATCTTCATTGCTAGAGCCCGATTGATATATTGGTTATCGGCCTTTATTCACTTTTCTTTAAGGTACTAATAATGCAGCCAGTTTGATCAGATGTTTAATCTTATAAAAGTGTTGATGCTCAAGCTTGTAATATGCACAAGTTGTGAGCTTACTACATCAAGTTCACTTTCATTTTGATTAAGTTTGATCAAACTAAGTTTGATTTCATCAAATGGATTTATAGACCAGTTGTCAGCTAATGGAAAACCATCTGTACCTTGAGTCTGATGCTCTCGTTCTTGAGATGTTTGATGGCCATTCTCTGCACTTCCACCTGCTGTCTGAGGAGAGGAGAGTCCACCACCTCCACTGGTCCTGACATGGACGCAGACATACCAACTGCATGGACAAAGGAATTTCTATTATAATATACACTGACGGTGCACCTGTTTCGAATGATATCAACGCACTTAATGCGAAATATTCACGTGCTTTCAGACTCTTCAATGCAGAGGTATCCAAGGATACTTGGATATCCAGTATCCAATATCTCACCAATGCAGAGATATTAGTAGTAAAATGTCGACATCTAGTGGTCAACCTCAGAGGAGCGCAAAAATAAAACCTGAGGTGAATCCCAGCCTCGAACCAGATGCCAAGTATGCTCTGTTCCCCGGTGTAACGCCCCACGCTACAGACCCCGAGGGAGCGGCGCGGTATTGGGCGCCGATGACCCCCGTGAGTCGCCACCGAGGCGAGCGCTAGCGAGCCGAGTTGCCGCGACGAGCGGTGGGAACGGCGCCCAATCCCACTCAGCCGCGTTACCGAGTTATGTGCCGTTATGGACAGAATAGTAAATATTCAGTCCCTCACTATCCACATCTACCCCACTAACCACGTCAAAGATAAATGCACAAAAAAGGAGTCACATCATCCGTTCATTAGCTCAGTCAGTAGAGCACGGATGCAACAAACCCACGGTTTGGGTTCGATTCCCCTGAGGGGAATAATATTCAAGGCAAGAGATATCGGCGCATGCGTACTTCAAAGTGCACGTGAACGAGTATCCCGGCGTGGATACTCCTCCGTGGATACCCTGTGGATACTCTCTGCATTCAAATGTCTGAGAAATGGTGAAAAAGTCCGGTTGAATGCGAAGAGAGCAGTCGAAGCCGGTGGACAAACACGCCATTGGTATCACTATACCAGTGAAGGGCTGCTTCATTTCAGGATGGCCATTTCTTTTCATAATAACTGCATTCCGTTTCCCGTTTCCTTGCCATTTGCAACGCTTAACGTAACTACCGTAAGCCTAATCCGAACCGCAAAATACTATGAATTACCTAATTGTAACTAGCTGGCTCTAAACCACTGTTCTCTTGTGGGGTCTGGCATTTTGGACCTCACTTGAGAAAAATACCTCACAAGGCGCACATTTGGACCACCAAAGTATAGTACCGTAATACCTGTCCACAGACACACTCTATACTTCATCCATAGACAAGATCGTAAACCAAAAATGACATTTCTTGGCACAGAACTCGTACCTCCAGCGGTTCCTTGGACGAGTGAGGCGATGCCAGTGGCCGCCGGGCCTCGTTGCTGGATGCCATCGATGGTCATCTTAGCTTGGTGGCTGCTGAGGCGCTGCTTCAGCTCCGCCTTCTCCGCCTCCAGCTGGTCAATGTCAGCCTGCAGAGCATCCATGGTCTCCTCAAACTCCCTGTGGAGGACGAGAAAGGACAGGTGAGTTAGACAGGGTGACAGAAGACAGGACAATATAGAGACATACTGCACATGTAGAAACAAAAGAGAGGAGAGAAGGAGGAAAGCAAAGACAACGAGACAGAAGGAGAGAGAGAGAGAGAAGTCATGGGAGAAACATCAAACTTGAAATGTCCTCTTCCGCCAAACTGATGAAGTGCTATTTGGGGCTGAAGCACTATACCCCTATTTTATACTTTGGATATTAGAAAATAATAGCTTATCTACAAGCTCATGACACGTCACAATGTGGGTTGTGCCATTTGAAGTATGTTGGTGGGCATTTGGGGTCTTTTGGATCTAAAAAGTCACAATCAAGGTCAAAATTACATAGATCTCAGGAATGGAGAGACAAAGTTGTGAGATCCATCATTCATACTTCTCTTTCTTCTTGAGCAGAGCGAGGGTCTCGTCCAGTTTGGTCTGAATCTTCTCCACGCGCTCATCTGCATCTTTGGTCGAGGTGTCCAGCTTCTTCTCCAACAAGCTCAGGCGCACGTTGGCCTCGCTCAGCTCCTCGCCCTGAGTGGGTATGGGGTGACGGGCAAGAAGAGGGTGAGGGCAATTAATAATTTTAACTTTGTTTTTGGACTAATATAAAATGGAAATGTGTTTATGTAGCATTAATGTCACACTCGCCATGTATTGTATTATACAGATCCTTCTCGAAAAATTAGAATATTGTGTGAAAAAGCATTGCAGATGCCATAGCACCCCAAATCATACGACTTTGGAAACTTCCCACTGGACTTAAAGCAACTCTGACTTCAGAAGGTTGACATTTCTCTATCATAAATCCTTGTTTTGAGTGGTCTATAATGAAAGTTTCAAGAAAATTTACTTTTACACAATATTCAAATTTTTCGAGAAGGATCTGTAGATATGACAAAGTGAGAAAGCTTATCTTTTTAGTCTTTTAGTTCCCAGCATTGCTTGAACTTCAATTGTGTTGTGTTTGCAATTCAAACTGATGTTGTCTGTTCTTCCAACTACTTATAAACAATTATGTTCCACTATGTTACTCAGCCCATTGGGATCTAGATATATACAAGCCTAATC
This sequence comes from Nannobrachium achirus, assembly GCF_963921795.1. Taxonomy (NCBI): domain Eukaryota; kingdom Metazoa; phylum Chordata; class Actinopteri; order Myctophiformes; family Myctophidae; genus Nannobrachium; species Nannobrachium achirus. The sequence continues at coordinate 14,204,349 of NC_137821.1, read as the reverse complement.
TATTATCAATCATTACTATTTATGTTGTCATCAATACCGCCCCATAGATAACATAATATCAAAGGGCAGGCATTGACACTAAGGCTTGCCCACCTGCCCCCGGCAGCTAAATAAAACTTTGGGGCAGGTGAAATTTGCTTTCAGGTTGCCCGACAGGGCAAGTGCTCATTTGAGAGGGGGCGCAACCGTCTATAAACACAGCACAAGATATCTGTCTAAACACCTGAACGTGGACATAAAAATATATATAAAATGACGAAGTGTGAAACCATAGATATACATATTCAATCATAACTACATAGGTATTTGGATTTGGAGGTATTGAGGTATGATCAAATTTTTTTATTGAGTTAAATTGAGCGGTGATTACAATCTTTACCCATCATTTTATAATGGACAATTTACTTTTTGGGCAAGTGTACATGACCTTTGGGCAAGTAGAACATGACCTGTACTTGCCCGACGGGCAAGTGCCTCTGAGACCTTAGTGTCAACCCCTGAAAGGGTCTTGGTGTCAGTTACCTTGATCTTGAGGGACTTCTTGACTTCCTTGACGACGGTCTCTCGGTCCTCCAGTTTGACTCCCAGACCCTCAGCATCCATCATCTCGGCTCTGAGCGCAGCAGCGCGCATCTCCACTGGAGGAGTCTGACCAGGGGACAGGACAGGAGGACACACCACCATGAGGTCACTAGGGCTGTCACAATTATTACATGGTCGTCTAATCGTGATTTTTTGAAATAATCGTGATTATTTTTCACAATCGTCATAATCGTTTCCATGTTGAAAAATGTTCATATATTTTAAAAAAAATGAAAATTTAAAAATAGTGGAAATAGCAGATCTACAAGCTCACAACGCGTCGCATCGCGACACGTTGTGAGCTTGTAGATCGGCTATTTCCACTATTTTATGCGACGCGTTGTGAGCTTGTAGATCGGCTATTTCCACTATTTTTAAGCACTAGAAGCTGGGCCGCCCTTTGGGCGGCCCAGCGTCTAGTCGGCGACCTGGCCAACTCGGGAACGATGTAAATAGGGAATGAATGCCCCGCCCTTTAATGCAAACCCCATTATACCTGTTGTCATAGGACCCGTTTTGACCATCGGTTTGCCTGTGTCCATTTATGCCCATATATGGAGATATCTGTTATCTGTCTGTCTGTCAGCGTCCATTTTATGTCCATATATGGAGATCACTGCAGATATAGTTCTGGGTCCATTTTATGCCCATATATGCCCATATATGGAGATATCTGTCTATTTGCGTCCATTTCATGCCCATATATGGAGATCTCTGTATCTGTCTGTCTGTGTCCCTTTATGCCCGTATATGGAGATCTTTGTGATTCTGCGTAAATTTTATGCCCATATATGCCATTTGCGTCCATTTTATGCCCATATATGCCCATATATGGAGATATCTGTCTATTTGCGTCCATTTCATGCCCATATATGGAGATCTCTGTATCTGTCTGTCTGTGTCCCTTTATGCCCGTATATGGAGATCTTTGTGATTCTGCGTAAATTTTATGCCCATATATGCCATTTGCGTCCATTTTATGCCCATTTATGGAGATCTCTGTATCCGTCTGTCTGTGTCCCTGTATGCCCGTATATGGAGATCTTTGTGATTCTGCGTCCATTTTATGCCCATATATGCTATATATGGAGATATTCAGAGATTTTTTGTTGACTCATGAAGCTTCGGGCGGCCCAGCGTCTAGTCGGCGACCTGGCCAACTCGGAACAATGTAAATAGGGAATGAATGCCCCGCCCTTTAATGCAAACCCCATTATACCTGTTTTCATAGGACCCGTTTTGACCATCTGTCTGCCTGTGTCCATTTATGCCCATATATGGAGATATCTGTATCTGTCTGTATATCTGTATCTGTCCATATATGGAGATCACTGCAGTTATAGTTCTGGGTCCATTTTATGCCCATATATGGAGATATCTGTCTATCTGCGTCCATTTTATGCCCATATATGGAGTATCTGTCTGTGCCTCCAACTGTGTTGCAGACACAGTGCCGGTTCCCCCTTTAATGCAAACCTCATTATACCTGTTGTCATAGGACCCGTTTTGAACATCTGTTTGCCTGTGTCCATTTATGCCCATTATGGAGATATCTGAGATATCTGTATCTGTCTGTATATCTGTATCTGTCTGTCGGCGTCCATTTTATGTCCATATATGGAGATCACTGCAGTTATAGTTCTGGGTCCATTTTATGCCCATATATGGAGATATCTGTCTTTTATGCCCATATATGGAGATATCTGTCTATCTGCGTCCATTGTATGCCCATATATGGAGTATCTGTCTGTGCCTCCAACTGTGTTGCAGACACAGTGCCGGTTCCCCCTTTAATGCAAACCTCATTATACCTGTTGTCATAGGACCCGTTTTGAACATCTGTTTGCCTGTGTCCATTTATGCCCATATATGGAGATATCTGTATCTGTCTGTCTGCGTCCATTTTATGCCCATATATGGAGATCTTTGACCATCTGTTTGCCTCTGTCCATTTATGTCCATATATGGAGATATCTGTATCTGTCTGTCTGCAATCCATTTTATGCCCATATATGGGGGCATTCATTTTATGCCCATATATGGAGAACGCGCGTGCCCGTGGGACGAACGGTTCTCGAGATACGCGGATTACATACATACATACACACTCACAGAGATTTTTTGTTGACTCATGTGGCGTACGTGATGTCAGAGCCTTTTATGAAGTGATGTCACAATGAGTCAGAGCTTTCTCCGATTTCCTCCGGAACAGCCTGATGTCAACAATCAACCCCGCATAAGGAGATTCCGAACGTTTCGCGCCGGTTCGGGAAAACCGCGCGTCGGGTCGGGTCGAGACCCGGCACTGCACTCCGTGCCGCGGCGGGGAACGTGCGTGCCGAATCTGAAGCCGGTGGGACGAACGGTTCTCGAGATACGCGGATTACAGACACACAGACACACAGACAGACAGACAGACACACAGAGACTTCTCGCATTTATAGATAGATAACGTTGTCAAATATGTCAGTAATTTCTTTGTATATTTAGGTTATGTGTCATATCTACCATGTGCAACTTCAAAGCCTAAAAGCCAAACAGAAATGTAATTGTCAACGACAAATACACAATCAAATCGTTAATCGCAATTATTTGAGTGACAAATAATCGTCATGTAAAATGTCATAATCGTGACAGCCCTAGAGGTCACATAAAACAAGTGCTTCTCAACCTTTTCAGGCCATGCTATATTCACTCTGATAAGTCTGGCCCTGCTCGGGTGTGATTGGATTTCGCTGCCCACGGAGTTGTGGAGCACCAATCAGGAACCAGTATGCCATTGCTGGTTCTATTCTTTTTAGGTCAATATCTATGCAACGATGTTAGTCTGGCCATGCCCAATCTTGTACGATGAAGTAGGGCAGTAGTTCTCAAACTTGGAAATTTGAAGGTCGCCACTTAACTTTGACAGGGTCCAAATGGATTCAAATGGAACCAAATGGACACAGAAGGGTCCATTTGGTTCCATTTGTACACTGTCACAGTTATAGACTTGTAAAAGTCAATTTAGGCCCCCATAAAGGAACACAGAGAGTCCCAGAAATCCACTTTGAGAACCACTGAAGTAAGGCATTAATTTGCGAAAAACAAGAAAAGGTTTGAAATATGGAGACAAGGTACGTGTACAAGGTTTCTGCCCGACAGCGATGGCGGCGGCGGCGGTTACCTTGGCCTGTGGTTTCTCTGCATCGTACTCTCCCTCCTGCATGGCGGTGGCCATCTTGTTCATGGTGGCGATGACGGCGCTGCAGGCCTGGCGCAAGCACTCCTGGGCGTTGAGCTCCTTGGAGCCGTACACCTTGAGGAGGAAACACCTCAGCGTTAGAGCGTGCGTGTGACAAATGATACAAATGGTACAATATGAATGTCAAGCACACCTATCCATGCCTGGCTTTCTAACAGGGACAACATTCGATTTTTACATACTAGTCCACAGCTACACAACAACACCGGTTTCTTTTTTTGAGCGGTACAAACCGCTCCTACGTTTGACTTAGTGTGTAGGTCCCTCTGTCCCTATGTATGCACAGGCATTGACACTAAGGCTTGCCCACCTGCCCCCAGCAGGTAAATAAAACTTTGGGGCAGGTGAAGTTTGCTTTCAGGTTGCCCGACCAGGCAAGTGCTCATTTGAGAGGGGACGCAACCGTCTATAAACACAACATCAGATATCTGTCTAAACACCTGAACGTGGCCATAAAAGAATATATAAAATGACGAAGTGTGAAACCATAGCAATCATAACTACTTAGGTATTTGGATTTGGTGGTATTGAGGTATGATTTAAAATCTTTATTTAGTTAAATTGAGTGGTAATTAAAATCTTTCCTATCATTTTATAATGGACGATTTACTTTTTGGGCAAGTGTACATGACCTTTGGGCAAGTAGAACATGACCTGTACTTGCCCGACGGGCAAGTGCCTCTTAGACCTTAGTGTCAACCCCTGATGCAGTTCCAACAGCTGCAATACCGCTAGATCCCATCTGGTCACACGAGACTAACGTTCTAGAAACCGACATCGCCACAGCTGGTGTCACAGACAGAACGGCCCATACAAGGAGATATGCACGACACAGCCTCTAAGCTCAGTTCAAACCCGTGTTCACGCGGGTGTGATTCTTACATATAATTAAATAGAATGATTTAAAATAAGATGTTTTGAAAAGGTCACCCAACAGGTGGCAGAATGGAACTGGACAATGATGGCATCACGAGCAGAAGGAGCTCCTAGATGTACACAGTATTGCCAGCACCATAAAGTATAAAATTGCCATATAAATACATTATTTGTAAATATCTAGCATTCAGAAACAGATAATATTTACGCTTTAATGCTTTGGAAGCTTCTCAACTGTAAAAGGTTGATTTAAATGTATATATTGACAGTATAAAGTAAGTACCCTTGTAGGATAGACCGCTTCCAATACTGAGAGAGGGCTGATTTAGCTGTTCAAACACCTTTTTTTCCAACATTTATAAAAACATATTTATCCTTTTTGATTATGCCAAATGATAACTTAATACCATTATTTGAACATCCAGCCAGTATCTGTTGCCTTCCCTTAAAGCTTAAAGCAACCAAAATACTCCCTGAAACCCTGGAAAAGTGTCAACATTTCCGCGTAAAAGTCTACCTGTTCCACAGCGACGAAGGCCCTATCCTCTAGTTTGAGTGCGTTGAGGCCTTCCTGTTCGGCCAGAGCGGCGACCATCTGAGCGCCGGACGCGGCCACTTCCTGGAGGACCGCCACCACCCTGGTCAGCTGGCGCCGGCACTCCATCAGCGTCTCCGACACCTGGCGTTGTGTGACATGACAGATGCATATGACCAATTATCACCACCAAGGGTACACATGGGAACTTAGGGCTTCTGTAAGGGGTCCGTTTGTACAGTCAATACTGTGTAATATTCACTTTTGCCTCAAACAACGTCCTGGTCATTACAGCGTTTGACTATACTGAAATAAATACTCAAAAAGAAAGCATATATCTTGGAACAAGTCACCAGAAACATTGGTTATTTACTATAGAAACAGTTTATCGGTATGTATGTTTGTCAGTGGTTCAAACCCTGCCTGGGAAGGTGTCAGCAAGGGGGAGAAGACGATGATACACGAAGGAAGAAAAAGAGTCTCTTCAACTGTGGAACCATTATTATGCCAGTATATGCATTTATGATTGTATGTGGACTATGTCTGCCTTCGTTTGTCTTTGTATTGTTTGTTATGTTTATGTTGCTATGGACCAAGTGCCCTTAATAAAGATTGATTGATTGATTGTACCGGTGTTCCAAACATGACGGCGACGGGCGCTCCCATCACGTCCGTGCCGGGCATGCGGCGGCGGATCTTCTTGCAGAACTGCCTGATGTCGGAGCAGGAGGTGTCCAGGTCCTTCAGCAGGATGACCAGACTGGAGCCCTCCTGACCGGCGGCCAGGAAGGAACGCAGCCGGGCAGACTCCACGGCCACGCAGTCCAGACCGCTCTGGATGAACTGAGACACAACAAGCGGTGGAAGAAGTGAATCGTCTTGTCAGGTGGAAACCTTGTCCAAAACCATTCGTTTTGTATTCATCATTTTTAAATTGATTTAAAATAGTGAAAACACCGATCACACAAGCACACAACGCCTCGTGGCTGTTTTCACAACATTTGTGCGACGGCCTTGTATGATGAAGCAGGGCATTACAAATTTTAAACTTGGAGATACTCAATTTCTGCTCAACAGTGACGAATTGGTAAATGGTGCATTTATATAGCGTCTTTATCCAATTTCTGCTCAACAGTGACGAAATGGTAAATGGTGCATTTATATAGCGTCTTTATCCAAGGCGCTTTACAATGATTGTGCATTCCATTCGCAAAAATCATTCATGGAAACACTTCAAAAATGACTACCCAAATAAAGATGATGGAGCACTCAATTGGTCTGCACGTTCATTTATTGTAGAGCGACAGGGTGACTCTGTCGCTCTACAATAAATGAACGTGCAGACCAGTTGAGTGATCCATCATTTTTATTTGGGTAGTAATTTTTGAAGTGCCCAGGTAATATGTCTTTTTGATATAGTTTGTCCTTGTTGAGCACCAACGAGTCCTTCTACCAATAACTGCTGGCTGAAGCGCGCAGACATCTCCTACATTCATGGAAACACGTAAGGCAATCTGAATCAGGCGTTCAGAGTCTTGCTCAAGGACACTTCGACACTAATATTTGTCGACACTTATTACTTGCGCCAGCAGAGCGCGCAAGCACTGCGTTCGGCTGTGTATGTATGTCAGTGTCTAGCCCAATCAGGGACCAGCATTTCCTGCAAAGTCATCATTAACAGCCAATGAGGGACCAGCATTCCTGGTGATGCCAGCGGTGATGTCACTGGTATCGCCAATGGTGAGCGCACATCATGGCGCGCTCTGCCGGCGTAGGCCAATACTTGGCCTACTTGTGCTCAAGGAGCAAGTTGGCACCTCGACAAAGTGCAGTTCTACTTCTTATTTTGTTCCGATTAGATGCTTTCCACTTTTCAGTTGCAGGGTAGCTTGGGTTGGGCTTCAAGGGGCTAAAGATGTGAGCGCCATCAGGGACGTGCTGGCCATTGGGAAAAGTGGGACAACTCCCGAACGGCCGGTCCAGGCCGGCCATTAGGAAAAAATAAAAAATAAATGTCGGCCTTCGTTCCATTTTGGTGGCTGGGCTGGGCGGCCAACAAAGTAAATCGTCACTGTCGGGCAGAAACCTCGTATCTCCAAGTTTCAAATTTGTACATTTTTTCGCAAAGCAAAGCCCTGCTTCATCATACAAGGCTGTCACACAAAAGTAGTGAAAACAGCAGATCTACAAGCACACAACGCCTCGCGGTGCGAGGCGTTGTGTGCTTGTAGATCGGCTGTTTTCACTAGTTTAAATCATTTTTAAAATGGTTTTGGACATACAAGGTTTCCACCCGACAATGACGAAATATAACTCATGTAATTGGCCCACTGGCTTGTCACTTGTCATGATCTGAAATGGTAAATCTTTAAGTAGCAGCAGCGCTATAGAGAGAGATCTCTCTCTATAGCGCGCAATGAGGGCCTCTCCAACTCTTTTTCCCGGGCTGAATCATGGGCCCAGCATGTCCCTGAGCGCCATCAAAGATGCAGGAGACCGTGGAGACAGAGCAGGGACACAGGACAACACCACACACAAATGACAGTACCTTGATGTGGTCGGCCAGCTGCACGGTGCAATCCTCTGTGTGCTCCGACAGGTGGATGCTGTACAGATGCTGGAGGACACAACAGCGGTGACAAGAATTTCAGCCCAGACAAGTAACAGGCACGAAGACGTTTTCCAAAACAATGTCCCATCAGAAGGGCAAAATCGTATTGCTAAATTGACTATTAGGATGTTTTCAACTGGAAATAATAACAATAATACATGACATTTATATAGCGCTTGCCAAGATACCCAGCGTCGTTTTATGAAAAATAAAATAGACAGAAAAGCTGTGTTTATGTGTGTCTGTGTATACAGTCAGGTAGGTGCATGTGGTATTGTTTATTCATGTTTGTCTTATAATCCCCTAAGGAATGGATCTTTTTCATTCATTCATTCATTCATTCATTCATTCATTCATTCATTCATTAAAATCTATGCATGTTTCAGGTGCTAGATGGGAGACCAGAGGTCCTGAATTGCTGTTACCTGGTAGTATTTGATGGCCTTGGTGAGTGGTTCCACCTGAATGGTCTCGTCCAGCTGGTCCTTGTGCAGCAGGTCGATGAAGTAGTCCAGAGAGCGCTCGTGGACGCTCATCTCTGAGTAGAGCGTGCCCATCCTCTTAAACACCTCCACACCGCAGCTACCCATGGCCCTGGATGAGAACAGGACACCACAATGGAAGGAAAGACACTGTTAGAGGTGGCGAGAATGGACAGACTGATGACATTACAAAATGTTTTTGTGGATACACAGGATGCTCAAAAGTAATGCATTAAGAGCGTCTCACACCCGTAGTTCCTTTTGCTTTGCTCAGGGACCAATATGATACAATGTCCCACTTTCTCTTGCATCGGTTTGCAAAAATAGCAGATTGTTGTAAGCTTGTAAAGTTGCTAGTTTCACTATTCACAATCTCACATTTATACATAAAGCCTGGAATAGAAGAAGACATGCAACCTACACATAGTGGCACTGCGATTGATCAAACCAACTTATCATTCAAGTCTGTCTTTTGTTCATTCTCTGGGCTTCTCTCTCTTTTGCGAGATCTACAAGCTAACAACGCGCCACCATTCGACACGTGAGATTGGCTATTTCCACTATCAATGGACTTTTAAAGGTATAAAGTTGTCTAATATGTCAGTAATTTCTTTGTATATTTAGGTTATGCTTATGTGTCATATCTGCCATGTGCAACTTCAAAGCCTAAAAGCCAAACACAATTTAAACGACAATTAAATCGTCTAAATCATTTGAGTGACAATTAATGGTCTTGTAAAACAGTGGTTCTCAACCTGTGGGGGGTCCCCCAGATAATTTAATGTGCAACATTGTTTTCTCACTCAACAGTAAACAAACCAACATAAAGTTTAAGTGTAGAGGGTTTATGCACCTTTCTAAAGTGACAATTTATGGACTTTTTAATACCTCTAAAATGACTAATTAAACATTGCCCAAATTGTCAAATATTAGAGGCAGAAATTGTGAAAATAGCAGATCTACATGCCAAATTGTCAAATATTAGAGGCAGAAATTGTGAAAATAGCAGATCTACACACTCACAACGCCTCACGTTGCGAGGCGTTGCAAGCATGTAGATCTGCTATTTTCACAATAGAACCGTGTTATACAAAATGTAATGCCTCAACTCTTAGTGCTCGTCATTGTGGAGGGGGGTCCCCAGTTAAAATATGATTATTTGGGGGGTCGCGGCCTGAAAAAGGTTGAGGACCACTGATGTAAAACGTCATGATGGTGACAGACAGCCCTGATGCACGACGGTCACTCACTGTTCATATTTGTGCAGCGTGGCCTGCAGCAGGCCCAGGGAGTAGACCAGTCCTGAGGCGAAGCTGAGCTGCTCTCCGCGGGACCCCCTCATGGCCGCGCCCTGCAGGGGCTCGCCGTTCAGGTCAAACTTCTCCTGCGCCTGCTTGCTGATCAGCTCCGCCTGCGGGGGAAACCACACGCATTGTTTGGCTATTATCCCATTAAGACCTGAGGCCGATTCAACAAATGCCTTCTGAATCAGTAGTTCTCATAGTTTCACAATTTAAAAAAAATAGCAGGTGTACAAGCTCGCGGCAAATGGGACAGATCCATGTTGATGACATGACTTTAGAGATACTGTGAGAAATAAGGGGTGGAGGTTAAGTCATGTTTGCAGAGCACCCACCTTGCAGATGAGCCTTGGGATGAGCAGCAGCACCAGGATGCAGTCGTGGTCTCCTCCGTGGCGGAGGAAGGACTCGGGCATGAAGGAGGTGAGGAGGGACACCTGGCGGTTCGCCTGGCCCACCTCCATCTTCCTCAGCTCCATCTCGATGGCCTGGAAGAAACACATAAATCCAAATTGCAGGGTAACCATCTACTGTAAATCCATAAGGAATGGATAAAATCCTAACCCAAATAGGTTTCCTATAAATAAAGGGTACAACAAGCTTCAACTGCTACTGCTTTGCATTGTGTTGGAAATGGAATTAACATAATAATTAACATAATAACTTGACGAATGTGAAAGTCAGTTTACAGGGACAATTAGTATTTCATCAGTATTTTCAGGACAAAACATTTTCATTCAATTCATTTAATTAAACATGTCAAACGCTTTCAGTGTCTTTAAAGAAAGAAAAAAATGAAATTTCCATTGACACTTTTAAGAATTACTGTCAGTTATGTTTCATTTCATTCTAGTGCTCAATTGAACTGGAAACAATTCAATTTCTTTCCTATATGGCTTGGTACCAAGTTTTGGAAGGTCTTGCATCAGACGTTTTATGGTCTTTGGATCAAATTCCCATCAGCGCCCAATCCGACACTAGCATTGGGACGTGCGTCTCAGCCCTTACCTTGGCGTAAGCTTTGGTCTCTGCAAACTTGATCTTGAAATCAAACATCTCCGCAGGAGGCTGCTGGACCTGCTCTGCGTTGGCATTCTGCTGGTTGGTCAGCTCTCTGTTGGTCTCCTGGTGCACAGGGGGAAAGCACACGCACACCGGTGAGCAATCATTTACTGACGACTTGTTGATAATTATAGTCGCTCTCTTCTAATTCCTGAGTGTGTGTGTGTAACACAGGGATGCCCAAACCTGTTTCAAAGGTTAGAAAATATTAAAAGAACCAATGGCCGACTACAGCTCCTGACATAATGTACTTTCGGTCGGACCAAGTCACATAAATATGCATCGCTTTTAAACGATTTCATCTAACTATCATCATCAATATTTAATATCAATATCAATGTCTTTTGTCAGGTGTGTGCTCTGAGCAAAACAAATAACTCAGCCTTATTTCACATTAGCAAATGTAACCAGACGTGCAAGGTAAAAAATACAATAAAATTTCATTTCTTTGATCCCTTCAGAATGAGATAACAGGGACCAAGGAATCCATCCAAATTATAATTTAGGAATGAAGCCGTGGGCCCTATAACATTTGTCCTCGGGCCGCATTTGGCTCCCGGGCTGCACTTCCCTGCATATCCCTGTTCTAACAGGTTATGATATAAATCTGTCAACAAAGATTTTTAGAGCCATGGTTACAATTGGGAAGAGATTCAGGTTGCAGTCGGGATTAGGAATTCTGTTAGGTTTAGGGTTATAAATGGCAAAAAAACTCATCAAAGACTGCATTTATAAGAAAAGCCATCCTAAAATGTTGCGGTAAGAATAGTCGTACAAATGTGTATATGTCAACCCATTCTCACTCCCTTTGCTTCACCCTCCCGACGCCGTGTCTTTGCTTTCCTTTGCTTCACCCCTGTGAAGTTTTGGGAGTGACTATTGCGTCTAGGGTGCGACGGGGACGGAGAGTTTTTGGACGAGACAGAGTCTTAGTACGCATGCGCCGACATGTGTTTACTGGAATATTTTTCACTGACGGCCGTCACGGGGAATCGAACCCCGGTCCCTGGATTTGTATCTCCATGCTCTACCGACTGAGCTAACCAGAGTGACTGGGAAGTTCCTTTTTTTTTGTGCTTTTATCTTTGACAAAACGTGGAATGATAACGTAGTCCCTTCTTTGAGCCACATTCGGAGGCGCAAGCAGTCCCCTGGTCAAGATTTACTATTCTGTCCATAACGGCACGTAATTCGGTAACGCGGCTGAGTCGGCTCATGCGCCATTCCCACCGCTTGTCGCGGCAACTCGGCTCGCTATCGCTCGCCTCGGTGGCGACTCACGGGGGTCATCGGCGCCTGAGACGGCGCCGCTCCGTCGTTTATAGTGGCGTGAACGGTAGCGACGGGTGGCTGGTAAACCAAGAAGCCTTCAGAGCGGTATCGAATCCCGCATCAGGAACTACTTTTTTTTCTTTCTTCTTAGACCACCCAATGCGTCTAACCCTTGAGACATTAGGCAATCCGTCCGCGTCTATGGTGAGAAGCATTCGGTATTTAAGATCGCGTCGGTTGTATGAAGCATTAGGGGTGAGAACCTGTTGTATATGTGTGTAGTGATCTATATGCACCTGCAGGCTGGCAGTGAGCTCTCTGTACTTGTTGATGGTCTGCTGGTAGTCGGCCATGGTCTCCTGAGCGGCCTCCACTCTCCTCTGGGCCTCGCGGACCTTCCCGGTGCCCAGGTCCAGCTGCTCCCTCAGCTCCATCTCCGTCTCCCTGCCGTTCTCCTGGAGCTCGTCGTTCATGTCATTGATGGCCTCCTGTTGGGAGGACACAAGAGGTGACCGTCATGCGTGGTGCATATTGTAAGGCAGGGGTCTTCAACGTTTTCAGGCCAAGGACCCCTTAGTGGAGAGAGAGTTGAAGCAGGGACCCCCCACAACACATAAGATACCAAGTGTAGTTTCATCGTTTGACAGCACAATCATCAGTGTATTTTGGGTTCATCTAAATGTGTGTTTCCAGATATTTTAACCCCTTGAACGGTCAATACTTAATAAACTTGACCTATCACTCTGCTCTTTTTCCCTTCTACACCAAACCTTTTTGACGAAAATAGCCGATCTACAAGCTCACAACGCCTCGCGCGCTGCGAGGCGTTGTGAGCTTGTAGATCTGCTATTTTTGGCAACAGTTTTCAGAATATGGACGCTAGGGTTCAAGTTGTTAATATAAAAAGGATTGGAAGATTTGGATGACCCCCTGTAGTAACTCTGAGGACCCCCTAGGGGTCCCGGACCCCCTGTTGAAGACCCCTGTTGTAAGGCGTAGAACGGTGGTGGGCAACCTGGTGATGGAGAGGCCCACTTTATTCCCACACTCACTCCAGAGGGCAACATTGCATAACAGTATTGTCGAGCAGAAACCTCTTATCTCAAAAACCTCTTATCTTAATTATTATTGCTATCTTATATCAATAATGAATGCCCTACTCCGTGATTCTATGTCACACAAAAGTAGCGAAAATAGCTATAAGCTTCAAAATGTGTCTCAGTGCGACACATTTTGAGCTTGTAGATCTGCTATTTTTTACTTGGAACCATGAAAAGTAATTTTTATTTAATTTCAAACGCATTTATTTATACTTATGTTAACTTTATGAACTTAAATACAAATACATTGGACATAAAAAGACTAACATTTTAATAGTAGTCATTAAGCTACTAATATAGATTGAAGTAATTAAAACGGGTCATGTTTGCATGTTAGGAATTAACAGCTGAAATCAATATCAGTATTCCGATATTAACCTGCGGGCCGCATTAAGTGAAGGTTGCCAGTTGCTCATGTATGGCGTAGCCGTAGAACAAAGCCAAATTACATTATGGAATAAACGGGCTCCGTCCAGTGGAAACATGATACAGTAGAAATATAGAAAGCCATTTCTGTCTAAAATGGCTTTATCCTGTTGTAAATTCTCTGGTCTTTACCAGGGGCATAGTTCCGCCGATTTAAAATGAGCCCAATACGGAACTAAAACTTCCTATGATTGGCCGCTAGTTGCGCTGTTTTCCCCCTGGCCGGTTGCAAAAAGAATTGTTCTCCATTGGATCCATTCATTTTCCCCTTTCGTGTTCTAACCTTAATTAACATTTTCATGAATACTTTATGGTTCCTATCGCTAGTTAAAAATTGCCTTTCAATCACGATGATATGCGTTTTGTGAAAATAAGGTCCCATTTATATTAAAATTGATGATAAAGTTGCGGGGGGCGTGGCCAACTAAACTGATACCAGCCGGCTGTGTTCTTCTTCGTGTGCTGTATTTCGGGAGGCTCCGACCACATTCTCCCATGTATCCCTGCGGTTGCACGTGACCGTTGGCAGTAATAGCAATAGCCTCCACTGTTTGCATTTCAATCTGTGATGGCAACACCCATGCCAAGGACCCATATTGTGTAATTTGCGCTGCATAGAAACCAATGGCTTCGCTTTGTCCATATCTTTTATACAGTCTATGGTCTTCACTAGGCTAAAGAAACACTGATGTGATGCACTGACCAGATCAGTGACCGTCTCTCTCAGCTCCCGGACTTTCTCCTCCAGGTCCAGGTTCCTCTCTGTCAGGGTCTCCACCATCTCCTCCGAGCCCAGCGCAGCATCCACCTGACACACACACACACGCACACACACACACAACGTCGAATAGTGACTTTGATATTCGAATATTTGGTGAATGCCCTAGTATCTGCAAATAAGACAGTGGCCTCAGCCTGCGTCATCATGTCTGTATACCTGTTCTTTCAGCTCATCGATGGTGGCCTCGGCTGCGGTCAGGTCCTCCTGGAGTTTCTCCTTCTGGCTCCTCAGAGCGTCCAGCTCCATGTTCTTCTTCTCCGACTGCTTCTGCAGCTTCACATGCTCCTGCTTCTCTGACGACGACAGGTCGCGCATCCTGGGAACGCAGACAGGAGGAGTTAAACACTTACAGTTGGACAGGGAGGCAACCAGACCATAACCAGACTATGTCTTAAAAAAGGACAGTATGTGCGTGTGTCGAGAAAGGCAACAAACTCAGGGCATCTACAAAACATTTAAGTCAAGTGGTTCATTTGAACTCTTTTACTGCTTCGGACGTTCCTGTTCGTCCCAATTTTGACGGCGGCGCGTTGCCAATACGGCTCGTTCTTTTTACCTCGTCTGATGAGGGGTCGCGCTGCCGTGTACAGTAAGAACATCTCCCGTAATGCTGCTCTCAAAAATCCACCGCATGTTAGCAATAATGGAGTGCCAAATCACTTCCTGGCTGTTTTCTGTGGACCTGTGGCATTTCTATGCTCTGAATGTATGGCAAACGGACCCAATTCACATTAATTCTTGCATAAGGCTGCCCTCTGCCGCCAGTATGGCCAAAGTACACATTTGAGCGTCCATTGTGAAATGGATTAGTTTAGAAAGAACCAATAGATAATTTTCCATAACATCGCAAAGGTAAGCTGCTTTTTGCTGGCACCAGCCCCAATAAATAAATAATAACATCTGGCAGTAGGACAATTAAAAGGAAAATAAAACTAGCCGTTTTATTACCTTTATCTGATGTATTTTCTTTTTTGGGAGGGTCAATCGCAGCTCCAACCGCGAGCGGCAGGGTACAAACTCACTTTTTTGTATTGCTCCAAATGTTGTTTTTAGATATGTGTCGTTCACATTAACATAATACTGTCTACAGTGTTTCTACTTCCTGAAGTCTTGCAAAACAAGTTTTCTCCTGTGATTTCATCCAAAGTCGCCTTTGGGTCACCACAGTCCACAACGGCAGATCATTTGGGATACATACACTGTGCAGAGTATTATGTCATTGTGAACGACAAGTGGTTTAGTGCTGTGCCCTCGGTTGGAAAGCACTTCGGTTTTCAATGTGCTGTGACTGGACTCAAAGATCAGATGTACACATTATTAAGACTGACCTGACCAAGGCCTCCTTCAGCCTGCCGTTCTGCTCCTCCAACTGTTTGACATGATAGCTGGAGGCAGCACCGTCTGTACCTGAGAAAGAGAGAGGGAGAGAGAGAGACAGAAAGACAAGAGAGAGTGTGAGTGAGATGGGAACCACTGGACGGAGAGTCAGGGGTGAATGGGAGAGAAAATAGCCGATCTACAAGCTCACAACGCGTCGCGCGATCGGCTATATTCAGCACGCAACACCGGAGAGCAACATAAAATGACTCTCTTCTCCATCAGTCCCTCCCCAACATTTTAGTCTAGTTTTTATTTTGTTGAAGACATTTTCAATATATTTAGTCTTAGTTTTAGTCATTACCGTCAGGAAAAAAAAAACAGTCGACAAGCATTTTTCGCCATAGTTTTAGTCAACTAAATCAACACTGATGACCACTGTCCTGTACGAACCTTTCTCCTCGATCTCGTGCTTGATGATCTCCAGGTCCATGGAGAGCTCCTCCACCTTCTCCTTCAGGCTGTCCACCTCGGCCTGCAGTGACTCGGCGCGCTCCTCCGCCATCTCCTTGTCCAGCGTGGCCATCTCGATGGCGTCCGCCGTGTCCGCCATCTCCTCCATGTAGCGGTCCTTCCCCTCGTGGGCCTCGCGGGCTTCCTGGGTTAGACGGCCGAGGGAGGAAAAGGAAATAATTAGGCCTACGCGGGCAGAAAACGCCTTTTAAATCCTGACCTGAGGTTTTCTGAAAAACTTAAAAAAAAAAAAAAGTCATATCGCACTGTAATTAAAGTCGGCTGTTCCGAACCAAACCGAATTAAACTCGGCTTCAAAAGTGGAGTATGCATCGGCCTTAACAGTTTTGGACATACAAGGTTTCCACCCGACAAGGACGACATACCATCTATACTAGCAACAACTACCCACAGTGGTGTTGCCGGCTTGTGTTCCAAAATGGGATTTTATTTAATTTTTTAGTTAAAACAAAGCTATATACACCTGTATATGATACTCTCCAATAAAGCTGCATTTTTCCTGAACAAAAATGACTTTTTTTCTATTGATTACTCATGCCATGGAGAGTAGAGTTCAATAATATTTTTAGTTTTTTGTCGCATTCCTAAGACAAAAATGTGATAACAATAAATTTACCCCCATTCGTTACGGATGGGGACCCGTTTCGAAACGGGTCCCCATCCGGAATCAATGGGGGTAAATTTACTCGAATCAAATTTTTGTCTTAGGAATGTGACAAAAAACTAAAAATATTATTGAACTCTACTCTCCATGGCATGAGTAATCAATAGAAAAAAAATCACACCCGTGTGAAGTGGAGCTGTGTGTGTGTGTGTGTGTGTGTGTGTTTGAAGAAAATATGTAGGAAAAGGAGCAAAAAGTGTGTTTTGGAGAAAATTCAAGATGGCGGACAATCTATCATGGCGCAAATGGGCGTGGCCTATATGGGGAGATGCGTCATGGCCTAAGGAATCCAGGGAAAAAATATTTTTAATTTTCCGACCTACGGTTCAAGAGTTACAGGCCAAAACGTAAAGTGGGGTGTTATGGCGCCACCATGCGGCCAAATGACACAATTATTTTTCATTTAATCCTTGAAATCATTATGAACCTCCTCTCCAAGTCTTGAAACTCTAGCCCCCTATGGTTTGCGAGAGACAAATAATTGAATGTGAGTTTTTGCAATTCCCATTATAAGTCAATGGGGAAAATTAATTCACTAATAAATTAATATCAATTAAACTATAGAACCTTTCTCTTAGAAAAGTAATAGCCCACGATTCCCGAGTAAGCCGGTCGATTTGACATATGGCGCGAGTGTGTGGTGGCAAAACTGTGGGACTAGTGGCGTGCCGAAGTTTAGGAAGTTCAGGCTACATACACACACACAGACAGACAGACACACAGACAGACACACAGACAGACCCACACAGCCACGGATAGGGAGCTGCACACAGCTCCAAAAATCATTTTGGGGGTGAACTACTCCTTTAAGAAATAGCTGTGAATAGAGGGCAGAAATGCTTTGCCACAGTCAGGTAGGAACCTTGTATGTCCAAAACTGTTACTTTTTCATGAAATGGAGAGAAGAACTTGTGTTCCAATAGATCCAATATAGCCATTTAGTCACAAGCTCCTAACTACTTTTCATTGGTTCAATATTATAATTCTCACAGGCATTAATTTAAGAAATAAAAAGCAGAATACATTGAAATAATAGAGATACAAGGTTTCTGTCTGACAGCAGTGATTACAAAAATGGCTGCATCACAGTATTAAGTCAGGGGTCTTCAACATTCAGACGAAGGAACCCTTAGCTGAGAAAGAGATGAGGCCTTGACTTGTTTGACAGCAGTAACACTGTGTAGCCTGTTGGATTTATGTTAATGTGTAGTGTCAATCAGTTGACCACTTAAACCCTCAATACTTAGAACATGTGTACTTGGTCTGCCTCGTGAGCTTGTAGATCTTCTATTTTTGGCTAATGTACCCCTCAGAATAGGGAGGTGAGGGTTCAAGTGATTAATGTAAGAAAAAAATTTCCTACCCCACATAGATTTGGCGACCCCCTATAGTAATCCGAGGACCCCCTAGGGCAGGGGTGGGCAACTTTGATGATGGAGAGGGCCACTATATTTTCACACTCACTCCAGAGGGCCACAATGCATATACAGTCAAAAAGTGCGACACATTTTGAGCTTGTAGATCTGATATTTTTTAATTGGAATCTTAAATACTGTAGTTTTTTTATATTCTTGAATTGGAATCCTAAAAAGTAACATTTTTATTTAATTTCAAATGCAATTATGTGTTATTTTATGTTAACCTTATGAACTTAAATACAAATAAATACATTGGACATGAAAACTGAAAAAATAAAAGCGGGTTATTAGTCATTCACAGTTCACACTACAGGTGAAGGTGGGGGCCACATGGGGCGGCCAGTTGCCCATGTATGCCCTAGGGGTCCCGGAAGCCCTTGTTGAAGACCCCTGGTTCAAGTGAACCCTCTGGTCCTCCCTCTTACCTTCTTGTTAAAGGCCCCTGGTTCAAGTGAACCATCTGGTCCTCCCTCTTACCTTCTTGGCCTCTTTGAGCTGCTTCTGCAGCTCGGCCTGCTGCTCCTGCATCTTGTTCTTCCACTCCTGCAGCTGCTCCATCTGGATCTTGTGCTTCTCCAGCTCCTTCAGCTTGGCCTTGTCCTCCGCCCGCTTCATCTTCAGCGTCTCCAGCTTCTCCTCCAGGTCCTTCACCTGGCCACGCAGGGACTCCTCCTCCTGGGAGGGTGGAGGAGGGTGGAGGAGGAGGCAGGGATGGAGGGAGGGAGGAGGACGACGAGAGGAGAGCAAGTCAGTGACGGAGCTCATCTCTCACTCAGCAGGAATGTCACAGTTTAAAGGGATAGTTCACCCCCAAAAACGACTTGTTTTCTATTGATTACTCACCCCATGGAGACTTGAATTCATGGATAGGTTTGTTGCATTCCTAAGCTTTAACTTGATAGGCTTGAATTACCATAGGGAACTGCATCACCCTTTCTTGTTTTTTCTTTTCTTTTCTTTTGCTAGTTGTTTTTATCGCTCTGACCTTTGGACACTGCACTACATTAGGTTGTGTTAGTAGTTTTGTTAGTATTTCTGCTTGTGTTTGACATGATGTAGAGATACTTGTCTCACTAACTAGCATTGACGGTTATGGTCACTTTGATTTGGGCACTGTATTATATTGATAGTCGTGCTTTAGGACACTTTATGTATATATATTATTTGTTCCCTATCCTCTTGTACCTTGCTCTTACTGTACTTACTGTACTCTGTTCTTGTTTTTTCTTTTTATCTTTTTCATTTTTTACTTTGTAAATAATCTTATACTGCTGTGCTGCCTCTGGGCAACTAATTTTCCCCCTTGGGACAATAAAGGTATCTATCTATCTAACCGCTGTTGGCCATCACATTATTGTTTTAGGAATGTGACAAAAGCAAAACAAATATCCATGAATTAAAGTCTCCATGGGCAGAGGGTGAGTAAAACAAGTCATTTTGGGGGTAAACTATCCATTTAAAAAGGATTAGTTCACCCAAAAAACTATTATATATATTTTTTCATTCATGTAGATTTTTTTGTTTTGTTTCAGACAACATTTCTAAGCCAATAATTCGATGACCGGGTGGCTGCTCAGTAGGAAACTCAATGGAGTCACTCCTCCATCATCAAATTATTGGTTCAGGAATTTAAAGCATATCGAATTCATGTAAAAAGAAATTGGTGCCACAGTTAAACTAATCGTTTTAATCAATTGTAAAAAAGATTATCCATTTGAATAAAATAGATATAAATGAAAAATATCATTTTTCATAGGATGATTGATTGAATCATTTCACAATACTGCACACCGTTGTACAACGGTAAGTATAACACAGAATTTAAGTGGTTAATCAGACCAATTGAAGTTGGTAATAGAAAAACAATATCGATTCATTGATATTTTAGGTAATATATAGAATAATCACTAGTAAGCCCTCATAGAAATTGTCAGAATATATCAAATTGCAAAAAAGAAAAGATATACATTCTTGTGAAACCACCACCAAAAACCCACACATCTATGTGATTACTTGTGTCACTCTTCATTTGACATCAATGACCACAGCAGAATTAACCAGAGAGCAACAACAGTGCCCTCTACAGGTAGAACAGCAGTAGTGAAGGGAGGTGAATTCATTCCTTACACAATAATAAGACTCTGGTGGAAGACAGTGGTGCTTTTTTTCGTTTCATTGTCTCAAAACTCTCAAAACAAGCAAACCCATGCGTCATCACAATTAACACATCTAGTGCCTCTTAATCTGAAGGTTGCTTGGTGCCTCGGCGCCACGCAGTTTCCTCCATAGGCCGCCGCTATTATTTTGAAGGGCTGGAAGGGGGTTGTTTTTGTTTTTTTGGATTATCACTTGACGGCAACGATTACGTCATCTAGTCACATGACAGTGTGGGACAAGAAGAGGAAAGATGGCTGCGCCCTGCCTTGTGCCTTGTTTACATTTAGATCTGCTGCAAAATGTCTCAAAATGGCTATTTTGTTTAAATGAAGTTTCTTTATGGGCCTCTCCATTGACTTAACATTGAGGAGCTTCACTTCGCGTGCACGCCCAACGTGCGTTGTAAACAAATCGCCGACATTACCGATGCGGGCGGGACCGGAGCGACGTACAGTAAGTAATCATATCTTTACTGTATATACAGTAAGATTCACAGTCCTCACCGTCAACGGCGCCATGGTATTAACCCTTTCAATGACGGTGAGGACTGTCAACGGCGGCGAAAAAGTTAATGTCAACACCTTGAAGCAGTGGTGGGGGATGAGGCAAACATTTTCAAGTAATTAAAACCCATTTAGGCGGGCCTAGAATTATTGAATGCTTTAACCAGTGAAAAATAGCAGATATACAAGCTCACAGCGCGGCACTCTGTGCCGCGCTGCGAGCTTGTAGATCTGCTATTTTTGAAAAAGTCGTGAAAATGTGTGCAAATCTTTGAATATATGTATTTTTTTTTTCTTTCTTTTTATCCCACAATTTTGTAACCCATTTTTTCACCCAGTGCCAATTGCCTATGTAATCCTGGGCTCTGCTCTCCCTCTGACGTGCCTGGGGAGACAACGGACTGACCTCATGCTTCCTTCTATGCATGAGGAGTCCAAGTTGCTTCTTTTCACCTGACAGTGGAGATTTACCTGGTTTGGACGTAGCGCGTGGAAGGAACACGTTATTCCAACCAGTTCCTTTCCCCTCCATCAGGCGCCCCGGCTGGCCAGGGGGAGGCATTATTGAGACCAGGATTACGTGCATGTTTTTGTGAGGGTATCAACCCTAGGAGACACGGGGAGAACATGCAAACTCCACACAGAAAGGCCCTATTGCCCAACCCCACCTAGGGTGTGGGCGCTGATGACGCGGAGGAGAAACACGCCGCCAGCGCCCATAGCGTCCCCCGACGGGAATCGAACCCAGGACCTTTTAGCTGTGAGGCGAAGCGCTAACCACTGCGCCACCGTGCCCCCTAATATATGTCTTTTTAAAGCGAATGTTTGTAACTCAAATTTAGCTTCTGGGTGGTCCCTGGAACTAGATATTTTGAGATGGGGGTCCGTGGCCAAATAAATATCATTTTGGGGGTCCTTCACATGAAAAGGTTTGAGCACCACTGAAATACAGTAGTAGTCTCTCAAGAACACACTAACTGAGCTCCAGTTAAGTGAAAAGGACCTTTTCTTTGACGATGGCTATGGCCAGATTGCCGCCATAGAAACATAGGGTTTTTCAAAAAACCTTAGAAGGATTCAAAAGACACTTATAAGAATCGGGTCAAAATGCTAATTTTCACGATTTTTCAAAAATAGCAGATCTACAAGCTCGCAGCGCGGCACTCGGTGCCGCGCTGTGAGCTTGTATATCTGCTATTTTTCAATAGTTAAAGCATAAAATAATGATACACAGTAATGTGTACCCGTTCTAAATGGGTTAAAGGATAGAACTGGGTGAAATGTGGGCCACAGCAGCAAGACCAGTTAGTGAACCAGAAATCTTCAGCATGCATGCAGCCACATGACAACACACGATAAACTCTACCTGCGTGGACATGGCAGGGTCCATCTGGTCACACAATGACAGCAACATGGATGGAATGAGACAAGTAATGGAATGACAAAAAATAAAAGTGATATGTAGACGAAAATGGCAGTGCTAGACAATGTATTCAACGGTCTATCTAGGTCTAGGATATTAATGCGTATAGCCTACATGAAACGACAAACATTTTGTAAAAAAAAAATTGCATTTGGTTGTAGTCATATTTTAGGCATCTGGAAAAGTTTTAGACTTCTTTTCGTCAACTAAATATGAGATTGTATTCAACAAAATCTACAGTTTTGATTTTGTCAACAAAAATGTATTTTGGCAGTCCTTGATGGTGTCGTAATGCAGATTTTACACTTGGTTTCATGCTGAAAATAACGAAAAACATCTACAAACTCACAACAGCGTCACAGCACGACGTGTTATGAGCTTGTAGATCTGGCATTTTCAGAGCCCAAGCGAAACCAAACATAAAAAAGACTACTTTAGTTAAAAAGACTACTCTTTTTAGTTCTACTGGAACTCTCTCTTTTTTTTTTTTAAGATTTGTTTTTGGGCTTTTATGCCTTTATAGATAGGACAGTAGACTGACAGGAAATA
Organism: Nannobrachium achirus; assembly: GCF_963921795.1. Lineage (NCBI taxonomy): Eukaryota > Metazoa > Chordata > Actinopteri > Myctophiformes > Myctophidae > Nannobrachium > Nannobrachium achirus. The sequence goes on along the minus strand of NC_137821.1, from coordinate 14,181,512 downwards.
GGGGGAGAGATGGGGAGTGACACACGGCAAAGGTCGCCCGGATCGGGAATGGAACCGGTGACGCTGCCAGGCATCCATGCCTATGTGGCAATGCCTAAGTGGTATGCGCCTGGACCAGTAGGCCAGCGGACGCCCCCTTCTCCACTTGTTAAAATCTATTAATCTGATTATTTGTTGTCAATATGTTCAGTCATCATAGCTGGGTTTTTTTCCGTCTTAGTTTTAGTCAACTAAACTAACGCTGCATTTGGTCATTGGCTCTGGGTGGTCAAATCTCACCTTGCTCTGGGTAGCGGGCCCCGGGGCTGCCGATGCGGGCAACCCGCCGGGCTGAGGTATGACGGGAGCCCCCAGTGCACCCTGGGAGGACAGGCCCGCCTCGCTGACATCACTGCTGGACAGAGAGGAGGAGAGACCGGCCCGAGGTGTCTGGAGGCACAGAGGAGAGAGAGAGGGAGACGGAAACGGAGTGGTGGGAGGAGGAATGACAGAATGGAGAGGCCGTCAAATCACAGTTATACACACACTCGCTGTTGAAGGTGATGTAAGAGATATGTTTTTGTAAAACGATTTTTTTGGTTGAAAAGTTAAGCTCTGTATTTTGCTAGTAATCACTGCTACAGAGTAGGGATGGGACGATAAGCGATATTATCGTTTATCGTGATAAAAAACACTCACGATAATCGTATTGTGGAGATTTAATTTATCATGATATGATATCGTCCTCCGTCATGCACTGGGGTCAATTCACCTTTTATTTGCCGAGCTGCATATCCGGTACCACTTAAACCCTCTAGAATTGGTAAAAGGCACTTATAACATACTTGATAAAGTCTTTACTTGATAGTCTTTTTTTCACTCTATCAAAAGTCTTTGCCAAATAATAGCCGATCTACAAGCTGAGCTTGTAGATCTGCTATTTCTCGGCAAATGTTCCGCCCCATGATTATCGCGATAATATCGTATATCGCGATTTCTTTTGTCACAATAATCGTGATATGACCTTTTCATATCGTCCCATCGCTACTACAGAGTGTTCAGTAACAGGGGTTTTCCCGCCTCTCAGCTCTTTAGTAAACAAAGCACATCTCAGGAAATAAATGTTCAGGAGAGAGAACCTCACAAATCAGTGTTCCTGTTCAAACGTTATCCTCTCATCATTTGTTTCATCTCTCCAAATTCCACTTTTTTATCCTGTATCCCGTATGAGTGCTCTTCCGACTGGATCAAATCGTTATCCCGGTTCTGATTTTCTTTTTTTTCTTTTTTCTTTTTTTTCTCCTCTGGATTACTTAAGAGCAGGAGAGACAAAAACAGGATAGCAGTGATTTGGAATATAGCCATTTAACACTTATAACAATTAGAGATGTGACCGAATATTCGGCGCCGAATATTTTCGGCCGAATAGTGCCAAAAAACGCATATTCGGTTTCGGTTCCGTTTGATTTTACAGCCGAATAATTATTACCGAATAGTACCGAATACCAAATACCGAATATTACCGAATACTGAATACTACCGAATACTACCGAATAATGTATAGGATATTCAATATATATATATATTATAACAATAATTACATTGATATTTCTTTATGATGCAATAATTCAACTATATGGAATGTTAATATTTTGAGACATAATTTTTCTTTTATTACAAATTTACTACACAATAGTAAATAAATAATTCTACACAAAAATAAATATGTTATGTGTGCATTCAAAAGTGAGAAATAAATGTTTTATGGAACCATATGGTGATTATTATTTAAGTTAGGTTTTGCCATAATCATGTCTTTTGCCATAATCAGCATAATCATGTCTTTTGCCATAATCAGGTAGCTTTACAACAAAGGTACAGCAATGGTGCAAATATTAGTAATACAAATTAAATTATATACATGTATTATTCGGCTATTCGGTATTCGGTTTTCGGCCAAATGTTTCCAATATTCGGTATTCGGTTTCGGCCAAGAATTTTGCTTTCGGCACATCCCTAATAACAATATCTTTTTAAACTGTAATAATAATAATTCACTTTAACAATCCACTTGGTGCCTGTTTGACGCACAACCCATTTGCCAGATCAACTGAATGCCCAACTGTGGTGAGCGCACAGTTAGTAAACATCCTATCCATCACCACAAGTGTAGTCAAGTCAACTTGAACTGGTGCAAGTGAACCCCAATACATCTCCCAATATACCATTCAGGATATCTCACCAGCCATGTGCGTGCGACCGTGCGTTCCAATAACAATAGTTCTCTGAAAAGGCAAATTTGACTACAGTATTTTCTGGACTATAAGGCGCACCTGACTATAAGGCGCACTGTCAATGAATGGTCTATTTTCAAACTGTTTTCATATATAAGGCACACCTGACTATAAGGCGCACATAATAGACGCTACCGTTGCGTTATGCATCCAACAGATGGAGCTGTGCTAAAGGGAATGTCAATGTCAATGAATGATCCATAAGGCGCACTGGACTATAAGGCGCACTGTAGTTTTTTGAGAAAATTAAAGGCTTTTATAGTCCGGAAAATACGGTAATCTGAAATCCAGGTGGAGGACGTGAAAAACAGTTCCATTCAAGACAGCCTATGCAAAACCCGTCTAGATTACATGCTTCACATAGGCTGGCAGAGCTCTCCACACGCATCACAGAACACATTGGAGGTTTTGTCGAATTTTCACAACAGGATTTAGGTTAAAAATCAGCCCTTTTGGGAAATAAAAAAGAAAACAAAAACATAATCACACCCAGTGTGAAGTGAGCGATGCCTTTGATGAGTTAATCTCATTAAGCTATATGAACTGCAGGAGCAACATTAAATGCCTGTTCATTCATTTCAAGGCTGCTCAACAGCACCACTCGGTGACTGCAGCTGGCATTGCCACGAGACATACAGAGTACTCATGCAGGCACCGCTCAACAAATATACACTACACGAGCCCAGGTTCGTGTGGCATCCTACACCCGTGCCAGTTCCCAGTGTTGTTCCTCTCACCACACACGCCTTAAGTGACACCAGGCATTACGTGGGAAAATGACAGGCGGCATACCATGGCCACCCAGGGGGAGCGGATGGAAGTGCGCGACAAGAGGGAGGGGAGAGAAGCGGCCGAGACGAGGCGGCCTGGCGTCCACTGTGGAGAACGGCCTTTGGGCGACTTCAACTGCTGAGAGGCTTTTGGTGTTGAGACACTCCACTGTTGAGAGACTCTTCTTGTTAGGGACACGTGGAATGGAGCTGCCGAGATTGGCTGTGCCTTCAAGTAGTGGAGGTTCTCAAACTTTTACATTTAAGAAGATCCCACTTTTACATTTAAGAAGATCCCACATAACTTTGACAGTACACATACATATGTGTGTGCTGTCAGAGTTGCAGACTTTTAATGGTCAATTTAGAACCCCCTCGAGGAACCCTGAGATTCCCTCAACCCCACTTTGAGAACCACCGCCTTTAAAGTACGTCAGAAACACTGATCAGCGTGTATACAGAGCAGCGGTTTCACATAATTCAACAGGTATACGCCTACAGTAATTCAACTACCCCCAGACACTGAACAGCCTGGTCGCTTAGACGAAGCACTGTCATTGTATGTTTCTGTTTATTGTATATTCATTCAAAAAATGGACTTAATCCTAAACGGTTATTCAAAGTACATTATAACTGAGAACGTAATACTATTCCGTCCTTAGGAGGTATGCAATTCAAACGGCTGAGTCGGCAGTAGCGGGGCAAGGCCTCTCGCTTCGGGCCAGCTCCTCGCTCGGGTGCTCTAGCCTACTGCTGATGCTACCATCTGCCTCGAAACCTTGAGATGCAACATGTCAGTGGTTTGCAGAAACGTACAAAAGTTACACTGCACTGAAGCACCCCCAAAAAGCATCGACAGGACGGTCTGTGAATGCCATAAAATCCTCACTATTTTAATTGGACTCTAACCCTATTTTTTTGGCTGATGGGGATTTACATTACAATTGATAACATTATTACTCATGAATAGCTGTAAACTTTTCACAGGCGAGTTCGTTTGTAAACTCTGCTTCACCTTGAAGCTCTCCGACCTGCTATCGAAAAGCTCACCTTTCCAGAACGACGGGGAGCAGGCTGGGGAAGAGCATGGGATAGGATGTGGAGAGGACGTACACACAGTAACACACAGGTTTACACACGCATACACACGAATGCGTGCACACGCAGCAGAGGAGAGGCAAGTACAAGAGGTTAGCAGCACAGAGGAAACATTGTCATTGTCAAGTCAGCTGAGCTTTAAGACAGACAGTCCCATTAACCACCGTTTCATTTAACAATAATTAGGCAAGTCGACACCACATAAGTCATAGATGGGAGCATAATAGAACTCATGCAACAAAAAACTAAACAAAAAAAGTACAAAAGGAGTGAGTGACCCAAACAACCATCACAGTGAATTAACCACTTGTCCTATACAGTACTGTACTTCAAACAGTGAAAATAACAGAAAATACAATATGCATCGAGAGCTTGTAGATCTGCCAATTTAGAAACTTTTTGATAATGATAATGTGCTCAAAATATGGATGCCAAGTTCAAAGTGGTTAAAATACTGCACATAAAATGATAAAAACCAAATTCTAGGGATGCACGATTAATCATTCGTCTTAAAGCAGAAGTATTGGTCAATATTTTATTGTGAAGCTCAAAATCCTTTTGCGATTTGCAGATTCAACGAGTGTTTTCTGGGGAAGCTTTCAAAAGAATGCTCCAGTAGGTCAAGTAAGGCAAACGAGAGCGGATAAATGTTGAGTAAAAATAAATGCTACATCTTTGCTACCTTAAGTTTGAACTATGTACATTGAGTGGGACTAATGAATCAGGTAATACAAATGCACCCACAATCGCAGTCACTGTATAACAGGTGAAGACAATGTCCAATATCGTGCATCCCTATCGAATTCACAAAATGTGTCTGCAACAAAAACATTATGGCAAAAAGATGAGAGTCAACTGTCAACTGCTGACATTCCATCATCCTGACAGAAAACAGACAGCGATAAATATCACGTGCAAGTGCGATGACTGAAAAATGTAAACAAAACACCAGTGAATGTGGCAACTTGGAATTTCTGCTACCTTTTTAATGCTCACGGGCGTCTGCAAATGGATTCAGAGAACAACAAAAGAGAAGACACGTCAAGGGGTGGGAAGCAAAGAGACAAGGAGTGTCAGTTGCTCGGGTGGGTCAGCGTGGAGAGGACGGATAAGGATTAGGGATGGGTGGACTGCAGTGGTTTGCTTAACTTTTTTAGCTTCAGTACCCCCTTTGCCTGATTTCTGAATTGAAGCGCCACCCTTACCAGGCGACAACATTCTGCTTGGAAAACAGCAAGAGAAAACCATAGCTTGAACTGTATACCAGGGGTTCCTAAAACTTTTTGTCTCAGGGCACCCCATAAATATTATTTTTAATCCGAGGCACCCCTACATTATAATTTTCACTCCCAGCACCTTATATTTATAGCATATCGTCGTTGTCGGGTGGAAACCTTATATGTCCAAAACCGTTCGTTTTGTATTTATCATCTATAAAATGTACTAAACTAGGGAAAACAGCAGATCTACATGCATCACGAGGCGTTGTGTGCTTGTAGATCTGCTGTTTTCACTAGTTCTAATACAAGTCTTGTATGATGAAGCAGGGCTTTGCTTTACAAAAAGACGTACACTTTTGAAACTTGGAGATACAAGGTTTCTGCCCGACAGTGACGATATTTTAGTGATTATGTTGCGAGGAAAACGTTGAGATAATAGCCATTTTGGTTAGAACTGACTGAAAATAACTTTGTACTTTGAAATGTTAAAATGATACTAAATATTTTTTCAAGTGTCCAAATAAATTCCAAATATTATCAAAATTGAAAATAACTTTGTACTTCAAGTTTAGAATTATACTAAATATTTTTTCAAGTGTCCAAATAAATTCCAAATATTATCAAATGATTTTGCGGCACCCCAGGGTGCCCCGTCACCCACTTTGAAAACCCCTGCTGTATACAATGCTATGAATGAATGATAACCCACCTTTTGAAGCAGCATTACAAATAAGAAAAGGAGTGAATGAGTTGCAATTAGTGCTTGCTGTGCAGATATAGTTCAAACTGGTGATCAGTCCAGTTTTGAGGTCATCATGTTCAAAATAAACAGACAAAACGGCAAGTATTGCTTTATATTCAATAGCAGCTGTTGTGGACCTGCAGATCTTTAAAGTGTCAAAACAAATTAGCACAAGATGGTCAGTATTTTATCACTAGAGAACACCATCAAATGAATCTTTCCATTTTCTCTCACAATCCGCTTCGTGCTGTGCCTCACAATGCCCCTTAAACATTCTAAAATCCATGGAAAACCATGATGATGCAGAACCGACGAAAAGGTGGATGTCCTGCTTCGCAGTGATTGGGTAAAGCAGAATCTCCGCTTCACAAAAAGTGGACTCTCCCCATATTCAGAACCACCATATACACACATCAGGAGAGTGTTACAGACGCAATGCAACAGGATATTTATGCCTGCTTACCTGTTTGGTTGTTTTTGGCGTCTCCGATGGCTCTGAAGAAAAGACAAGAATAAGAAGAAATTATTTTTAAAAAAAAGGCAAAATCTTTAACTTTGTTGTATGATGAATAGCAAAAATGGCCACAGCTACAAGCTCAGAACGAATTGGTCTGCAATGTTTGCTAAATGGAAATTCTTTCTACTTCAAACACTTTTCCTTCTGCCTATAATAATATAAGAGGAAGACCAACCCGGTCCAAAAGCATACGTTGTTCTCTGTCTAGAGACGTAAATAAACCATGTGAAAAGAAGATTCCTTGTGTGCTGGGCTGGCTACTTCTTCACTGTTTCATGTTATCATTGAGCCGTGCACCGTAAAGACCTTATTCAATTTGGAGTGTTGCGGGCATTCTGCTTTGCTGCAGTCACTTCTCTCTACTACTTCCGCCTATAATGACATGTCCAACATGGGGACAGCAGGTTTTACCTCTCAGCTTGGGCAGCTTGGAGGCACCAGTATCAGGAGTGGGCAGCTTGGAGCCAGCGGCAGCATCAGGGGTCTCTGGTGTGGAGGCACTGGAGTCCTCTACCAGCTGAATCTGGACAGACACACACATCACACACACACACACACAAGGGATCAGGACAACACGACACAACAACCATATCATTTGAGTGGATACATGAAAACGGGAATCTTGGATTAAAAGGAGTAGTTCACCCCTAAATGTTTATTTATTCTATCGATTACTCACCCCATGGAGACTTTAGTTCAATAATATTTTGTTGTTTTTGTTGCATTCCTAAGCCAATGATTTGATTATAAAAAAATGTGTGCTGGGAAACTAAAACAATATTATTGAATTCAATCTCCATGGGGTGAGTAATCCAATCATTTTGGGGGTGAACTACTCCTTTAAAGTTGTACTATGTAACTTTTTTTATAAAACAAATCTTAAAATTCTCCTAACTATTAAATCACAAAAGTTTTAGAAGATCCGCGCCGTGAATTTCAGCCTGTAAAGCCTTCTCTATATGTAAACTGAGATCCTTGCCGTGGACCGGATCTCGCGCCAAAATTGCGTCATCACACTACCGGCCAATCACAGCGAGGGTTATACAACTGCCGGCCAATCACAGCGCATCTTGAAGTGGGGTCGCTATGGCAGCCATATTTGTTGTCGCCCGTTTGTACCATCCCTTCTCTAGGTAATTTCGCCTACCAGGCAGGGTGAAGGAGTCCGTATCTCTGGAATTACTGAACGCACAGGAACAAGGGACCCCTTAAAAGATAGATCTCAGCGAGGTGGAGGCAGACGCGGGGGTCTGAAGGTACGAAAAACGGACGAAAGACGCGGACGCGACCGCGGTTTGCTATAGGGCTAATGACCACTAGTTGGGCAACTTACACAGTATGGCTTTAAGGAACGTTGGATGTCATTCATACTTTGTCACATGACAGCGTTGCTGACATAAAACTGTATGATTTTTGTTGTTGTCCGTGTTTGTGTCATGAGCACATCCACACTAACTGGACACAAATATGACAACTGCTGTCTATACTGCATTATCCATCCAGCATTAGTTTCAGAGTAAAGCACTGAAAATCTAATAAGTGATGCACCAATGCCAGCTGAAATCCTCAAGATTCAAATCTGAATTACCGTGTGGGACATTATTGTAACATCGTCAATCAATACATAATGATGAAAAGTTTGAAATCTTGTTTGAAATGCATCGTTAGGCACATTTCAAACATCCACAGCCCTTCTCTGAGGCTAGAAAAAGAATATCAAGGATAAACTAGAAAACGTGGGCATAACCACAGAAAAAGAGGATTGCACACACCTGATTTAGTAAATTGTTTTGAGCACTGTGTCTGTCATGCACCGGAAATAACCCATCTCTACAAGCTCTCAGGTAGGGATGGGACGATATGAAGATTTCATATCACAATTATTGTGACAAAATAAATCACGATTTACGATATTATCATGACAATCAAAATCCATTATCCTGGGGTGGAACATTTGCCAAAAAATAGCAGATCTACAAGCTCACAACATGTCGCAACGCGATATGCAGCTCGGATATGCAGCTCTGCAAATAAAAGGTGAATTTATACCAGTGCATGACGGAGGACGATATCGCGATAAATTAAATCTCCACGGTACGATTATCGTGAGTGTTTTTTATCACGATAAACGATATTATTGCGTATCGTCCCATCCCTGCTCTCAGGTTACAATCATATCTTGTAGATCTGCCATTTTCGGTGCACAACTTGAGTATTGCTCATCCGTTCCCAATCTGTGTCATGTTCTTGGTTACCTGGCTCTGCCGGACGAAGATGCCGTGGTTTTCCTGGCAGGTGAAGTATCGCTTGCCCTGCACCGTGCCGTCGTTCTTGCCCTTGGGCTCGTCCAGAATGACACCCACCCATTTGCCGGTGGCAAAGAGGGTGGCACCCACGAAGGCTACGGTCCCACGGTGGCCCTTCCCGATCACCTCCACGACAGAGCCCACCTTGAGGAGGAAGAGGAGTTATATACTGCACATGAAATGTTGGGGTGTTCGGAAAGGTTTTATTTTACACATGGCAAAGTCATTACTAGACATTTCAATTATACTGTATTTGTTAAAGATATGGCAACAGATATAGGACAACCTCAGATCTTTGGAATCGGCAACAGAAAATGGAAATGGAAAATCACAAAAGTTCTGAAAAGGTGACTGTACTGGTAGCATCACAGAGGCCCCTTTTACACCAGGCTTGAACCAGTTCCATTATTTTTTCCACTCGTCTACTTTTCTGCGTTTCCACAGAAAATGAATTGGCTCAGAACACTAGAAGTTGGTTCAGAACTGGAACCAAAGAAGAATACTTGTTTTTTCTTGCCCTGAACTGGGAACCAAAGTGAGAGCTGCAGTAAAAAAAAATATATACATATATACATCCAGACATGATCTGCTAATGCTGCTAACAAGTTAACAACTTTTTATTGTGTTATTCAAAAACCCAACCAGAATCCAGCAGCAGCCATCAGAAAATCAACTTACCTTGGCAGGCTTACCGCTGTCCCCGCTCATCTTGCTGATCAAAGGGCTGGTCAGCTAGGGGACACCAGAGAGGAGAGGATGTACGTGTGGAGAAGGAAGAGGGGAGGAAAAACAGAACAAAAAAAACGATGAAGGACGGTGCACTACAGAGACCAGCAATGATAACTACGGCTGTCAAGATTATGATATTTTACATGCCGATTAAACGGCTTTGAAGTTGCACATGGTAGATATGACACATAACCTACATAACCTAAATATACAAAGACATTACTGACATATTTGACAACTTTATACTTAAAAAAAGAGTGATTAATTGATTGATTGATGCGACGCGTTGTGAGCTTGTAGATCTGCTATTTCCACTATTTTTTAAAACATGGAAACGATTATGATGATTATAATAAATTAAGACAAATAATTGCGATTAGACGATTATGTAATAATTGTGACAGCCCTAATGATGGATAACTGCAAGAGTTCAAATCCCATATAGCAGGGGTCTTCAACAGGGTGTCCGGGACCCCTAAGGGGTCCTCAAGAGTTACTACAGGGGGGCCGCCAAATCTTTGTGTGAATCATAGGTACTTTATTTTTTTATAAACATCTTGAACCCTAGCATCCTTATCCTGGGGTGGCAGCCGTTTGCTGAAAATAGCACATCTACTGTACAAGCTACAAACAAGTCTATGGAGCTATCTATGTCTATGAAATCTATGACAAGGTTTAATCTGCAACGATACGTATATTGCGGGGGTCCCTGCTTATCTCGCTCTCTCAGCTAAGGGGTCCTTGGCCTGAAAAACATTGAAGTCCCCTGCCATATAATTAGATAAGATACATCTTACACATAGCAGTTCAATAAGCCCTCTGAAAAAAGATCCAAAGACCCAAATAGACATCAACCGGTTCCACTGTTACACTCCCATTTTAAGCCCCGATTATCAAAAACGAATTTATTTATCCAATTTTCTTTTATTCATTTTTCTGGGTTGCCACCATTCTATTTTCACCAACGCCTGGAGCTTTGCTTACTCCACGTGACGTGACATGGACTCCATGTCCCAGAATTCATAGTCATCATGAGCCTGCAGTGCTATGAATCTCATCTAAGGAGAAACCTCAGGCTGCACAGACTGTAGAGGAGACCAACACAACACACAGGGTCATGTGTCCCCCGATGGCAACAGGCATCTTAATAACAAGCCGTTTCATACAGAGAAGCTCATTGAGGATGCATATGACTGCGGTTGACCATGACAACTCAACTTCCCTCCAGCGGCGGCTACATGTGAGCTTCACACAGCTACATTACATGCCGCTAGTCCAAAGGGCACAAAGCTATTTTCCGCTCCCTGATGGAAGCAATATTACAGGACTTACTTATTTTTCTATATTTTTTACATTTTTCAACCTGCCTGAGGATTCAAAAATCGCATATTTTGCAGGAAGTAGATGAAATGTATTAACCTCTTGGAATCTCATCTAGTCTAGAAATTTTAAAATGGAAAGGACCGTTATAAGGATGCTTTCTAAAACATCATTTATGGTTAGCTGAAGATTCATAACATTTTCTCTCTTCATCCCGAGTTCCAAAACATGGTGAGACTGAGGTGAGTATCATCGCCACAAACATTCTGTCATAAATATCAATTCACTTTTTTGTAAGCAACGGGGCCAACTGCATTAAAATTAGCATAAGCATATGAAATGAAACGCGATATTATTTTACTGTCCATTCTACTCACCCTGGGGGTATAAGAATGTCTCCTGGTTAAGGCCATTGTGGCCAATTCCTCTTGGCTAAACCTATAGTCCTAAAATACAAGTCAGGTATTACTCTTTTCTCTCCACCATCCCTCCTTCTAAGAGAGAGAAAATAATTCCCCCAAAACAAGGAGGGTCTCTGGGAGGGATCTTTAAAGATGCATCACAACTACGTCAAGATGCCATGAATGGAGCGTCTCGTGTCTGACACTTGTCTATGTAAAAAATAAAGGATACTTAAAGGCATGTCTTACCAATGCCACTTTGTTTTAAATGTTGTCCAATCTGTATTATTAGTATACAACATAACTTTGTAACCTCTGTGCCCAGAGGCACAGTTCAGAAAGAGACAACTGTAGGAGCAAGAGGAATCTTTACCAAGTATTGCTATACTAGTGTCTGGATCTTATTGGATATCCCATACTATACTGTGGGATGGATGAAGATGATTTTTATTTCCATTGAGGATTATTTTCCTGGATTAAGGCTTTCTATTGAGGACGGACTGTGCAGAAGAGTTTCAAGGGTGGTAAGAGAAGACTGACTAATTGCCCTAATCTGAGACTTGAAGTTTGCTTTCTTTTGGACTTGAAATGATTCGTTTTTTTTTTTGTTTGTGGACAGTGACAAGTGTTACATTGGTGGTAAATGTAAATGTTTTTAATATTTTTAGCTAGGACTCCAACTAAAACCCTTAAGACTATAAAAGAAAAGAATGACCTCTCCCCAAGGCAATCATTTAATAATTGCATACTTTTCTATACAATGACAAGTATGAGATGATCAAATCAACTAAACTAAACTAAAATTAATCATTTAATAATTGCATACTTTTCTATACAAGGAAACCATGGCCAATTGTTGACCAGCACTCATTTCTTGTCTCACTAGTCACTACTAGTATTTTTATTTTCATAAATGATAGTCAATCATACTGTATATGCCATGCCATTGTTGTATGCCATTGTATGTTTTTGTTTGTGTTTTGTCATGTCATTTGGACAGTATACTTGCTTGTCCACATATGCCAAATTGTATATACATTAAACCAAGCGAATAAAGGCTATAGAGTTACTTTGCAGTGGTTGACTCTTGTTTGGACTTGGTAATTTACCTTGTTTGTTGACTATAATGGTTTCATGACATTTGTAAACCGTACAAGATACCAAAAGCCAACACCCACAATGATTTCGTCACAGTTCCACGGTCACATTAAATTATAGTTAACCGTAAAGATGCAACGAAATCTAAAGAAAACACGAGTATTTCACATTTTTCAGTTCCATATCATCAGTATTGCAGCTTTAATGAGCTGCATTACAGCTGGTGACATTCTGCTGCTAATGACATGGAACACAAAAAGCGACAACAAAAGTACAAAGGCTATTTGTTCATTTGTGACGTATTTTCTTTTGACGGCTGACACCAAACAAGACTAAAAAGACACTAAACTTGTCGTACAACATACCGACAACTGTCTGTTGGAGCGTTGCAAGCCTCTGGTTGATGTGGAAGATTAGTAAATAAAGCTCTTTTGACAACAACAACACCACACAACGGACCACTTCCGTTCTCGTCTACAAATCAATGGTGCGCCGTTATATCGGGTCCGGGGTGAAACATAAGCGGTTAACCAAAACGACCGCACGCGCAGCGGCGTCAGTTCAGAAAAAAGCTAAGGTATGGCAATTGGCAACGTGACTGGTGGGTGTCTTGCACGCGTGACCTCGCGCGTGTGCAAGACACCTGTCATGTTGCCGTACCTTTAGCAACAGGCACGATGAAAAGTACATTTTATTATTTCCCCCTGTAGCCAAGGGATAGCAGCTGCCATAGCTTGCCGTACCCAATTGACGCCTCTGCGCACGCGCCCTTTGATTTTCATAGAAATTTCGCTTTACTTGCTCTTGCTTCACATACCATTTCTAGTAGTCTATAATGCATTAAAAAACATACTTGTCAAGCGTTATCTGCTTATAACACTGTATTTTTTACAAGAACTCTATACTATATGCTTATAACAATAATGCTAACACATTCTAAAGCATTCTGAGCCTATAAGTATGCTTGTTATATGCATAATACACTGTATAATTAAATCATTTCTATGCATCCCATATTAATTTTCATAGTTGTAAGACATTATAATTATGTTATAATGCTTTAAAATACTGTCATAAGTCACTATAAGTGGTTGTTGCTTTAAAAGATTATAGAGATGAGCCTATAATAGTTGACCTTATAAGTCGACCTTGCTTTAGTGTGTTATGGTTATTGTTATGAAACATTATGAGCATTAGTTCTTATAACTATAATAGGCTACAGTGTTATAAGTAGTTTATCATTCTGTTTATAGTGTATCATAGTCAGTCACGGGATGCATAACTACAGTAACAGACCAAATTATTTCACGGTTGCTTGTTTATGTATCCTATGCAATGCAATTAATTTAATTCGTTTGAGAATAGTCTTGCTGCAGACGCATGAAGGACCTGAGTGGCTGTGGCTATGCTGCTAATTGACCACAAGGTGGCAGCATACAGTAGGTAATAGGTATACTTTGATTGATTGATTGAAGAATTTATTAGAAGTTTGCAATAGAAAAAAGTACAGTTTCATGACAGTACAAATCACTGGTACAAGGTCAACTAAAAGGAGATCCTAGAAAGCCGAGGCTTATTTCCACAGGAACCACACTTTAAGTATCTCATATAACATTGAAAGACAGACGGATAGAACATAGTACTTTATCTAGGATAATATCAGTTTCAAAAGCATAACATCAAATACAAAAGGCAGAATACAAAGAAAAAGGGGGGGGGGGGAGCATGGGGGCTTAGTCTATTTACAAGTCACGGGTAGCTGCTGTCTGAAGGTGACTTTTCATACCAATTTTGAAGGAGGCTAGGGATTTGCTCTCCTTTAGGGCTTGTGGAAGGGCGTTCCACATGTTGATGGTATAGCAGGAGAACGAGTTAGCGCCTTGTTTAGTGTTAAATCTACGCTGATGATGATTAGTGGAGCTGCCTCTGGTGTTATGATCGTGAACATCCTTGACCTTTAAGAAGTAGTTTGTCAGGTACATGGGAATCTTGGAGGTGTAGTGTATCTTGTACACCAGGCCCATTGCAAGATGCTGTACTCTGTCAGCTACTTTGAGCCACCCCACGCTTTTGTGGTGATGCTCGGTAAGGTGGGTCAGAGGAGGGAGACCAAGCACAACCCTAATTAGTTTGTTTTGGGCTGTTTGGAGCTTTAGCTTTAAGGCAGCTGGGGCGTCGCGATACCAGACAAGGACTCCGTAATCAATGAGGGGCCCAATAAGAGCACCTCCTAGTGTCTTACGGGATTTAATATTGATCAGTGGGGCAACTCTTTGCAAGAAGCGAATTCGTTGATTGACTTTATTGATTACCTTGGTGGTCATTTTTTCACTGGATAGGTTAGCCTCCAGGATGCAACCCAGGTAGCAGATGTGGTTTTTTCTTTCTATCACAGTGTCACCTACTTTAATTGTGAAGTTCTCAACTAGGCTAAGTTTCTGACTAGATCCAAAGAGGATACATTCAGTTTTGCCTAGGTGAATTGAGAGTCTGTTGTCATTGAGCCAGGTGCAGATCTTTAGTAATCTTTAGTAATAATAGTATTATTAATGTAGCAATGCAATGAAGTCCATGCTGCACAGAGATATGGCCCCTAAGTCCATCATTTTCAGATTCGACAAACATACACTAAACAGAATGACTGTGTAACTTGCATGAATATAGGCTTTGCCTTTGTAACTCAAAAACAATTCAGTCAAAACACAAAGTGATAATGGCCAATAATCAAGTCACCCTAGAAGAATGTGGCAGGATACAGTATAACTCCCACTGGCTGTAGTCAAGTCTGTCCAATATTGCACATAACATACAATTACAATACAATAACTAATTATCAAGCACAGAACCATCATCTCAGTGCCTTTTCACTTATATGAGTTAGAGTGTTACTCTGGGAGGTCAGGGTTCATTCCCCAGTCAGGTCATACCAATTACTTGAATTTAAAGCGACAGTGATTGATGGACCCATGCCTCCCTGCTTGACACTCAGCATCAGGGGATTGGATGCAACATACTAGTGTCATGTCCAGGGGGTGTACATGTAAATCGTGCTGCAAGTAAAATTGTAGGCTACTGATTGTTTTTATTTTTTTAAATTTTTATCCCACGATTTTTGTAACCCATTTTTTCACCCGGAGTTATCTAATGTAGGCTAATCCTGGGTGCTACACTCCCTCTGCCAACCTGGGCAGAGCAAACGTAGTGACCTCATGCTTCCTTCTATGCATGAGGAGTCCAAGCCTCTTCTTTTCACCTGACAGGGGGGAGTTTCCCTGGCTGGATGTAGGGTGTGGAAGGAACACGTTACAGTGATGTTACTAGGTTTTCAATGTAATGGGTCCCGGGACCCACAGGTGGTCATTCAAATGGGTCCCAGAAAAGTCCTCAATACAATGTTTTCGAGCGCTGTGAGCTTGTAGATCGGCTATTTTCAAAATCTTTGCCTATTTCTTCTTTCTTCTTATTTTACAATTTGGCTAATGTTTGAACTTAGAACTAGGATTTCTAAATACACTAGGCTACAGACACCCATTTAATTATATTTATATCACTGGGACCCCAATTTATATTAAAATTATTATATTAAAGTACAAATGGAACAGGTCCATTTGGTTCCATTTGTTCACCGAGTTACAGACCCATAAAGTTCTATTTGGTTCCTAACTATCATTTATCTGGGGACCCCCTGGAACTCCCTCAAGGACCCAGGACCCCACTTTGAGAACCACTAGTGAAAATAGTTTTTAGCTGTTCCAGGTTTAACTGATAATACATCTTTACAGTGTTTATCTTACACAATACATTAAAAAACAAATTAAACTATCTAAACTAATATAGCAACTTAAGTAGAAGAAGTACATTATTTTAACATGGACTCCAATGGAGGCGCATCCCCGGGACCCCAGGACCATGACATGAATGAGTCCCTGGGCGACTTGAATGAGTTTTTGATGCGGGATGCGCACGTATCACTGACGTTATTCCAACCAGTTCCTTTCCCCTCCATCAGGCGTCCCAGGGGGAGGCAGTATAGAGACCAGGATTACTGCATGTTTTTTGTGAGGAATTGTCTCCTACCCTAGGAGACATGAGGAGAACATGCAAACTCCACACAGAAAGGCCCTTTTGCCACCCCCACCTAGGGTATGGGCACTGATGACACAGAGGAGAGAACACGCCCACAGCACCCACAGCATCCCCAGTGGGAATCGTGTCCAGGAACTTGTAACTGTGAGGCGACAACGCGACTTTTACTGGTTCATGATGCCTGTCATGGAATTGAATGACACTCCTTTGGTTCCCCTTTGCAATATAAAATTGTAATTGTAACAAACCTACACTATATACCTGATAAATATATTATAAGTAAACAACAACACCTTCTTATTCCCATATGAGATACAATAATCCATCAAAGAAATAAGACAGGAGAGTGATCAGAGTGAGAATGTAATATTTACTATGGAGAGAGAGGATTCAAGACAGGTATACAGTACATAAATAATGGTTGGTTCGTGCTCTCTCTGACAAGATGGTGGTCAGACATTCGTATATAAAAGAATACAGTATATGACAGTAAGAATCGTGGGACTCATTGATTCGTTCCCATATCAAAACAAGAAGACAGAGATACAGTATAACCAAAACATGATCTCGTAGTCAGGGCAACCACAGTCACCATGACCTGTAATTGGCTAGCCTGAACCTACAGTACAACCAAAAACATGGTCTCCTATACTGTAAGCTCAGAAAGTAGTTCATAATATACCCTTATATGGTCATATGAGCCTCATACACAAATCATACAATTATGTATCATAATTCATATCAATCAATACCCCAACTTTTTTTCCTTTGAGACCCCTTCTTATATCTGACAAAAGAGTGCCCAGACTGCCCGCATAAGTGTCTTATAGGCCTATTACTCAAATACACTCACAATATGAATCTTGCATATCACCGCACAGAAATTCCCTAACATCCAATATACTTCTCGTACGAAGAATAGAGAACAACGCTGATCTACACGCAACGTGACGACACATGACACATTGTGAGCTTTTGGAAACTTTAGCTCTTTTGGAAACTTTTTGAAAGATTATTTTTCTTTCCTGCATGACAAGTTGCCCTGGTGTCACGTTGAGAGCATTCAGGCAGATAGTAGATGAAAGCAAGTTATGATTTTTAGGCTTATATGTTAAAATGTTGTACTAAAACAGACAAGCCCTGTGACCTTTTAGCCTATAAACTACCAACTTCTGTAATCCTGAATGCTTTCCGGAAGAGGGCGGTTTACGTAACGATACATTTTAATAGCGATTCAATACATATCACGATACATGTTTGACGATACGATACATGGACGATATTGGTTCATTCATGGCGATACGATATACGATACGATTCGATTCAATGATTTAAAATCGATATAGTAACTATTTAGCAAAGAAACTTAATCTGTGTGAAAGGTGTGGATAGTGCAGGTTTTTAAGGGAAACATGTATTATTATGGATATAAATAAGTAAATACAGTGATTATCTGCCAAATACATGGACATTGTATATTGACAAACCTGCACCTTGACATGAACCCAGAGATTACACACATTTATCGATAGACCAGTGTAGCTATATGGAATGGAAAAGTAATTAAACCCCTCCTTTTCATTTTTTCCTTCTTAAAAATGCTAATGCACAAGTAGGTAGTATCGATACAATCGATTCTTTGCACTGCCGATTCGATACGATACAAAATCAAACGATACGATTCGATTTTAGCTGTTTTCATTTCGATATACTTCGATTTTTTAAGTTAAAAACGTTATTTCGATGCAGTTACTATATCGTTACACGCCTAATAGTGACCTTTAGCACCAGTGCAAAATGTTATATGGTCATAGTCTTTTAAATAAAATGTAATTTAGTTTTAGTCATCTGAAAAGTTTAAGTTTTTGTCTAGTTTTAGTCGACTAAATATTGTGAGATTTCAGTTGACTAAATCTACATTGATTTTGACAAATTCTGGGCAGGCTTTCACACTTGCTTGCATGCTGAAAATAGCCCATCTACAAGCTCACAACGCGTCGCAGTGCGACACATTGTGGGCTTGTAGATCTGCTTTCAGAGACACCCGAGCGCAACCAAACATAAAATGTATTTTATATTTTTTTGAATATTTCTATTTCTACGTTTTTATTTAGTTTTCTTTTCGTCAGATAAAGAAGGTAGTCGACGAACATTATTCGTCATAGTTTTAGTCAATGAAATTAACACTGGTCCAAAAGTGGATTGATTAGATGACGTCCAGATAGGATAAAGGTGAGGTGCCTTCATTGGCAGTGAGCTGAGATGATGGCTATTTCACATGGCTGTCCCACTAAACTCAGAAACCCATTGTCCCTCATCTGTCATTTGATTTGAGTGACAGACCTTGCCTCTTCCATAAATGACACTGCATCATCATTAGAATACCGTGTACATGTTTTGTGGTTCTCTTTTTATTTTAAATGTGTTAAATAAGCAGTCATTACACAGAGCCACATAACAAAGATTGTATCTTGTATCTTCAGTATAGATGCCAAAAATACTCCACATTCTTAAAACTGAGGGGCAAGATGAATGAACCATCTGGTTGTGGAGTGTGTAGCCAGGAAGGAGGCTGGCCCAGAAGTATGTGAGAAATGTGGACAGGGAGGGGCAAGAAGTCTGTGCAAGCTGATTGCGTGCTAGAGTCCTGTAAAAACCCATGCAGAGAAAATGACAGTTGGCTCAATGCATGTCCAGTTCCATCATGGATAGACAGTGGTTCTCAACCTGTGCGGGTCGGGACCCCCAGGGGGGACCTCAAATGATTATAGCTTAATGTGAAACATTGTTTTCTCATCATCACTCAGCAGTAATCAAACCAACATAAGTATAAGTGAATAGCACATTTCTAACGTTGCAATTTAAGGACTTTTTAATACCTCTGAAATGACAAATTAAACATTGGCCAAATTGTCAAATATAAGAGACCAAAAATTGTGAAAATAGCAGATCTACATGCTCATAACGCCTCGCAAAGAACCCTGTTCTATTGTGAAATAGCAAATTACAAAATGTAATTCCTCAACTCTTGGTGCTCGTCAGGGTGGGGGGGGGGGTCACAGCCTGAAAAGGTTGAAATCCACTGGATTAAGACTTGCGGCTTCATATCTCATCAGTGCTGTGGGGAATATGATATCTCTGTTGTGTGAATCATGTTAATGGCAACATGTTGAAATGAATAGGCTATAGTGTAATTAAACCAGGCTAATCATCTTTTGAGTTGGTCTATGTACAAACTGACACATTGTGAGCCTGTAACTCTGGACCCTTACAGATGATATAAGGGTTGATGATGATGATGATGATGATGATACAAGATGATGATGATGATGATGATGATGATGAGGAGGAGGAGGAGGAGGAGGAGGAGGAGGAGGAGGAGGATGTGATGATGAGGATGATATTGGGCATTTCAATTGAAATGGAAGTCAGAAGAGTGGGCGCTGGGCACCTAATAAACTTTTTTAACTTTGTTAAATTAATTGGCTATTTATTTCAAAATGGAAAATGTAAGTTCAACTCAACATTTATAGCCTACTTTACATTAGACAATATTATAGGCTTATGTATGGGAGAAAATACTGAGGTGCCCACTCTGCTCACTGCCTACACAACGTCTAAGGAGCCCACTTTTCCTGCATCCAACAACAAGCATCATAGTTCATTTAAAGTTGAAAAAGCCACTCCTAGTCTTAATTCTATGTACTAGGTCTGGAACTGTCCTCTTTGTGTTGCACCAGCCAGCGCCTGCGCCTCATAATTAGCCGGGGACCAATCAGGGAGCGGATGGGATGCGGTCGGCAGGGCAGGGCAGGGAGACAGTGGGAGCAGAGGAGGACAGTCAGTCAGTCAGTCACAGGACGGCCGCTGGGGCTTGGCTCTGTGTCTGTGCTGGGTGCAGGCAGAGGGTGATCAGTCACACTGGGACGACGCGCCACTACACTGACAGCGACTCTGGGAAGTGACAGAACAACAGCTCCTTGAATTCACCGTCCCGTCTATTGTGTGGACAACAAGGTAGCTTTATTTAACGTACTTTTATTTGGTTCTTGTAAACTTTTGTATTTAGTTTTGTCTATCATGCAAAAATACTCTTTCTTTCTTTCTTTCTTTCGATCGCTGTCTGGGGGAGGCTGGGATAATAATCGCGCTGTCCCGTCCCGCTAGCGCTAGGGGTGACAGCAGTACGGAACTCGGATCATCGCGACGCGCGACTAAACCTCGACTTTAAAGTGACACTGACACGCATGCCTCCCTCGCTGCCCTGCAATAGGAGCCACGAGTGATCGCTTTATTGAAGAGACAACAAGTATTTTATTTGTTAACATTCCCAACCCAAGGCAGGGACGGACAACTTTGTTCAAACTCTCTGGCGAGGCGAGGAAGGCAGGCACGCACGGATCAGATGCAGGGTGTGGGATTGTGTTGTGTGGCGCTGTGACGGATTACGTCACTGCTACTATGTCCTGTCCGCTGTGTCTGTGCATTCCTACACACACACACACACACACACACAGAGAGAGAGAGAGAGAGAGAGAGAGAGAGAGAGAGAGAGAGAGAGAGAGAGAGAGAGAGAGAGAGAGACCCATCACTCACTGCAACAGTTGTCAAGGCTGCTGATCTGTGATTATACAAGATCTGAACTTGAAGTGGTGAGGGTGAGGCAGGGAGTGTCTCAGTCCCAACTCTATGGAGTTTCTCTTTCCTTTCTTTAAAAAGGAAACCCAGTGTGAATTGAAACCTATAGTGTGATTTCCATTTAAAGTTGCAGTGTGATTTGCTGCTCACACACTAGCCTAGGCCTATACTGTGAGCCTCTAAAAATCACGTTAGGGTCCAGGAATATTTACATGCTCCATGGCTCTAAAAAAACAAACTACAAAGACAAGTGGATTATCATTATTATCATTTTGTCCTGTTTTAGACTCTTCAATTTAGACTTTTGAAAATAATAGGTCTATACCTCAGAAACACCTTTAAAATAAATCCAGATAGATGATTTATTGATTCTTATAGACCTAGTGTTCAAAATTTAGATGGCAGATGTGTTGACAATGAAAAACATTAGCAGTGCTCATTGATTGATTGATTGATTGATTGATTGATTGATTGATTGATTGATTGAAGACTTAATGGAAGTTTGCATAGGAAAAGGTACAGTTTCGTGACAGTACAATATCAACTAAAAGGTTACGCCCAAGAAAGCCTATGGCTTGTTTCAATAGAGATCCTTTAAAAAGAAACCTCATATAACATTGAATGGCAGACAGACAGAACACAGCACTATGCAGAAGATATCATCAGAAAAACAGTCGTAAAAAAACACAATGCGTAGCCGCGGCAGAGGGAGAGCAGAGCCCAGGATTACATAGGCAATTGGCACGGGTTGAAAAAAAAATGTGTTACAAAATCGTGGGATAAAAATGACTGAAAAAAAAAAACAATGCAAAAATAAATGGTATTCACAACAGAAAGGTCAGGGGGAGGTAAGGATAGGTTTTTGTTTTCATATGAGGAGCATGACATAATCTCAGGCTAGGCTGTCAGGCTGTGATCCAAATGCTAACATACGGCATTGTTAGGTGGGAAATCTTAGAAGTGTTTAGAATGAGAAAAGGAAAGAAAACCTGCCAGACAAGCCAACCACCACCACCACCACCACTGTGTCCCACAGGTAAACCCAATACACCTGCAGCCGCCGCTATGAGGTGAACAGGGGCGTCACACACCAAATTATGGGCCCTGGGTACAAGGATTCACCGCGGGCCCCCCCATGAATGTTAACTATTGAAAAATAGCAGATATACAAGCTCACAGCGCGGCACCGAGTGCCGCGCTGTGAGCTTGTAGATCTGCTATTTTTTGAAAAATCGTGAAAATGTGTGCAAGAAACCAAGGATGTCAAGGACCCCCAAGATTATATGTATTTGGCCACGGACCCCGATCTCAAAATATTTAGTTCCAGGGACCCCCCAGAAGCAAAATTTGAGTTAGAAATGTTCGCTTAAAAAATTCATATATTCAAAGATTTTCACACATTTTCACAACTTTTCAAAAATAGCAGATCTACAAGCTCGCTGTGAGCTTGTATATCTGCTATTTTTCAATAGATAAAGTTATTAGGGCCCCTCCACCTTGGGCCCCGGTAACTCAGTCCCACTTTCCTACCCCTTGTGACGCCCCTGGAGGTGAATATCAAGTTCACTCTGCCAGCTTGTTGGCACTGGATTACATCAGCATGCTGTAGGCATACCTGTGTGTACAAACAGGCCCAATGTGAACATATGCAAACGCTACAAATACTGCTGAAAATAGAAATGATTAAAATACTACATAAAATAACACAGTATATTATTTAGGCCTATATATACTACACTAAGGTATATCATATTTGACAGTATATTATATGGCTGTCACATGATACAGTCAGTAAGTGTTTCCTATATAGATTCACACACTTTGCTGACAGTGGCTTGGTAATAGATGGTCGTTTTTAGCTTTGCATAACGCCTGATTTGGTTGCGTGTCGCATCGTATGCCGAACATGACAGACCTATAAGCTCAAAACAGCTTGTGCTGCAACACATTGTGAGCTTGTAGATCAGTTATTATCAGTCAGTGTGCGACAACCGTGTGCAAGTAATATACAGTATATGACCCTTAATGCTTGTGAATATCCTTTGGGAGAATTTGAAATACATCTCCTTTTAATGTATTTTGTTGTCTGTTTGTATGCATGTCACTCTATCTGCAAATGTGACCGCCAATATAAGGAGGTTGTTAAAAAAGTTAATAAAGAGTCAAGACTACTATATAATATGGTCTTTATTAAACCTTTTTGACAACCTTGTTATCAACCGCAATTTCAGATGTGGGGTCTGTGGCCAAATACAGTTCATATCATTTTGGGGGTCCTGGGAACTAAAAAGTTTGAGAACCACTGATTTAGACGATGGCTATAGACAGATCGCTGATTTAGAAGAAGAATGCCTTATTTAACCTTAATGGTTAAAATTGTGTATTGATTCATACTTTAACTTTAAAAATGGTAAATGGTAAATGGTGCATTTATATAGCGCTTTTAATCCAAAGCGCTTTACATAGATTGTGCATTACATTCACCCATTCACACACACATTCATACACCGGTGGCAGAGGAAGCCATGCAAGGCACCAACCTACTCACCGGAGGCAATTAGGGGTTCAGAGTCTTGCCCAAGGACCCTTCGACATTAACTCAGGGGGAGCCCGGATTCGAACTGGGAACCCTTCGGGATTTAGTTTCTCTACCCCTGAGCTATGCCGCCCCTAACTTTAACAACTGTGTTGTTTGGCCAGGGACGTGCAGAGAATGTTAGCGAGGCAGGGGCTGAAATCTCTTAATACCACACTGAGCTAAGCATATTGAAGTAAATACTGGAGATGTGGCACACAACATGGATTTCTACACAGAGAGGGACATTCTTTCAACATAAGATGCTGCATTCAAGTTCAGGAGAGTTTGGACAAGGCAATTTTCTTGAATGCTGCCTTCAGGTATGGCATGGAAAGAGGGCATTTGCATTTCTTTCACCATTGTAAGAACTGCATTCATGGTCTGGAGAGGGCACGTTTTACAGACGGGTAAAAGGGCATCAAGCCTCCTTTGATGTCAATGTGTGCACGTGCCTTCAGATGGCTGACGTGGAGGTGGTGAAGAAGATGCTGCGGGCCGTGCTCCAGGCCAACAGGGGCGGCGTGTCGCTGTCCCGCCTGCAGGCGGAGTACAAGGAGCTGACGGGGGAGCAGGTCCCGCACAAGCTGCTGGGTCACAACAGCCTGGACTCCCTGCTGGCCAGCCTGCCCGCCGTGGTGCGAGCCGAGCGCAACCGATCTGGGGAGGTGAGCGGCACAGTGCATGGATCACTGAATACAAGACGCTGAGCGCATTGGTTTTTGTTGGATGTTTATACACACGTTTAAAACACGTGCACGGGCACACACAGACATGCGTGTGGCGGCAGCCGCGGCACGCACACACACACACACACACACACACACACACACACACACACACACACACACACACACACACACACACACACACACACACACACGCTTGACACACTTTCTCTCCCCAGTTCTCAGCACATGAAGCTGTCTTCACCTCAGAGATTGTGCACTCAGAAATCCCATCTAGATAGAATCTGTCACAAAAATAGCCACTTTACCTCAGAATGTGACGGGCTCGAATCATTCGTTTTAATGGGAAACACACCGCTTGGGTCCTGAGACGTTTATCAGGTTATCTTGGTTTATAGATAACCTGATGAAGTCAAAACCTTGTGTTTCACATTAAAACTTTATCTGCGCATTTAAGACTGTGGGAGCTTTTCTTCTGCCTTCATCAGCCCTTGGTCTATTCTATGCGGTTCTCAAACATTGACATTTGAAGGTCTCTCCTTAACTTTGACAGTGTACAAATGGAACCAAATGGACCCTGACGGGTCGATTTGGTTCCATTTGTACACTGTCAAAGTTACAGACTTGTAAGGGTCAATTTAGACCCCCATAAATAACCCCTGAAATCCACTTGTCTGGTCTATGCCAACAGAGGTAGTTTTGTAGGTATGCACAGATCTTGCTTGTTTTTTAGCATGTTAGAATGAAATCATCGACTGATCCAGTGTTGATTTCGTCAACTAAAACTACCGTATGACGAAAAATGTTTGTCGACTGCGTTTTTTTCACTGACGAAAACTAAATAAAAACAAAATAAAAACTAAACTGTGATGACTAAAACTAAGACTAAATATATTGACAATTTCGTCAACAAAATAAAAACTAAAATGTTGAGTAGGGACTAGTGGAGAAGAGAGTCATTTTATGTTTGGTTGCTCTCAGGTATTGCATGCTGAAAATAGCAGATCTACAAGCTCGTTGTGAGCTTGTAGATCGGCTATTTTCAGCACACAACCAAGTGTCATTACGATGCCATCAAGGCCTGCCAAAATACATTTTAGTTTACTAAATCAACTGTAGATTTAGTCAACTAAAATCAGACTAAAACTAAAACTTTTCAGGTGACTAAATTATGACTAAAACTAAATGAGATTTTAAAGACTATGACTAAAACTAAATCAAAATTTGTTGTCAAAAACAACACTGGACTGATCATCAAAGGTGGTGACAGTTGGCACCTGTATTCATTTGGACTTGATTGCGTCATGTACTATTTATATCTGACTTCCTGTTGTCTTGTCACAACGCTGAGGAAGTATAATTTTGTTTTGTGAGACTAAAAGACAACAAGATTTTGATATTTAGTCGACTAAGACTAGACTAGACTAAAACAATTTCACAAGACTAAGACAGGACTAAGACTAAATGGTGTGTTATTCAAAAAGACTAAGACTAAATCAAACTTTGCTGAAGGAATTAACACTGTCTATTAGGTTGAATCCGTTGAGTCCGTTTTCTCTGTGAGAGGATAAATAACTAGACCAGGTCACCTGGTTGTGCCAGACCCGCAATGAAAACTAGTATGGCACTGAACTAACACATGAACACACAGGATTTTATAGTCTCAGCAACAAAGCGTAGTGAGCTTGTAGATCGGCTGTTTTCACTAGTATGGCACTGAACTAACACATGAACACACAGGATTTTATAGTCTCAGCAACAAAGCGTAGTGAGCTTGTAGATCGGCTGTTTTCACTAGTATGGCACTGAACTAACACATGAACACACAGGATTTTATAGGCTGAGCAGCTGGAAATGTTTGTGAGCTTGTAGATGGGCTGTTTTCACTAGTATGGCTGTGGGGCAAATGTTTTGCAGCACTGAACTAACACATGAACACACAGGAATTTATAGTCTCAGCAGCTCGTCAGCCAACTCAACTCAGCTGGTCCCGTACAGGTGACGGCACTCAAGGCAATCAGCCGAGCAAGGGAAGGGAGGGGCAGATGAGCAGTCAGAGGCAAACACAGGCACACTGAGGAAAAGAGGGACACTGAGGAAAAGAGGGACCGACCGACCGACCGACAGACCGACAGACCGACAGACCGACAAAGCCTTATGTAGGCCGACCCCCTGGGTCTGGCAAAAAAAAACTGCTTTACTGTATGGGAAAAGGACATTCATTGTGTGCTGGATATGTCCTTACTTTAATGAAATCATTAGCCATTACCTCCGTACAAAGTCAGTGCTGTTGGTATTCACCACTCCCTATTTTGTTTGTCATAAAAAAACACGCTAATGCTTGTTATGCATCCCACGTGTATAACGCATCATAAACATAACTATAACGCAGTATAACCTGCTCATAACGCTGTCTAAATCATATTTATAAGAGCTAATAAATACTCATTATGCTTTATAACCATACTAACCATAACACATTATAGAGCACCTTATAATGACTTACAATGTCAAGTATTACAATGCTTCATAATTGGGGGTGTAACGATACATTTTAACAGCGATACGATACGCATCACGATACATGGTTAACGATACGATACATGGATGATATTGGTTCATTCATGGCAATACGATACGATTTGATTCAATGATTTAAAATCGATATAGTAACTATTTAGCAAAGAGATGAAATCTGTGTAAAATGTGTAAAAAATCTATTACTATGGAAGTAAACGCTGATTATCTAGCAAATACATGGACATTATATTGCAACACATATGGACAAACCCACCTTACATGAACACAGAGATTACACACATTTATCGATAGAGTAGCTTTATGGAATGGAAAGGTAATTAGATCAGTCTTTTTCATTTTGCCTCTTAACATTGCTAAATACAAGGCACAAATACTTAGTTTCCATACAATCAATTATTTGAATTGCAAAACGATTCGATACCAATTACCGTATTTTAAAACGATACTATACCATACAAAGCCAAAACGGTACGATATTTTGCTTTTGCAAACGATATAGTAGATCATTGCAAATTAAAATCGATTCAGTTACTATATCGTTACACCTCTATTCATAATGTTATACACATGGGATGCATAGCAAGTGTTACCTATACGGTAACACTTGCTAAAATGTTTGTTTCATTCTGAAATACATTTAAAAAATGTTCAAAAATAGTGAAAATAGCTGTCAGCAGCCACGATGCGATCCACTGTGAACTTTTCACTGTTTAGTGAAACCCTGTCCTGGTATAACCAGGGGCGCTGGAAGTGGGGTGCTGAGGGAGCTGCAGCTCCCCTGGTGGTGGGGAGGAAAAAAAACCCCCTTTTTTTTTTTTTTTTTTTTTTTTTTTTTTGCTTTTTAAATAAGCCTATATATACACACACAGAGCTATATTAAAAAAATAATGTATTTGACTTTGGGGAATAAAATATGTTGAAAAAAGGTAAATGGTAAATGGTGCATTTATATAGCGCTTTACCCAAAGCGCTTTACAGAGATTGTGCATTGCATTCACCCGTTCACGCACACATTCATACACCGGTGGCGGAGGAAACCATGCAAGGCACCAACCTGCTCACCGGGAGCAACTGGGGGTTCAGAGTCTTGCCCAAGGACCCTTCGACATTCACTCAGGGGGAGCCCGGATTCGAACTGGGAACCCTACGGGAACCCTTCGTGCTCTAATAACGGTTTCTCTACCCCTGAGCCCCAAGGTATTTGATTATCACATGGTGACCTAATCACATGGTCACCTTGCCTCTTCCGGTCAGAAGGGAAGTCAAATTTAAATCCCGCTTTGATGGCACACCAAAGTCTATTTATTTGAGAACTAGAAACTGTCTATAGGCTCATTGTTGCAAACTAACACCGTTGTATATGGGGAATAAAAAATAATACCCGATATATGGGGAATAAAAAATAATACCCGATTTGTGCGTGAGTGACTGTGTGTGTGCATGTGTGCTGTGTGTTGCACTGTGTGCTAAAATAACTAGTAACTATATAGCTCCTTCCCCGCACCGCTGTGCGGGGAATAAGCACCCGAAACCGTAATAAAAATAACCCAAAACCGGATAAAAAACGTGAATTTTTCGGCGTGCGGCCTTTGGCCGCACGCATGAACTCCTCCAAGCTCAGCTCCCCTTGGGATTTGGGAGTTCCAGCGCCCCTGGGTATAACTATAATAACTAAGCATACAATAGGACTCAAGTGGGTTAAATCCGAGTCATTTAAAACGCCTGTTGCTATGACAACAGCAAAGATCCATGAGGTCGATGACAAATGATCATCTGGCAGCCAGAGGGATCTGATAGCTTATTGATTCTGCGTGGGTCTGCTGCTTTGCTGTCACGATTACATTTTACTCAAATAATTGCGATTAACGATTTCATTAATTAAATCATTAAAATTAATTGATTTAAATGTTGTAAACATTATTAATAAAAATTACATTTCTGTTTGGCTATATATATGTACAAAAGGTGCACCGGGCAGATATGACAAATAACACAATTTAATGACTTTTATTCTTAAAAAAAAAACATGAATACTTGGAAATGTCTGATACAAGCTCAAAACGTGTCCGTCCGTCCGTCTGTCCATCCCTCCCTCCCTCCGTCCCTCCGTCCGTCCATCCATCCATCCAACAACATGGAAATGATTATGACGATTATGACAATAGGCTATATGCACAGCAGCCATTTTGGAGAGAAGTTGGATGTTCTTCTCACTTCCTTCGGAGGTTTTACCAATAATACTAATGAAGGCTCTGTTCCATTCTGCTCAAACAGAGTCAGGGTGCTGATATTGTGCATGTTGGCTCAGTGGAAACACTCTGCTACACCAGGGGGTCTCAAAGTGTGGTCCAAGGATCCTTGTGCTTCCTTGGGGGTTTCAAATGACCTCTTAAAAGGTGTTACTCTGAGAGTGTTCAAATGGAACCAAATGCAGGTGTAAAAGGTTTGAGGACCACTGAGCAACATGACATGGAACAGAGCCTTCATTAGTATCATTGGTAACACCTTTGAAGGAAGTGGGAAGACCATCCAACTTCTCTCCAAAATGGCTGCTGTGCATAGAGCCTATTATGCCAAAGAATGATTGAGGTGATTATATAATAATTGTGGCTTAAAAACTGCTGTCCTTGTGTCACATCTAGGGATGGGACGATATGAACATTTCATGTCATAATTATTGTGATTTACCATACATCCATTATCCTGGGGCGGAACGTTTGCCAAAAAATGGCAGATCTACAAGCTCACAACGCATGTAGATCGGCTATTCTTTGGCAAAGATATTTGTCAGAGAGTGAAAAAAAGAAGACTGTATCAAGTACATTATTTACAGGTCCACTTCACCAATTATAGAGGGTTTACATGGTGCCAGATACGGTATGCAGCTGACGGAGGAACGAATTTCACGTTAAATTAAATCTCCACAATACGATTATTGTGAGTGTTTTTTATCACGATAAACGATAATATCGATTATCGTCTCGTGGCCATTCACAACACGGTCACCCTCTGTGCCATCCCTGTGTTTCTCCAGGCGGTGTACCTGGCCTCGGTGGCCAGCGAGGCGGCCCACGTGGCCAAGGTGGTGGCTCGCCAGCGGAGCTCCAAGAAGACGGGCCGGCCCCAGATGGTCAACACGCAGATGAGGGTGAAGCGAGCCGCGCCACTCGTCCTCAACGGTAAGAAGAATTCACTGAGATGTACAAAGCTGTTTGCTGTCTGATGTAGCCGCTTAAAATGTATACGCTGTTGGAGTAGAACCGCTGCTCCTACGGTTACACGTCGGCACTCCGACACATCGCTAATCCGTCCACCTAAACCTAACCTTAACCCTAACCCTAACCTCAGTAAAACTAATGCTGATGAATGCTAACCTGGTGAGTAGCTAACCTGCCGACGCTGGTGAATGCTAACTTGGTAACCTGGGATGTGTCGGAATGGCGACCCGTCCCCTGGAGTCGGCTTAGGTGGTTCGGGCATATGGTACGGATGTCCCACTGGGAGGAGACCCTGTGGCAGACCAAAGACCAGATGGAAGGATTATATCTCCAAACTGGCTTGGGAACGCCTCTGTATACTCCCTGAGGGAGTGGAGGAAGTTGCTCAGGATAAGAAATCTCAGTTGGAACTGTTACCCCGGCAACCCGAAGCCAGATAAGCGGTTGAAGATGGATGGATGGATGGATGTGGTGGCTCAGCTCTGCGGGAGGCTAGCCGTCTATAAGGGGGTCTGTGTGTCTGTGTGTCTGTGTGCCTTCACTGTCTTGTTGTCTGTGTGTCTGGAGCTAATGGCACAAACCTCTGGACCAATCGGTGACAAATGTCATGTACACACTGCCAGTAGACCATTCATGGAATGTTTTTTTTGCAAAGTAAATGCTTGCAATGGATTCAGAATCATGAAAAACCCCTAGTTTGACCCATCACATGCTACTTAAAGCATATTTATTTTGGTGTGTTTTATCCTGCATACTTAATTTAATGGGACCCCAACTTTCAGCAGCTGTCAAGGATTCTCCTAGGGAAACTGAATTTCAGTCTTTGTGAGATGTGTTACTAGACACCTTTACAAACACATTGGTGAAGACATTTATTGGTAAGGAATTTATTCCAGGATATGACACTATTTCTGAAGATATCCCCCGACTAAATGCAACGTCTTGAAGAGAGTGCCTGGTGCTCTGTGGGGAGTTTCTCTTCAGTGCACTGTGTGTGAATGACTGGCCCATTTCGCTTGTTGATCTGTCGGGAACCTGCCGTACCGGACGGCGACAAGAATAATAGGGAACAAGTGTGGGGTATGATGACACACGCGCGCACATACACATATACAGTACACACGCACTCGTACACACACACACATACGCTCTGTATCTCTGTAAGACGCTGCTGCAGTTGTAAGAAAAAAGGGCTTCAAAGGGTCAGGTATAAGGAGCGGAGTATGAGGAGAGAGGGTGGAGCTATACTGGAACAGAGAGAGAGAGTGAGAGAGAGAGAGAGAGAGAGAGAGAGAGAGAGAGAGAGAGAGAGAGAGAGAGAGAGAGAGAGAGAATGAATTACCCAGACACAGAGAGAGGGAAAGGTCTAGAGAGAACGGGGGTGTGGGGGAAAGAGAGAGAGAGAGAGAGAGGGGTGTTGGGATTTCAGACCGGTGCTATAGCTTCGTAGCAGCCTAGACTCTGCTACGAAGCAACAAACAGCTGATTCACATGCCAATGCAACCCCTCTCTCTCTCTCTCTCTCTCTCTCTCTCTCTCTCTCTCTCTCTCTCTCTCTCTCTCTCCCCTCATCCTGTCTGCCAGCTGATCAGGGACGTATTGATATTCATCCTGAGTGGTGGTGACTGACTGACTGTGCTTCCATGCCGGTGAGATGACGCTGTCTCAGCTCTGTGTGCATGCGCGTGCGCGTGTGTGCGTGTGTGTGTGTGTGTTTGTCTACTGTATGTGCATGAGCAACGTGCGCGTCTATACTGCTGTCTGGGGCTGTTTCTGAATACATCTCTGTGTGTGTGTGTGTGTGTGTGTGTGTGTGTGTGTGTGTGTGTGTGTGTGTGTGTGTGTGTGTGTGTGTGTGTGTGTGTGTGTGCGCGTGTGTGTCTGTGTGTCTGCTGTCGTGTGGGTGGGTGGCTAGTGTGTAGCCTGTGAGTGTCTGTATGTGTGTCACTGTGTCCATGTGGGCTCGCGTGCAGTATGTTTGTACACTACTATGCATGCCCCTTTGCATGTGAGTGTGTGTGCGCGTAGTACTTATGTGTGTGGGCGCGTGCGTGCGTGTTTGTGTTTGTGTACAGTATGTGGGTGCTTCATTGTGTATGCTTTGCGTGCGTGTGTGTGTGTGCGTGCTTGCGCTTGTGTTGTGCACACGCCCATGTGCCGGCGGCTATTGACTGTCAGTGTTGCTATCCTGGTGTGACAGAGGTTTACAGTGGCGTCAGTTGAGCAAAAGCTAACGTATGGCAACATGACATGTCATGTCATGTCATGTTGCCATACCTTAGCAACAGGCATGATGAATTTATTTTAAGAAGTACATTTTATTTTTTTCGCCAAGGTATGGCAGCTGCCGTACCCAGTTGACGCCTTTGGGTGTTCAGTGGAACACCTATAGCTAGCACTGTGGGAGGATTCACTGACATCACTATCAACACAGTTACGCTGCTGCATGACAGTTAGAGGAAGCCAGACAGTGAGAGAAAGCAAGACATCTAGTGAGGGAGAGACAGAGAGATCCAGACAGACACACAGAGAGCCAGAGAGACACAGACAGGGAGAGACAGACAGACATACATTGAGAGTGAGAGAGAAAGACAGAGACAGATGATAATCAGTCTGACAACCCCAGGTGACACTAATACACACACACACACACACACACACACACACACACACACACACGCACGCACGCACGCGCGCACGCACACGCGCACGCACGCACGCACGCACGCACACACACACACACACACACGGTGAGGAAGAGGAGGAGAGGAGCGAGGGAGAGAGGACATGGGGACATAAAGTGGAGGAGGAGGAGAGTGACATAAGGAGATGACTAAGGGAAACGGGAAGAAGAAGGGGAAATGTGGTGCTGTCACTTTTCGGATGTGTGATGATGTCATGGTGACTGAGGTGTGTGTGTGTGTGTGTGTGTGTGTGTGTGTGTGTGTGTGTGTGTGTGTGTGTGTGTGTGTGTGTGTGTGTGTGTGTGTGTGTGTGTGTGTGTGTGTGTGTGTGTGTGTGTGTGTGTGTGTGTGTGTGCGTGCCTGCGTATAAATGTAAGACATCCTTTTAAAAAAATATATATAATCGTCACTGTCTGGTAGAAACCTCGTATCTCCAAGTTTCAAATTTGTATGTTTGTTTTTTTTTCGCAAAGAAAAGCCCTTCTTCCTCATGCAAGGCCGTCGCACAAAAGTAGTGAAAACAGCCGATTTACAAGCACACATGCCTCGCGATGCGAGGCATGTGTGCTTGTATTTTCACTATTTTAGATCATTTTTTAAATGATAAATGCAAAACGAATGGCTTTGGACATACAAGGTTTCCACCCGTCAACAACAAAAGTCTACTGCATCAATGTACTGTGACTTTCCAACCCTGGATTTGTAATCAACGGCGCTGTAAACTCCCGGGTGTGAATTTCACTCCGGGAGAAAAGAAACGAGAGCCCTCAGAGCAAATGAAAAGAACACTCAGGATTATGTCAGTGTGGGCAGCAGAGAGAAACCTGATGCTCTCGCTGTGTGTGGCTGAAAGGGCTGTTCTATTTCATTCTTCATAGAACCTTAGTTACATTCCTCTAACTCTAATCTGCATATTTAATCTGTAACAACAGTCGTAGCACGACGTCAGCCATATTTGCATCTTTAATGCTTTTAACCACTTAAGCCCTATTGTATAGTTCATCATGACTGCACTGCACTGTGTGCTTGTAGATCTGCTATTTAAACAGAAGTTTTTGACAGTAAAAAAAAATGGAAAAAATGGAAAGAAACGAAGACACACGACAGTTAAGAGAATGGTGAGGATGAGTTATGATGTGGCTTCTAAAGACAGAGTAGGGATGGGACAATATGAAAATGTCATATAACGATGATTGTGACCTAAGAAATCACGGTTTACGATAATATAGCGATAATCAAAATATCCCCAACATCCATTATCCTGGGGCGGAACATTTGCCAAAAAATAGTAGATCTACAAGCTCACAAGTGAGCTTGTAGATCGGCTATTTTTGATAGAGAGTGAAAAAAAGACGTATAGTACGTATATCATAAGTACCTTTTACCAATTATAGAAGGTTTAAGTGGTAGCGGATATGCAGCTCGGCAAATAAAAGCTGAACTGATTCCAGTGCATGACGGAGGACGATATCACGATAAATTTAATCTCCACGATACGATTATAGTGAGTGTTTTTTATCGTGATAAATGATAATATCGCTTATCGTCCCATCCCTAAGACATAGGTTTCACCCAGCAACACAACACTTTTTTTAAGAGCCTCGATCCATTGCTGCCACACTGCTGCTCTGCACTTTGTGTGTGTGTTAGTTTGGAGAATCCTGCCTCACCAACACAGGATACATGTAAGGATGTTGGCTCAAAAGGACAGGTTCTTATCCTCTCTCTCGGACCCTTGGTTTTTTCCGTGTCTCTACACTGACCTATGTGAAAAGAAAGCATCAAATGCTATGCTATTTAAATGTTTTCCTTTTAAATCTCTAAGAAAATCCTGTGACACCCAGGATAGGTGCTGACTGAGGCTGTGTGTGTGAGACAAAAGGTCTTTTTAGGTACCATTCCGTCTCTAGTGGCTCCAATTGGGATGGTGGATCTTCATAAATCAACCATATATGGTATACCCCTTTGGATGATGTCATCTTAAAGTTGCAGCACACTGACAGTCTGTCTGACTCAGATGTATGATAGACACTGCACTCTGTGATGCTAATCGATGTCCTCTCTCTCTCTCTCTCTCTCTCTCTCTCTCTCTCTCTCTCTCTCTCTCTCTCTCTCTCTCTCACTCTCTCTCTGCCTCTTCCACAGCCAAACCCTGCACTTCTCTGAGGCAGCCGGACCACCACCGCAGCAGAGGCGGGGGGAGAGGGGGCGGCGGGGGCCGGTGGTCGGGCGGACATGGGGACTACCGCCAGGCGAGGGACATGAGGGACGGCCAATCCGAGGGCAAGGCCGGGAGCAGTCCCAACAAGTCCTCCAATCAGAACACGCCCAACAGGAAGCCGAACGCGCCCGCCGAGAAGTGAGTTATTGTGTCCCGATTCTTGATATAATAGGCAAACACTTGGCGAAATGACCCCGATCTACAGGCCAGGATTACAGCTTAGGTAATTAATTGGCACTAGCCTGGGTGAAAAAATGGGTTACAAAATCGTGGGATAAAAATTAAAGGAAAAAAACATGAATGTTGTTCATGACAGGTGTCCACAAAATGCACAAGGTTTTCAGTACAACTTCATAGCAGCCTTGAGAGTTACAGTGAAATGATTCTATGAAGCCACACCACCATGGCATCGCCATTTTTATAGTAGTTCGGACATCACTGCAACTACCGGTACGTCTCTACGTCAGGAGACTGTTACATGCGGTCCAAATGCTCTGGACAGTAAGCTAAGAAAAAAAATTAGGCCTGATTTATATGAAAATAGCAGATCTACATGCTCTGCTGCCAAGGATAAATCAGGCATTAGGACTGGTCTTCATGGCTTTACAGTCCATTTACAGTGTTGAATGGATTTAGCAATACAGTGTGTTGTTGAGTTTACTGTCTGCTCTCTCCTCCTGACATCTTAAACCACAATGTCTATATTGGCAGCATTCACCGAGTTAGACATTACAACAAAGAATGTCTCAACTCTGCAGAGCTCTTTTTCGTTTTCATGCTGTTAGAGTTAAATTAACACTCGATTTTAGTGTGTAGGATTTCAGTCACATATACAGTACACTATTATTGCTACCGTAGGAGACGGTGGGAGAAGGAGCGCTTCTTTTCCCTTCACCAGCGTCGGCTACTCGCCAGCGTCAGGGTTACTGAGGTTAGGGTTAGATTTAGGGTTAGGTTTAGGCATAGTTTTACTGAGGTTAGGGTTAGGTTTAGGCATAGTTTTACTGAGGTTAGGGTTAGGGTTTGGGTTAGGTTTAGGCATAGTTTTACTGAGGTTAGGGTTTGGGTTAGGTTTAGGCATAGAGGTTAACATTCACACCCGCGCGGTCCAAGTGACCACAGCCGAGCGCTCCAGACCTCCGCTCCAGCCAATCACATGCCGTACCTTCTAATTTATGCGACACTGTCTCCTACTGTGTCCATAATATAATAATGCAAGCCGTATGTGCATGCTTGTGGATCTGCTACTTTTGATGCTTCTGTGTGACGCTGTATAGTATGATCAAGTCGGCTGTTAATTTACAAAAAGACACAAAACACAAAAAGTTACAATGTGCAGATAAGAGGTTTCTGCCCATTGTCCATTTTCACTACTTTAAATCGTTTTTAAAGCAATAACAAAAAGAGGAAGGTCTTGGACATGGACAGCGACAACATGCTGCATATGAGTGTTGATGCGTGCAGCCTCCAGCCCCCCACATAAACATCCATTACAGTGACAGAAGTCATTAAGCAGCTCAACTGGGTGTGGTGGTGTCCTCCTCCTCCTGTTGAGATGAACCACACCACAACACTGTGTGTGTGTGTGTGTGTGTGTGTGTGTGTGTGTGTGTGTGTGTGTGTGTGTGTGTGTGTGTGTGTGTGTGTGTGTGTGTGTGTGTAGTGTGTAGTGTTCCAGAGAGAAAAGGTCAGGGGAACAAAATGTGTCTCACTCTTTAAACTCGCTTTCCTTCTTTTCTTTTTTTCCTGCGATCCATCCATCCATCACTCTCTCCCTCACTCCTTTCATTCATTCATTCATTCATTCTTTATTTCTCCCTTACTTTCCTCCTTTTACCCTGTATTTCTCCTACTTCTCCCTCCCTCCCCAACTCTGTGTCTCTCTCTCTCTCTCTCTCTCTCTCTCTCTCTCTCTCTCTCTCGCTCTCTCTCTCTCTCTCTCTCTCTCTCTCTCTCTCTCTCTCTCTCTCTCTCTCTCTCTTGGCTCCTGGTGAATGGCAGCCTGGTCCCCCACTGCTGCCTATTCAGCAGCTCCCACACAGGCTACTGGGCCAGTAATGGTCGTTCTCTGTATCTATCTTTCTAGTTCATTCTATAGCTTTTTTTGTTGTTGTTGTCGCAGGGGAATAAAAACTATTCCTCTGTGTTGCTTAGTCTCATCTTTCAACTTGCTGTGGTCAATCTCTGCGTCTTTCTCTCCTGCTGTGTTTTCTGTACTCCTCTGTATAAAACTCATCGGTAATTTCCTCCTTTCTGTTTCTTCAGCTGTCTCTGAACTTGTCCTCTCTGCTTCTTTTTTATTTATTTTTTACAAGCCACGTCTTTAACCATGCAGCTCAGTGGCCTAGACCAGTGATTTAAGAAGTTGAACATAGCAGATCTACAGATCTTCCAGATCTTCTATTTTTTCACCAAACATCTCATTTCTCTTTTGGGTCTTGAGAACCATTTTGCTAGTGTAGTGTCATGTCCAAGGGTTGTATCAAGCTGCCTCACTCTAAGACTAAGTAAACAGGAGATAGGCTCCTGACCTCTGAGTGACCTATGGGCCACATGGCTCGGCAACCGTTGGTACCCAGGATGGCTCCTTACTTACAGGCCTTACATCTCTTTAGCTCCCACAGTCAACAAACCCTCCAGCTTCGGTCTCCATTTGCTGGTTGCCATCCATATAGTCCACAAACAACATTGAAGATCACAAAGGCATAAAAGCATATGGAATAGTAAGTGTACTTTAAAGGACAACCTTTTTTTTTTTTTTCAACAAGGGTTCATATTTTAGATTGTAATTAGAGAAAAGAAAATATGAGTTTTCAATGTTCTCATTTGAGTGGGGGCATGCGTACAAGTGGCTAAATATGTCTTTTTAGACACAATACGCCGGCGATTTCTTTATTACTGTTTACAGTAACACCACTAGCCCCCACAAGTCACATCTGCCCAAGAAAGATTGCGGAACATCTTGGGAATGGGCTTATTGTGTCTAAAAAGACATATTTAGCCACTTGTACGCATGCCCCCAACCGATAGAAAGCAGTAAATGAAAACTTTTTAACACTCATCTTTTTTCTAATTACAATCTAAAATTAACCTGACTTTCGTCAGATGGTGGCAGTAGTGCGTAGGCTACCGCTCTACTTTACCATCTGAGCTCTCTCGGTGGGAGTTGATAACGCTCGTAAAGCCCCGGGCCGGACCAATCAGCGGCAGCTACGGGCGGGCTCTGAGCGGCTCTGAGCCAATAGAGTCTGATTGCAGACCACGTGGATGCAGACAGGCCAATATGAGTGGTTGGAGTTGGCACTCCCAGACTGTGATAGAGAGACGGCCACATCCAATCACCTGCTAAAGAAATTCAAAAAATGGCCCGCCCCTTACATCGAGTCTGCCCGAGAGAGCCCAGATGTAAGGCAGAGCGTTACGCACTGCTGCAACTATCTGGCGCAGTCAGGTTAATCTAAAATATGAACCCATAAAAAAACAAAGTTGTCCTTTAATGGTTAGCCCATCAAGACCTTAGGAGAGGACATTTTGTCCAAAGGTGGTCTAAAGGGGGACCTCGCGGTCCCCTCTGGTGTCCGAGCTAGCAAGCAACTGACAGACAGTGGAGCTAGCTAACTAATTCGGCATTTCAACTGGTTGACTGGTTCAGTTGGTTCCATCCACTGCACATCTATCCATGATGGCTGCGTGCAGCGGTGTAAAGTGACTAAGTACAATTTTCAGTATTTACAATGTTAAATAATTTTACTTCTACCATCTCAGAGGAAAATATTGTTACTAGTTACTTTAGATTTGGATTATTATTACAAAACAAACTAACCACTTCAGTCCAATATATATTTATGCCATTTGAATGTGATGCTTCTGAGCTTGTAGATCTGCTATTTTCAAAAGATTTGTAGGCCTATACATTTGAAATGGGACATTCTGCATAATTAGTACTTTCACTTTTGGTACTTTTCTTTAAGGACATGTTGATGCCAATGCTTTTTTACTTTTACTCAAGTAAAGTTTGTATTCCAGACTGTTACTTGCAACAGAGTATTTCTACATTGCAGTATCGATACCTTTACAAAAAAAAATGTTGTACTTTTTCCACTACTGCATGCAAGTGTACTTCCTCCATCGCTGGCTGTTCGTCCGGGTGGGTGGGGTCAGCCCTCTGTGAAAACACCTGACATCACTCCTCTGTGTCCTGTGTCACCCCTAGCGCCGCGGCCCACACAGCGTACCGGCGTGCAGAGGCGTCAATTGGGTATGGCAGCTGCCATACCTTGGCTACAGGGGGAAAAAATAAAATGTACTTCTCAAAAGAAATTCATCATGCCTGTTGCTAAGGTATGCAAGACACCAGTCGTGTTGCCATACCTTAGCTTTTTGCTGAACTGACGCCACTGCCGGCGTGGGCTCTCCGCACGCACCCTGGCCTGCACAATGGGGCCGGCGGGGTGAGAGGGCCGGGCCGCTGGCACGGGACGTTGAGCCCCACGCCGAGGGGGACGTGAGCCCCACTAATCCCCTGTCTATTCTCTGGTAGATTAGTGCTTCTAAACCGGCACGGAGTGAATCAGCAATATCTCTCTATATCCCTCTATGGCCCCGGGCCTGCCTGGCAGGCTGTGGATGGCTGGTGCAAGCTTTATCGCCGTCCAAATGAGCGTGTGTGTGTGTGTGTGTGTGTGTGCATACACATAAGGGTGTGCGTGCGTGCAACATGTGTCCACAACCAATCCTCAGCCCAACAGTTTCCTATTGATTGATTGATTGATTGATTGAAGGCTTTATTAGAAGTTTGCATAGGAAAATGTACAGATTCATGACGGTACAGTTCACTGGTACAAGGTCTACTAAAAGGAGATCCATGAAAAGACTAAGCTTATTTCAACAGGAAACCATTAAAGTATCTCATATAACATTGAATGACAGACAAATAGAACACAGTACTATGCAGTAGATATGTAAAGAAAAAAAGAAAACAGTAGGTCTATACAATCAGTAAGTACAGTATATACAATATATACAAGGAAGGGGCAGGTAACAGTAAGTCTAAACAATCAGTATGTACAGTATATACAAGGAAGGGGCAGGGAGGGTAGGGTTGGGCTAGGTTTTTTACCAGTTGCGAACGGCTGCTGCCTGTAAGTGGTTTTTCAGGGCATTTTTAAAGGATGCTAGTGATCCACACTCCTTTATGGCCTTCGGTAAGGCATTCCACATTTTTGTGGTGTAGCAGAAGAACGAGTTCGA
Organism: Nannobrachium achirus; assembly: GCF_963921795.1. NCBI lineage: Eukaryota > Metazoa > Chordata > Actinopteri > Myctophiformes > Myctophidae > Nannobrachium > Nannobrachium achirus. The sequence goes on along the minus strand of NC_137821.1, from coordinate 14,141,136 downwards.
CCCTTTCTTTGAGTTGACTCTGGGTTGAACGTGATCTGTGGCACTGCCTCTGGTGTTGTAATTATGGACATCCTTAACGTTTATAAAGTATTTTGACAGGTACTTGGGTATCATAGTACCCTCTGGTAGACGTTATAGAGTCCCAGTTAAAAACAAGAAAAGACATCTGAACAGATACAAATACTCATTCATTCCCATATCCGTTACTCTGCTAAACTCAGGCTGTTAGTAGGGGTGATGTCTCTAGTGTAATGTAATGTAATATGTATGCACTTGACCTGTATGTCAGCACTGTGTGTTGTGCACTATTCGTTGTAATTTACTTTCTTTCTGTCTGTCTTGTCCTGTTGTATGTTATGTAGCAGCCTGCATGTCCAAGACAAATTTCCTTCGGGACCAAATAAATGAATCTTGAATCTTGAATCTTGAAAACCCACAACTTTTGAACGCTTAGTGATGTCAAGTGATTGGACATTATATTGTCCAAGATATCCAGCCTTACAACCCGGATAACATCAGTCAAAAAGTTGACAAAAAGCAGGTTCACTTTGCTGGCAAGGAATTCTCGTACCAAATACATGAACACTGATAACAAAACTATACTATTTAAAAAATATATATATATATATATTAATCTCATTGGCTTGGTCAATGAGCCAAGTGTGGGACAAACAGACAAAGCCAGATGTACAGTAGGAGCGGTTAGCTGGTCAAATTGTCAAATAATATATAAGAAAGAGGCAAAAGAAAACTATCGAAATAGTCAATGCTATTTTTTAAATATTTATCTGTTGGAACTGAGTCAAACTAAATATAATGCTCAACACCTACAACTCCAAGTGTTTATCAGGGTGGGGGCTTCCCAGTTAGTGCCCAAACCGAAGAATTTCGGTTATTTTTTTCAATCCAATACAATATTTTTTTTGCTATTTTACTTACCCTGAGCTGCTAGTAGAGACGTGGTTGGTCCTGGCTCGTCCATCGCTTTCCAACGAGCCATTCTACATGTTGCGACGATTTATTCCATTGAAAATGGGTTAGAATAAAGTTTAGAGCCCCCCCAAAAAAACTCTATTTTTGCGCGACGTATCCGAGGTACCAAAGCCGAACAATTCCGGTTTCTTTAATAAAATGAATTAAATAATCGGAGGCCTCGACGAAGTCTAAATTTTGATTCCACCCCGAAAACCGCAAGCTCTATCCACGGGCCCGTAATCGGGTAACGCTGCCGCATCGCGCCGCCTAATCCAATACATTGTCACATCTTTAGAGACCTTTTTCTCTGAACTGTGTTCCTAGGGCAGCGAAAGTTTTTTTTGCGGCTAAATAGCCTCAGATCGGTCTTCTAAAAAAAAAAAGCCGCTAACTGTTAGCTCACTTATTCCGGTTCACGTTCATAACACTCATTGCAGTGAAAACCCAAGGCAGTTCTGCCTGGATACCCGGATGTTATAGTGAAGCCCTATGGGGAAATGTCTGGCACTCTAGCGGCCTCTTGTGGCCCCTGGCAGTTAACAAGTTAAAATATGGTTATTTTGGGGGATCGCGGCCTGAAAAGGTGGAGAGCCACCGATCTAGCAAGCGGTAGGGAGTCTGGCAAGGAGAGACATAAGGAGATGGTGGAGGCAATCCTCCTCGAGTGGATCTAGGAACGCTATGCACTGTGGTAATGAAACATTATTGATCTCCAATGCAGTGAGGAAAAATAAACAACTGTGTCAACAGTCACGGTGTTAATAGAACATTTTCTCTCCTCCCCTCTCCAAAGTCACCGACCTCCATTGTTCTGTTCTCCTCTGCTGTGCAGGTCAGACAAGAGGATGACCCTACCGACACGCTTCCAGAAGGAGGTGCACGCTCACCTCTCCAGAAACACCCCGCCACCTGGCTGTAAGTAGGACAGTCTTCCATTGTCTAATAATATCATACCACTTCGCCATCAGGTGAAATGTGTGGAAAATGAAGGGGAAGACAATTTAGATACTGTATATATGTTAAGGCCCAGCATCTTCTGACTATTATAAAGGACAGGTACTGTATAACATAAACTTGTAGTTAGACCGGTGACTGGAATACTCGCCCCAAAACACACTCGTCAGTTTTTTTTTTCCTTGGACCACTCGTCCCCAGCGGTTCTTGTAAGTTAGGAATACGTTGATGTTTAGGCATAGTTTTACTAAGGTTAAGGTAAGGAATACAGTTAGGTTTAGGTATAGTTTCTCTGAGGTTATGTTTTGGAATACCTGGGGCGACTCTTCCTGTATTCGTTAGACCTGGCAAAAAGTAAAAGGCTTTGAGATACAGTACGTATGTCAACTTGCAGTTGTATGTAGGGAATACCTTAAAGTGCCTGTATAGCTAAAATAAATATGATACAAAATGTATTAGCAGTTTGTCACACACCAGAGTAATATGTTATTTAACCAATAAAAATAAAGTTCAGGTTTTTTACAGGGGTTCAGAGATGACTATTTTACATGTATAATAATTATGTCTATAAACAAATAGCTTAATTCACTATACAGGCACTTTAAATGTATGGTTGGAAAGGTTGAAGCGTTGCAGGTAGTGCAGGTCTGTAATGAACTGTCTGGCTTTTAGACATTGTGTTAAATGCTCTAGTCCATACATGGGCAACTGGCGGCCCGGGGGCCCCATGCGGCCCCCACCTTCACTTAATGCGGCCCGCAGGTTAATATCAGAATACTGCTTCCAAACATGCGAACATGACCGGCTTTAATTACTTTAGTCTAGATTAGTAGCTTACCTTTGTAAATGTCCAATGTATATATTTGCGTTCATAAAGCTAGCAAAATAACCTATAAATGCATTTGAAATTAAATAAAAATCTTACTTTTCAGGGTCCAATTAATCTTCCAATTAAAAAAAAGCTAAACCTAATTTAGGATTCCAATTCAAAAATAGCAAAAATTTGCCGATCTACAAGCTCAAAGTTTTGAGCTTGTAGATCTGCTATTTTTTGCTATTTTTTTACTGTATATGCATTGTAGCCCTCTGGAGTGAATGTGAAAATATAGTGGCCCGCTCCATCATCAAAGTTGCCCACCACTGCTCTAGTCCTTTGAGATCTCTATGAAACCTCCTCCTAGACATTATGTGAACCCCACAAGACAGGAAAGACTATTAAACCTGTTTTAATGACTCTGTCAGAAGCCTCTGCTTCCTGGACATGAGTGGGAGTCGGAAGATGTCCAGTAGAACTGAAAGACAAGTCGTTTCATGTTTAGTTGCGCTCGGGTGTTGCACTCTGAAAATAGCAGATCTATAAGCTATATAAGCGTGACGTGTTGTGAGCTTGTAGATCGGCTATCTTCAGCATGAAACCAATTATAATCAGACATTCCGACGGCATCGAGGCCTGACAAAATATCTTTGGGGGACAAAATCAACTGTAGATTTTTGATATTTAGCCTACTTAACCAACTAAATTAAAACTAAAACATTTCAGTTGACTAAAATATGACTAAAACTAAATGAAATTGCATTCAAGTATATGACTAAGCAAAATAGAAAAGTCTGTAACATGTCATTAGGTTGAACACCCTTTGGATCGACCACCAAACTCTAACCCAAACCCTAATCCTAACCTCAGTAAAACTATGCCTAACTCTAACCCTAACCCTAAACCTAACCTCAGTAACTGTGTCTGTGACGCGGGTGATTATCTAACCTGGCGACGCTCGCGGGTGATTATCTAACCTGCCGACGCTGTTCGACCCAATGGGAGTTCGACCTATGGGGCAGTCCCCAGAAAAGTCAAAATGTCACAATTTGCACTGCTTTGCAGCTCCCCTGAACCTGAACGAGAGCCCGGGCTGTGGGCGAGGCAGGCCGTACAACCCTGGGCAGGTGCAGGAGCGCATCAGGGAGATCCTGGGGAAGTACAGCAACGGCTTCTGGGTGTCCAAGCTGCCCCAGATCTACAGAGAGCTCTACAAGCAGGACCTGCCCACGGAGGCCGTGAAGGACCTGGAGAGCTGGACGCACGTGTGCACCGTACGTTCACCTTACATCAGGGGTCCTCAATGTTTTCAGGCCAAGGACCCCTTAGTTGAGAGAGAGAGAGATGAAGCAGGGACCCCCCACAACCTGTTCATAGATTCCATGTAGTTGCATCTTTTGACAGCACAATCATCAGTGTATTTTGGATAAGTCAATACTTCTAAAACTTGACCTTTCACTCTGTACTTAGTCTGCTCTTTTAGTAGTAGTAGTAGTAGTAGTTCTCCGAATATGGACGCTATAGGGTTCAAGTGGTTAATATAAAAAAGGAGAAAAAAAAGTTTCTATCACACAAAGATTTGGAGGACCCCCTGTTGAAGACCCCCGTTATAGGCCATGGCATAGCAGTGGTGGTCATTTTCTGGCTCCATCGTTCCAGACCCCATTCATGTTTCCCACAAAGATCTCCAAAAAATATCAATCAATTATTTTACATTTTTAAGCCTAGACTCAAGCCATCCAGGATCCTGGTGATTCATGAAATCATAAAACATTTGATTCTGTGAAAACAATATCTGAAAACCGCAAAACATTAAATATAGTATATCATAAAATGAAATATTAAATTTCTTGGAACCAGAATTCCGCCACTGCTATGCCCTATTATAGGCCTATACTGGAAAGCATTTTGTGTAATTGTGTTTGTCAAGGACCCCCAAATTGATTTATATTTGGCTGCGGACCCCCATCTGAAAATGTTTTGTTCCAGGAACCCCCAGATAGAGAATATTTATACAAATTTTTAAAAAGCATTATATTATTCAAGCAGGAAATTACTAATTCTGAGCTATTTCTGAATAGCCAACACATTTTTCTTAAAACCGGCCTCAGGTCTAAATGGGTTATTAAATCGCTTTACCATACGTAGTCCAGGCTCGCCATGCCTCTTCTTTCCTTTATTGGTTTTACTTTGGTTTTCCGCTGCACTGGACCCCCTTCATTGTACCCCCTTCCCTTTGGAGCTGCTGGTCGTTATAGCAACGCCAAGGAAACTGGCGTCTGAACAGTTCTAAGCTAGCGCCAACGTTGTCTGGACATGATCTCCATTTTAACCTATACAGCCTGTCAAAAGCAGTTTCTGGTAACAATTAAAACTGGGAAAGCTTAGCTATTCAAAAATACCAGATATGCAAGATCACAGCGCTTCACTTCGTACATCTGCAATCTTTTAACAGTTTTGAAAAAAAATCTTTGAAAGTGTGAGAACCACTGAGTTAGAAGGCATTCGTAGAATCGGCCTCCGGTCTTAAAGGGATAAAAGTTGAATGTCCTTTTCTATCATTGATCGGTCTTGAGTCATGACCCTAGTGTGTAAAAACCTTAAAGGAGTAGTTCACCCCCCAAAATGACCTTTTTTCTATCGATTACTCACCCCATGGGGAGTTCAATAATATTTTTTAGTTTTTGTCGCATAAGCCAATAATTTGATTGTAATAACTGTACCCCCAATCCCCCATTGATTCCGAATGGAGACCCAAATGTATTTGGGTCTCCATCCGGAAGCAATGGGCCTCACAATGAGTCTCCTCAAATTATTGTCTTAGGAATGCGACAAAAACTAAAACATGTTATTGAACTCAAGTGTAATCGATAGGAAAAAAAAAACATTTTGGGGGTGAACTACTTCTTTAACTGGGGGGTCTCTCCCCCTCCCCAAGATGACTAAAGCCCCTATCATAGTAGGCACCGCGGTGGATAAGCTATCCACCGCGGTGTAGTGTTTTTAAATCATAAAACTACAACATTATGTCATTACTCGCGGTGAAGAGCTATCCACCGCGAACCCCGACACATCTCTCTGTTTTTGCTTTCAGACAGATCGGGCACATCACCCCGTTCACTGATTGGTCGATCTAGAGAGACCAGTCAGTCACAATGATAGGACTTCACCGTGACTGACTATGATGGCCTCCACTTGTTTTCTCACTTGGTGGATAGCTTTACACCTAAAATTTGCGGTGATAGGCTCTTCACCGCAGACTCTGATAGGGGCTTAACTCCCATCATAACCTTGTCTCCTCTCTCTCTCCCTCCCTCTCTCTCTCTCTCTCTCTCTCTCTCTCTCTCTCTCTCTCTCTCTCTCTCTCTCTCTCCCTCTCAGGTAGAGAAGCCGTGTAGCAGCAACCCCTCTGAGCTGCTGCTCTACCCCGCCAAGGAGCAGCACGGGGCGGCGGGGCGCGCACCCTCTGCCCTCCCCTCCCCCTCCCCCTCGCTGGGGTCCCCCGCCCCGCAGAGACCTCCCACCACCCCGCCGCCCCGCACCACAGGCTCCGCCTCCCACCACCCACCTCCTCCTCCTCCTTCCTCCTCTCGCTCCCCACTGGCCTCCGGCTCCCCCGTCTCCTCCCACCCCTCCTCCCCCTCCTCGTCACCCAGCCCCCCCTCCTCCCCCGCCGCCGCCTCCACCGCCACCCTGTGCCCGGAGCTGAGGCAGAAGCTGGAGGAGCTGCTGCTCAAGTACTCCAACGGCCTGTGGGCGCACGCGCTGCCCAAGCTCTTCCAGGACACCTACAAAGTCAGTAGACGACGTTTGTATTTATTTAACACAGCAGCCAAGCGCTGGATATCAAATGACGCGTTATAGGCGGCCAATGTGTTTCAAAAAGCCTAAAACCTTTTTTTATTATAATAATTGTAAAGAAATGGTACCATTTTTGTCTACCCTGTCTATGTCTCAGAGGAGGGCTGTGGATAGTACGGAATCCAGCCCGCCATGTCATCATCATCGATGAGAAATCCAAGCTAATAGAAACTGCAGGCTTGCTATTCCTGGAAAATTTCCATGCTTTAACTCTTTGAGTGCCACCCTAGTCACCACTAGAGGGCGCCCAGTGGCCATAGAAAATCCCATAGAGATATGCTGGTATATGCAGAAGCCCTGCAGCCATGACTTGCCTGAACACTTTCCTTTGTGCATGTACAGGAAGAGGATGAAGTTAGCTTGAAGTTAGCTATTGGCTACCAAGCATTTTAGAAGCCTTATTTTCGTCAACTTAGCCATGATTAAACCTTGCACACCTCATGCATGGGAAAAAAACAGAGAAGAATGAGCTCTAAAAAATCCAATGCAATCCTGGATTGCATTGGAGTGGATTTGTGCAGTTTGTTCACAGCTTTCAAACAAAAAAATCCGATTGGAAATCCGTTCAGGCATTCTTGAGATAATCGCCATTATGTTTTACATGTTATGTAAACAAACATGGCTGCCCTGTATGTTAGATGGGGTTGTATGGGGGTGGAACATGCAAAATCGCGATTGAAATCATGTTCACTAGATTTGATGGGGTCCAAAAAAAAAAAAAATCAAACATTTTTTTTTCAATTTTTTCAATTTTTTTCTTTTTTTTTTTTTTTTAAAAGCCGAACTAGTTCGGGATCGGCACTCTGCGATACGCTAATAAAGTCGAACTAGTTCGGGATTGGCACTCAATGAGTTAATAGAAGCCATTGTTCTCACGTTAATAAAACATAAAATGAGACACAGACAGAGAAGAAGAAAATAATCATATTATAATGAGCATTACTGAGGACCAATTATATGAAAATGGTTGAAGTCGTCCTTTAATAACGTATTTGGTGTTATTTCATGTGTGTTTCATAAGACCAAACTGCCCGGTCACGTCCTGGAGAACCTGCAGCTCCTGTCTGACATCTGCACCATCGACTACCCCATGCCCGACAACCCCAAGAGGGCCATCCTGTACAAGAGGAGCGGCCCCGGGGCCGCCGAGGACGACGACAACTGCAACAGCGGCGAGGGGGTTGGCGAGGAGGAGCTGAGGGCCAGGCGGGAGCTGGGCAGGAGGCTCAGCAACCAGGCCGTGCCTCCGCTGCACATCCCCCGCGAGGAGTACCCCTCTGTGCTGGTGGTGGAGGCGGCCAACACCAACGGAGTCATCCTCAGGTGCGCGCGTGCGCGCTTACTATTACTCTATTACTATTACTATTTTTTATTTATGGTTAACCCATTCAGAACGGGTACACATTATGGTGCATTATTATTTTATGCTTTAACTACTGAAAAATAGCATAGCATAGCGCATAGCATAAATAGAATAGCATACAAGCTCACAGCGCTGCACCGAGTGCCGCGCTGCGAGCTTGTAGATCTGCTATTTTTGAAAAATCATGAGAATTTGAATTTTGACCCGATTCTATAATCCTTCTTGAATCCTTCTAAGATTTTTTGAAAAACCTATGTTTCTAAGTCAGCAATCTGGCTGGCCATCGTCAAAGAAAAGGTCCTTTTCACTTAACTGGAGCTCAGTTAGTCTGTTCTTGAGAGGCTACTATGTCAGTGGTTCTCAAACTATTTCATGTGAAGGACCCCCAAAATGATATTTATTTGGCCACGGACCCCCATCTGAAAATATTTCGTTCCAGGGACCACCCAGAAGCAAAATCTGAGTTACAAACGTCACGACTTTTTCAAAAATACAGCTTGCAGCGTGGCACTCGGTGCTGCGCTGTGAGCTTGTAGATCTGCTATTTTTCAATAGCTAAAGTTACTAGGGCCCCTCCACCTTGGGCCCTAGTAACTCAGTCCCACTTTCCCCCCCCTTGTGACGCCCCTGGTTACAATAGTTCCATTCTCTCTCTCTCTCTCTCTCTCAGGTACATTGGTGAGGAGTACTCTCAGGCCCAGGAGCGCATGGAGGACGACATGAGGGAGTTCTACAGCAGCGGTCAGCAGGGCAGCCCCGCCAGCCTGTCCTCGGGCCAGCTGGCCGCCGTGCGGGCAGAGGAGGAGGACGAGATACTGAGGGCACAGGTCTGCGAGGTCCTGGCAGACAAGGTCAAGGTGAGGAGGCCTCAGAGGGGCACAGGTGAAAACACCGATCATCAGCACTTGTGTTGTGAAGCACTCGTCAGGTTAAAGGGGAATGCCACCCATTTTCATCATTGAAAATGAGTGATTGTGGGGGTCATGTGATTAGTGACATCATGAAGATGTACTCTGAAAGCCAAAGAGTATCTTAATGATGTCACTGATCACATGACCCCCACAATCAGTCCTCCACATGGACTCATGGATCAGAAAGGAACAATGGAGCACACAGCTTGATGGAACTCAACAGGGAGAGGCTCAGGTAGACACTTTGAAATTTAGAACTGTATTTAGTTACAACTACTTTAGATTTTAGGTTGGTTTCTGTTGGGGGGTTTTGGCTGGCACTACATTGTTATCACCTCTGGCTCAGTTGATTGGCTGTGCTCACCACTTGTCACTCCCCCTACTATGCATCTCAACATGCATTTAAGGGCAGACAGTGGCCACACACAGACACTCATGGATCAGAAAGGAACAATGGAGCACACAGCTTGATGGAACTCAACAGGGAGAGGCTCAGGTAGACACTTTGAAATTTAGAACTGTATTTAGTTACAACTACTTTAGATTTTAGGTTGGTTTCTGTTGGGGGGTTTTGGCTGGCACTACATTGTTATCACCTCTGGCTCAGTTGATTGGCTGTGCTCACCACTTGTCACTCCCCCTACTATGCATCTCAACATGCATTTAAGGGCAGACAGTGGCCACACACAGACACTCATGGATCAGAAAGGAACAATGGAGCACACAGCTTGATGGAACTCAACAGGGAGAGGCTCAGGTAGACACTTTGAAATTTAGAACTGTATTTAGTTACAACTACTTTAGATTTTAGGTTGGTTTCTGTTGGGGGGTTTTGGCTGGCACTACATTGTTATCACCTCTGGCTCAGTTGATTGGCTGTGCTCACCACTTGTCACTCCCCCTACTATGCATCTCAACATGCATTTAAGGGCAGACAGTGGCCACACACAGACACTCATGGATCAGAAAGGAACAATGGAGCACACAGCTTGATGGAACTCAACAGGGAGAGGCTCAGGTAGACACTTCGAAACTTTAGAACTGTATTTAGTTACAACTACTTTAGAATTAGAACCATTCAGTGAGTTAAAACATCAGCATGTGCACCATTCAGATCCGGCAATCTGAGCTATCAGTCGGGGCGGGTGGGGCTCTTAGCCATGGTAGGCAACCCACCTAGGAGAAGGTCACTCTGAGGTAAAAACCAGGACTGTGAGAATTTGCGACCCCACAGTCCTTAACTAGCATTGAAAAGCCAACCATGAAGAACAAAGTCATCTCAAATCCTATACTTCCAGCGGCGGGAGTCCGCAGGAGCATCGCGGCGGATGGTGGTGCTGGTCCTCCTTCCGGAGGACATCATGACGACAGGGCCTCAAACCCACGGGAACGAGGGAGGGTTCTGTCTGACCACAGCATCCCATCCAATGCACTCATGCGTTGTCGGAGACCATTTGTAATGGGGACCTTCAACGCATGCACAGTGAGAGAAGAAGCTAGACTGGTGGAATTGGCACATTGTGCTGAAGAACAGGGGGTAGAGATCCTGGGAGTCCAGGAACACAGAAGAGTCCACACTGGCGACAAGATAGTTTACCACCAAGTAGAGAAACGCACGTTCATCACTGCATCTGCGGGGCGAAACGGGGCCCAGGCTGCAACAGGGGGTGTGGGAATAATGCTGGGTTCTCTGGCGCGCAGAGCTCTCCGACGGGTACACAAGCACACTGAAAGGATCCTCATAGCTGAGTTTGCAGGTAACCCAGTAACAACAGTCATAGTGGTGTACTCGCCCACTAACACGGCACTACCTGAGAAGGTTGAGGAGTTCTATGAGGACCTCACAGAAGCAGTCCGTGGTGTCCCAGCGCACAACTTCCTGGCAATCCTTGGCGACTTCAACGCCAGGATTGGACAGGAGGATGCACCATTCCCATACCATGAGTCTACCAACCGCAACGGCACATACCTCAAAGCCCTTCTCATGGAACACCAGCTCCTGGCAGCGAACACCATGTTCCGAAAGAGAACAGGGAAGAGATGGACTTTCAGAGACCGAGCCTCAAGGCCTGGGGAGCTACCTAGGCTATACCAGTTGGACTACATCCTAGTGAGGCAAAAGTGGAGGAATTCCATCCTGAACGCTGAGCCATACAGCACGTTCAGCTCTGTAGGCTCTGACCACCGTGTGGTCTCCATGAGGGTACGACTGAGCCTCAGGGTCCCCAAGCCAAGCCCCAAGATTCGGCATGACTGGAAGGCATTCACGACCAATCCGGGCCTCCAAACCAGGTACTCGGAGGAAGTCAGGAAGCGCTTTCGGCAGCTGGATAGGGGAGAGGAGCCCAGCCGTGAATATGGGAGATTCATCACAGCGAATGAGGAGGCGACCAGACTGTGCGTGCCAGTGCTGAACAGAGTAAGAGCACCACCACGGTCCAGACACCCGAAGGTTGTAGCAGCACGAGGCAGGATGGAGGAAGCACGACTCAACTTTGAGCGTGAACCAACAGAGGAGGGTCGCGAGACACTGAACGAGGCCAAACAGTCTCTCTTCAGCACCTACGACGCCATCAAAGGGGAAGAAGTGATGGAAAGTGTGCGAAGAGTGCAGGCAGCGCAAGGTGAAAGGCAATACGGGGAGGCCTGGAAGGTAATAAATGAGATGACAGGGCGGAAGAGGGCCAAGGAGGGCCAGGTGGAGGGACACAGTCCAGAGGAGAGGGTGGCAACATGGTTCGACCACTTCCAGAGGCTCCTGGGAACATCAGTGGAAGAGGGAGAGGAGGAAAATATACCGACAGTCCTCCAGGGCCTGAACATCGACGATGGACCCTTCACAATCAGCGAGCTCGCCAGGGCAAAATCCACCCTAAGAGAGGGAAAGAGTGCTGGGCCGGATGGCATACCCCCAGAGGTCTTGAAGAACTGCGACCTAGACAACCTCATCCTAGACTTTTGCAACAATGCTCTACAGCACAACAAGCAACCTGAAATATGGTCTCTGTCTAATATCATCCCGGTGCCTAAAGCTGGAGACCTCTCAAAGCCAGACAACTACAGAGGCATCAGCCTGACATGTATCACTGCTAAGGTCTTCAACCGAATGATACTGAACAGGATACGGCATGCCATCGACCCTCACCTGAGAGAGAACCAAAATGGTTTTCGAGAGGAGAGAACAACCGTAGCACAGATCCTGGCATTAAGGAGATTAATAGAGGAGGTGAAAAAGAACAACCTAGCAGCTGTACTGTGCTTCATTGACTTCAAAAAGGCTTTTGATTCTATCCACAGAAGCAAGATGGTGAAGATCCTTGAGGCCTACAATGTCCCTCCCAACATTCTCCGGGCTATCGAGACCATGTACGCAAAAACAAGGGCCAAAGTGGTGACCCCAGATGGCAGCAGTGAGGTGTTTGACATCCGAGCTGGGGTAATGCAAGGAGACACCCTAGCCCCCTACCTCTTCATCATAGTTCTAGATTATGCGCTCAGGAAAGCCATAGGGGGACGGGAACAAGAGCTTGGCTTCACGCTAACACCAAGGAGGTCAAGACGGCATCCCGCAGTAGTTCTGACAGACCTGGACTATGCGGACGACATCAGCCTGCTCTCCGACAGCATGGAACAAGCACAAGAACTCCTGAACAGGGTGGAGATAGAGTGTGCCAAAGTTGGTCTCAGGCTAAACGCTAAGAAAACTGAGGTTATCACCTATAACCTACCTGATCACTCACCTCTGACAACAACAGAAGGAGCTGTGTTGAAGGAAGTCAAGGACTTCAAGTACCTGGGCGCATGGGTCGACTCAACTGAGAAAGACCTTAAAGTAAGGAAGGCACTCGCTTGGAGGGCCCTGAACGGCATGAACAGTGTATGGAACTCTAACCTCCCCCGCCAAATCAAACTTAGCTTCTTCTTTGCAACGGTGGAGTCTGTTCTCCTCTATGGCAGTGAATGCTGGACCCTGAAGCCAACCCTGCAGAAGTCTCTAGACGGGTGCTACACTAGAATGTTGCGTGCAGTACTCAACATCAACAGGAGTGCACATGTTACAAACGAGAGCCTGTATGAGGGAATACCAAAGGTAAGCGAGAAAATTGCCACCAGAAGAATGAGACTAGCAGGACACTGCCAAAGACACCAGGAGCTTCCAGCCAGCAAATTGGTACTGTGGGAGCCAACACACGGGCACCGGCCGCGAGGACGTCCCACAAAAACATACGTGGACATACTCAAGGAAGACGTAGGGACACAGAACACCAATGAGCTGGCCAGATGTATGGAGAACCGAGATGACTGGAAACAACGATGGAGGGCTCGTCTGAGGACGACCTAGATAGACATGGAGGCGGGTGACTTTTTTCTTATTTCCACACAACAACTATATTAGGTATATTAATGACATAGTTCTAAGCCAATATTTGATGACCAGCAGTGGTTCCCTATGGAGACACAAAGAGCCTGCTTTGTTCCTTATGGAGACAGTAATCGTTAGAAAAAAGTCATTTTGTTGGGGGACTATCTTTTTAAGGTATTATTTGTCAAGAAAGAAAGAAACCCATTCCTGATTGAGTCATAAATAGTCATATCAATACTTTCTCACACAGAGGCAGACATCGCACATGGTTATTGCCTTGCTCGGGCGTGTCCTCGCCAGGCTCAAGTCAACTTCTGAAGGCACACCTGCCTTATAATTTTATTTATATTTTTTACTAGCACGTCAACGAATTGGGAGTGAGAACGCACATCTGCATTCCTTTGTCAGTCACATGACATGGAGTTGAAAAGCAATGCGGCAGGGGATATAATAATAATAGTTACCTACTCCTCCCGCAAGGGAAATTCAGTATGTTCAGCCCAACCAGCTGATTCGCTGCCCACAAGGAGCGTGTGAGCAATTAGGAGTTAAGAGTCTTGCTCAGGGACACGTCGACATTGCTTGCCTGGCCTGGAATCGAACCTGGGACAACCGGGGCTCTGTTTCCCCAGGCGGGCTCCCTAACCATTCAGCTATGGCCGCCCCTAAATAATATTGTATGAACACAAAACATGTATATTTGTGTGTTTGTAACTGTTTACTGTAGGTTTACTACGTGGATCATGGCTTCTCAGAGGTCATCAGCAAAGCCAAAGTGTTTGACCTTCATGAGAAGTTCTTCAAGCTGCCTTTCCAGGCTACCAAGTGTAAACTAGCTGGTGAGTTTGATTTACAGACAGACAGACAGACAGACAGACTAGTCAGTCTGACTAGTCACTCACTCACTCACTCACTCACTCACTCACTCACTCACTCACTCTGCCCGGTCTCAAGTCCTTAAATTATTCCTATTTCCTTCACTTGTTTCCTATTTCCTTGTATGTTAGTCCCGCCCACTGGGAGTTGGCCTATCACCTGTGATGTTGTCATCAGAAATGGCCAATGGGACGTCTCCTCTTCTCTATTTCCTCAATTGGAGGGACTAACATACAAGCAAGGAAATAGGAAATAGGATTGATTTAAGGACTTGAGATGCAGCTGGCCTGTCCATAGTCTCTGTGCAGGCACGGTGATGGAAAGCTGCCTTTGTGTGACTACATACTGTATAGTAACAGTAGCTCTAATGAACTGGTTTCTGGTTATTCTCTTGCTCTGCACAATACACAGTCTTAACATCCTTGTCCGAAGGACTGAGATTTACAATACAGTCTACAATAGGAAGGTTGAGCAACAATACATTGTTTATCAGGACCCGACTTCCTTTCACTGTTAGCTGAAACGACAACCGTGTGTGTGTGTGTGTGTGTGTGTGTGTGTGTGTGTGTGTGTGTGTGTGTGTGTGTGTGTGCGTGCGTGCATTTGATCTTGAGGCCTGGCGCCGTTCTGCCAGGAGCCAGCCGTGCTGAAGAAGTTCGAGGCCATGGCCAGCGGGAGGATCCTATTGGCCGAGATCCTGGAGCGAGGCCAGACCCCGCTGGTGGTCCTGTACGACACGTCGCAGGACGACGACGTCAACATCAACGCCGCCTGCATGAAAGCACTGCAGGACAAGATGCTGAAAAGCCCCTTACAGGTATGCACTTGTGCCAGCATGTAAGCCCACATTCACGTCAGCACACACTAATTAATCGATTAATCAATCAATCAATCAATCAATCAACTAACTAATCACCTTATCTACTGTACCTCTGTTTTGAAAAAAGAATATATCCGGTCAAGGTGAAGCTGATAAGAAATATTTTATTTGTTGAATCCAACCGCATCAAAACTAAGGATCTTTCATTTTGAATGTCCTGTCCCAAGATCTAAAGGCCAGACCACACCAATGCAACTCCCTGCAACATGCAACTCCTTCAACTACTCGCAACCATGATCCCCAGTGGCAGTTCCAAGGAGATGCATTGGTGTCACATGGCCTCAAAATAGTTCTTATGGCAAGGAGTTGCGACTAGTTTGGCCTTAACCCTCTGTGCAAATGGAACCTCATGATATGCATATCGTCACTGTCGGGTAGAAACCTTGTATCCAAGTTTCAAATGTGTATGTTTTTTTCATAAAGTAAAGCCCTGCTTCATCATACATGACTGTCGCACAAGACTAGTGAAAACGGTGCGAGGCGTTGTGTGCTTGTAGATCTGCTGTTTTCACTAGTTTAAATCGTTTTTAAAATGATAAATACAAAACGAACGGTTTTGGAGATACAAGGTTTCCACCCGACAACGACGATATAATCATGAAATGATAGATCCGTATTTGACAGCTCAATATTGCCATTTCTCTCTCTCTCTCTCCCTCCCTCCCTCCCTCCCTCCCTCCCTCCTCAGGTGAACAGTGCCTATATGAACGTGAACATTACCAGTGTGTGTTCAGACGGGGCGATCTACTGCCAGCTGCCCTGTCGAGGCCTGGCCAAGCTCAACGACGTCCTGGAGAAGACGGAGAACTACTTCCACTCGCAGGTCAGCAGCACTCTGTGCTTTCCATCGCTGCACCACTGAAATACTGAAATACACCACTGATCGAATGTACAGCAACATACGATGTGGCGTAAACATGCCTTGTTCTCATGGAGTTAAGACTTTTATAAATTAGTTTACTATGGAAGAGTGATCGAAGCTGCATAACGTTGTCGGGTGGAAACCTTGTATGTCCAAAATTGTTGTTTCGGATTTATCGTTTTAAAAATGATTTAAACTAGTGAAAATAGCCGATCTACAAGCACACTGCATCTAACCTCTGAAGGTTTATTTTACACACACACAGGGAAAAAAGGAGCTTATCGAGACTTGACTCGATATACTGGTCAATCTTTGTTCCTATACTCTCAACTATGGTCCTGAAGTGGGGGCCATAACCGAAAGAATAAGATTGCTGATAGAAGCGTCCAAAATTAGTTTTGTCAGATGGGTGGCTGGCATCTTTCTTAGAGATAGGGTAGAAGTTCAGTCACCAGGGAAAGACTTGCGTAGAACCGCTGCTCATCCATGTGGAAAGCAGACAGCTAAGGTGGTTCGGGCGTCTAGTATGGATGCCTCCCGAGTGTCCCTCTAGGGCAGGGGTTTTCAAAGTGGGTGACGGGGCACCCTGGGGTGCCGCGAGATCATTTGATTATATTTGGTTATCTGGACACTTGAAAAAATATTTAGTATCATTTTAAACTTAAAGTACAAAGTTATTTTCAGTTAGTTCTAACCAAAATGGCTATTATCTCAACGTTTCCCTCGCAACATAATCACTAAAATATCGTCACTGTCGGGCAGAAACCTCATATCTCCAAGTTTCAAATGTGTACGTCTTTTGCCCTGCTTCATCATACAAGACCGTCGCACAAAACTAGTGAAAACAGCAGATCTACAAGCACACAACGCCTCGCGATGCGAGGCGTTGTGTGCTTGTAGATCGGATGTTTTCACTAGTTAAGTACATCTTATAGATGATAAATGCAAAACGAACAGTTTTGGACATGGTTTCCAACTGACGACGATATGCGATAAATATAAGGTGCTGGGAGTGCAAATTATAGGGGTGCCTCGGAATTAAAAAATATATTTATGGGGTGCCCTGAGACAAAAAGGTTTGGGAACCCCTGCTCTAGGGAGGTGCTTCTTTAGGCACGTCCCACTGGGAGGAGGCCACGGGGCAGACCAAGGACCAGATGGGGACGGGGAGGATTATATATCCACACCTCAGATATCCCCCAGGATGAAGTGGCCAAGGTTTCCCTGGAGAGGGAAGTATCTGGAGGTCTCTGCTGGGTCTGTCGACCCCACCATCTCTGCATTGATTGATTGATTGAAGAATTTATTAGAAGTTTGCAATAGGAAAAAGTACAGATTCTTGATAGCCCAAATCACTGGTACAAGGTCAACTAAAAGAAGATCCTAGTATGGCATATTTACACAGGAACCACTTTATGTATCTCATATAACATTGAAAGACAGACGGATAGAACAGAGTACTTTAGCATAGGATAACATCAATACAAATGCAGAAAAAAAAGAAAAGAATAGGGCGAGAAAAAAAAAGCAGAAGGGGGCATTATGTGGTTGAAGATGGATGGATGGATGGACTCAGACACAGAGTTTACAACAGCCTTGTGTTTGAGTGCGTTAGTGTGCGTGTGTGTGTGTGTGTGTGTGTGTGTGTGTGTGTGTGTGTGTGTGTGTGTGTGTGTGTGTGTGCGTGTGCGTGTGTGCGTGTGTGGGCTCCTCTCAGGCAGCGTGGTGGACAGATTGAGATTAGGATGATAATCTGGGAGTGAGGACATGACCAGGCCACTTAATCTGTTGGCAGGGCAGCATGAGCTTTAAGGCTAGTAGTTGTGGTTGTATTCAAATTAGTCCTTGTCACGACCGTGACGCGTTGTGAGGCTTGTAGATCGGCTATTTTTGCGGTAACGGGCTCATAAATTGTACAAAGGTTTAGGGCAGCAGTGCTATTCATTTTGGAATACAGCATCTCCCACGCTCCTCGACTAAAAATAATATATCTATATATTCTTGTTAGTTCATAGCCATGGTAACCAACACATCCCCCAAAATATGATGAACTTCACACAGACGATTGATATTGGAGTACTGATATATCATTGATTTCAGCTGTTACAATTCCAAACATGGAAAAATTACCTCAGTCTATATTAGTAGCTAAATGACTAGTGTGAAAATGTTATTGTATTTTTTATGTCAAATGTATTTGTATTTAAGTTCATAATGTTAACATAAGAACATATAAATGCATTTGATTTTTTTAGAAAAAATAAGAAAAAAAGTAACTTTTTAGGATTCCCATTAAAAAATAGCAAAAATAGCCGATCTACAAGCTCAAAACGCATCGCACTGCAACGCGTTTTGAGCTTGTAGATCGGCTATTTTTGCTACATGTATGTATATGCATTGTGGCCCTCTGGAGTGAGTGTGAAAATGTTGTGGCCCTCTCCATCATCAAAGTTGCCCACTGATACCGGTATGTCTACTACAGGGGGTTCCCAGCAAAAGCAGTTCATATAGTATATCTATATATCTATAATATCTATATATCTATATATTTTTTTACATAAAATATACTCTTCTCAATCACACACTCAATCACACACTTCGTTTTGGGATTGAGTCTGAGCCTGGGGACGGAGATTCTACTTCAGCGGGGGCGGGGTAAAGCCTATTGACGTCACACACACACACACACACACACACACACACACATACACACACACACACACAGCCCCGTGTGTCGTCGACGGCGACATGGCGTGACATTACAAAAATACGTTATTTCTCATAACATATTATATGACTGCATGTTTACGTTAGTGCAAAATGGTATTAAAACGTAATGAAACGGCACTATTGTATAGTTTATTAAAATAATTCGAGTCGAGTCTGACTCCGCCATGACAGTTTTCACGGACCAATCAGAGTCCACTAGCGGCTCACGTGGGCAGAAGAGCACCAATCAGAGTCCACTACGGAATCTCACGTGGGCAGAACAGCTCCGAAGGGAGGGGGCTGGGACCGGACCAGCATACCACGTGCCTCAAGTCTACAGCCCTAATTGGCCCATTCAATGCGCCCGCTCTTTAGGCGCGCTTGAAATAAAATAAAATATCTCCGGGTTCAGTCCACACTACACACCACCCACCAACAGGGGGTGGTGATGTGCGGACTGAAGTATCAGGCTATGGCTGTCCCACTCTGATGACATGACCCTCTGTTGCAGGTGACGTCTGAGTTCCTGGTGTCCAGACCGTTCTGTGGGAAGGGCTGCCTGGCCCGCTACAAAGGCAAATGGTCCCGTGTAGAGGTGAGATACTGATGCCAGGAAATGATGAGAAAAGAATGCCAGAACTGTTTGAGCACGTTAAATGTGTTTACGGCACAGTGCCGAAGGGGCCGGCTGTCTAGAATAGTGGCTTTTTAATACCTCAACAACAACAAAAAGAAAGAAAAATAAAAAAGACCATTACTGTATCAAAACAGTCAACAAACCGGTCAAACTTTGGCCAAATTGTCAAATAATATAAGAAAGACAAACATTGTGAGAATAGCCGATCTTTAAGCTCAGAATCAGCTATTATCAAAATATTTATCTATGGACTGTGGAGTCAAACTAAATGTAATGCCTCAACTCCTACAGTACAATTCCAAGTGTTTATCTGGTTCCCCAGTTCAAATAATATGAATATTTTGGGGGGTTGCGGCCTGAAAAGGTTGAGAACCACTGGTCTAGAATATATATATATATATATATATATATATATATATATATGTTACAGTACGTTTGGGTAACTCAGTACGTTCATTGTAAGAGCGCTTGTTTTGTCGTTCACCACACACCAATCACCACCAGATGGCGACGACAGCCATTCACTAGTGAAGGCGCTGACGTCACTCGTTTGCGACTCTCTTTCTTTATTTACTAGCCTAGCTCGGCAGTGTTTAGCCATTAGCTTACTATGAGCTAGGGAGCGCTCCATTGTAGTCACTTGGACAGGGCGTTTATCGTGGGCTTGCCCAGGCCTTACGGCCTGGGCATAAATATAACGATTGCATTCACCACGGCTTCGTAACTCGCGCGGCGCTCCGCCGGCCGCGCGGCCCTGGCCCGCTCTTCGCGGCCACTCGCGCCTGCGGCGCTCGGGGGCGAAGAGCAGGACCAAGGTCCGCTGGCCTTCGCGCCGCTTGCAATGTCGTGGACAATCGAGCGGCTCCGCCTGGAGGACGTTGTTGTGGCGACCGCTTGTTCTGCCCCGTGCCGCACGACGAGTGCTCCGTTTCTCGACCGTACTGTTTCTCTATCAAACCGTGACATATATATATATATATATATATATATATATATATATATATATATATATTTATATATTTGAAAAATTAGGTAAATAATGGAAGATCTACAAGCTCTCAATGCATCGCTATGTGTCGTTGTTGCTTTTAGATCTGCCCTTTTTTAACACCTGTGCTCCTGGTTAGTCATGATTAAAAGTTCCCACCTGATGTTGTGTGGGAGTCCTGACCACTTCAGACTGTACTGAATAAACACTACCTTGCATAATGTTTTCAGAGTAGGATTTAAATCTAAGATGCTCAGATAATTTCTTCCTGTAAAGATGATGCGATGTCCCACCAATGTGCAACAGCACATACTAGCCCTCATATCGGGGCCTTCTCCCTTGGGCTCAACCTTCTTCCAGGAGAAGGTCTCTGGATTGAATTTCCACAGATCTTTGAGGTACTGGCTCCCTTTGTTGCCACCAAATATGTACAGCTCTCCATTGTAGGCAAAGGCTGAATGACTACCGCGTCCCTCTGGACCAAGCTGTGCCGAAGGTGTGTCCAGCCAGCAGTCGGTCTCTGTGTCAAACACGCGGATGTTGTTGAAGTCCCAGCCCCACCGTGAGTCCCCATATACAAACATCTTTGTCCCGATGATGGTGCCTGAGAGATCTAATGAAGCAAGCGGTGGAGTGCCTCTGGCGTTAATTAAAGACCAGATCATTGTCGTGGTGTCCAACTTGTAGATATCATTGGTGGCCAGGGTGAATGTTCCATGGACGGTGAATGTTCCATGGACATACATGATCTTCCCCAAGACACAGGCTGAGTGGCGGGCCCTCTCCACCGGAACTGTCCCAGAAGTCCTGGGCTTGAACCATCTGTGGGTGTCGACATGAAATGCATAAAGCACATTAAGATTTGGATGTGATATTGAACTACATCCTCCCCAGAGGTAGACGGTGTCTTCCACCAGCACAGCTGTGTATCCCGAGCGCATGAAAGGAACCTCGAGGTGATCTTCTCTTCCAGTGGTTACTGATGGTATCTTCTTCCAGAATAAAGACGCAGCGTTGAAGACGTGAACCTCAATCTGGTCATAGTCCCTGTCTCTTCCAAAGGAGTACAGTTGGTGTTCCACCCCAACAGAAACTTGATATCTACGCTCACTTCTTTTATGTTGCAAAGCCCAGCAAAACATTTCTCCCAGAAGCAATAAATTGCTTTACTTGAGTTTTGCTTTCTTAAGTGTCTGCTGTGAGCATGCCACCAGTTATATTGTTCAGTGGCCCAAACATCACGTAAAGTCTGACCAATCCACAAAGCCGATGGAATATTCTAGCCAATCAATGAGGCCGATGCCTTTTGATCTCCCTAATCCAGTGGTCTCAAACTGGCAGCCCGGGGGCCATTTGCGGCCCGCGAGACGATATTTTGTGGCCCCCACCTTAATATGAAAGTTTAATGTTAGTGCGGCCCGTCAGTTTTATATGAATGGCACGTTTACAGTGTTGTGTGCGGAGCTGACGGACCTACCAATCACGGTGTGGTATATGGCTCTCGGGGATGTACCTGAGGAAAGTTATACACAACTTGTTTACACCAGGGTCCTTGTTCATCTTATAAACAAATTAGTGCACATGCACTAATTTGTTTTATTAGTGCATGCGGCACAGCCTCAGCCAGACTGCCTCCAGCGGCCCCAAGGTAAATTGAGTTTGAGACCCCTGCCCTAATCTATCTATAAATTAGAACTGCACTCTGTCGAGGTGCCAACTTGAGCCTCGTGCACAAGTAGGCCATACATGAGCCCACTTGTGCGCCAGCAGAGCATGCAACGAGGTGTGCCCTGCTGGCCTCAATTGGCTGTTAATGTAAACATTACCAGGAATGCTCTTATATACCAAACTCTGCTGACATCACCAGTGGCATCTCCAGGAATGCTGATCCCTCATTGGCTGTTAATGATGACATTGCCAGAGATGCTGGTCCCTGATAGGGCTACGGTCTTCAACAATAGGAGACAACGACATACATACATACCCAGCCGATTACTTTTTAGGTTTTTTAGGCTAAGCATTATTATTATTGTCTTGGTGCAGACACTTACTCTTCTATGTATATATGTGTATATGTTTTGGCACTGTGTTGATAAGTAATTCCTTATGTTTGAATGAATGGACCATTGTAAGTTCTTTGAGTTTGCAATATGCTTAGAAAAGTGCTTTAAAATTGCAATCCATTATAGAAACTTTAGGTACTACTATTCTTTTGTTGTGTTGTGTCTTTTTCTACTGATCTCGACACTTTATTTGTATATATATTTTTTAAACCTATAGTTGCTCTGTATGGTTGCTTTTCCTGTATTGTTGATTCTTCTTTCTTGTTTGATTTTTTGTCGCTCGGCTGTACACAACAGTCCTTTTTCTTTTTCTTACTGTCCTGTAACTTGTAACCTTAACTGCTGTGTGACTCTGGGTGACTGAATTTCCCCCTTGGGATAATAAAGGTATCTATCTATCTATCTATCTATCTATCTATCTATCTACAGTACTTGCACGCTCTGCTTGTGCAAGTAATAACTATGTCTGTGTCTGTGATGGTCTCTTCTGCGTGCAGATCAGCAACCTGCACGGCAGCAGAGTGCTGGACATCCAGTTCATTGACCTGGGCGTCCAGGCTTCAGTGGAGGTGTTTGAGCTCAGAGAGATCCCACCACAGTTCCTGCGAGATCTCATGGCCATCCCGCCACAGGTGAGTGTGTGTGTCTGTGTGAGTGTGCTTGTATATTACTTCTAATTTGAAAAAATGAGTTATGTCTGATTTATGCTTAGTTGAAGAACATTGAAAATAGCCAACACATTTGTATTGCTTCATCAACATTCAATCAACATTTTAAGATGTACATTTTTACTGTGTTTCGTATGTAGATGGGCTATTTTTGGGTTTGATGTTGATTTACTTACTTGTAATACAAATAACAAACGGATGGCAGGAGTTGGAAAGTACCGCTCCAGAAGATTTCAAAGAAGGGAACGGGGCAGCCAGCCCAGGGACGCGTGTGTGTGTGTCTAATTAATGGGCTAATGGAAGCATTTTCTTTATCTTTTCATCTTTAGGCTGTGAAGTGCTGCCTTGCAGACCTGGCGGTCAGCGTGGGCTCCTGGACCCCCGACGCCGTCCAGTGGCTCAGAGAGAAAGTGCTCAACACCACCGACTGTAGCATGAAGGTACGCTTTATGCTAATTACAACAACACCAAGCTATTTCATCCTCAGGATCTTAGTTCTGTTAAAGAATATAGACGTTATTGTGGTGGTATGAATCATATTTGGCGTTGGTGTTAATGTAAATTATTGACACCCCTCTTATTTATTGGTTCATAAAGCTTCCCAATAATAATATACTGCTCAAAGAAATGAAGGGAACAAAATGTTCCTTAATTATTTGAGCTTTCGTTGAGCAGTACTACAGTATACTATACTCAAATGAATTCAAATAAATGAAGGGAACATTTTGTTCCCTTCATTTCTTTGAGCTGTATACTTATCTGCAGTGTCATACCATTTTACGTCAGTAGATGGCAGTATGTTAACACACAGCAGTGGACGGTTTTAAATTCCCTAATGGCCAACAAACATCTAATCCAAACTTTCGTGCTCCCCCCCAAGGTGGCCAAGGTGGACGACAGTAAGCACTGCATCTACGTCCACCTCTTCACGGACAAGAACTTCCACGACCCGGCCCGCAGTCTCAACCACCAGATGGCGCAGTCGGACCTCTTCAAGCAGCAGCCCGACGTCTTCCTCACCAGCCACAGGTCTCTCTGCTGCGCTGTCTGTACTTACTGCTTTACCAGGCGCGCGGGAACTAATAAATCTTAGGGTGGGCTGGGCTGAGCTTGGAGACATGCATGCGCGCGCGTCCGTGCGCGCGGGACTTTTATTACGGTTTCAGTCGGTGATTTCCCCCCACGCAATGGTATAGCAAGGAGCCACAGACAGACAGGCAACACACACACACACACACACACACACTACAATGCCCTGTTCTGTTTCACCAACAGTGTGTTTCAAAAATATAAAACCCCCTGCCATGCAGAATAATAAACTACAGCGCAAAGCCCACATCAGAAAAGGGTTAGGGTCTGCACGGCGGCAGACAGTTTTGCAAATACGGGAGAGATAAAGAGAGAGTCTTATAAAGTCAATCTTCTTACCTTGTTAAAACCTCACTTTATCCTTGATAGCGAATGAACTGTCCATGATGTCATGCAATAATCCCTTGGTAAGTGATGTGTTGCAAATTAAAGGAGATACACCATGAAAATGCACTTTTCCTATTTTAAAACCTTTTTTTGGGGTCCCACTGGCATCTTCTATCCTCACAAAGTCCCATTTCTGACCGTTGTGTATTTCTCTGGTTTTGGGAGGGCACAAGTTAAAAGCTTGTCACGGGTGCTCAAAACAGGCTGTCCTGATTTGCTGCCGAATGGGACGTCACGATCTGCAAAAGCATCCCACGGGTGCTCCATTTGCCCTCCCCTATGAAGCTCCAAACCAGACCTAATTTTAATAATCCAGCCCCTCTTCTGCTCATTTGCATAGCAGCCAGCGTGGCTCAAAAGTTAAACCAAGGTGAAAAAATAAAAAATAAAATATATTAAATAACCTGAGCAGCCAAATTATCATGACAACGTATGCTCACACATATCCACGTGTGCACGTTGCAGAAACACAGCATTTCACAAGTGCCACATCCATTGTAGCTGCTATCAAAGGAATTGGAAATATGGACTCACCAAGCTGGTATCTGCTGTATCTCGTTAAACAAAAAATAATCCATTTGCAGCGTCGCTAGGCAGATTAGCCTTGGCTACTGGCTAGCAGGCTAGCTCGGATCCAAACAATCCACCGTCTTTTATACTTCATCAGTTCACAACAGATGATCCTCTGATGATGTCCTCTGCTTGCTCTGATCGCGCTACCATGTTAAACTGTTAAACAACTATTCTAATCTGTAGTAGGCTATAGTCCAGTCTTGTTGTGGACAACGATGCTCCGAGTGAGTCTGACAGCTGCAACAACTTTCTCTTTCAGTTGGGTGAACTACTGAACTTTGCGTGACCCTGAGATTACCCCTTAAAAACCCATGGAGCTGCTCAGATGCAGCCTAGATGGCTGGATAATAATATTCCGTTTATAATGGTTGCAATATGTTAAAAAGAAAACTATAACTATCGAAATGAAATATATATATATATATATATATATATATATATAATTGTTATTATTTGCAAGACCTTTTGTGTAGTGTTTGGTTGGGGTGCATATCTGCACACACAACGGCAGAACTGCGCCACCCCCCCGCAGGCCAATTTTATACTGCAGCTGAAAATGCTCTGAGAGCCATTCAAAAATGAGAGAGGCTCTCTATTCAGGAGTGGTAATTTAGCCTCAAATCTTTTGAAAAACGTTTTTGGGACATAAACAATATGACATAAATACTTTTTAAATGCATGGTGTATCTCCTTTAATGAAGCAAAACACACAGTCCACCATAAAGTAATCATGTTTCTGTGTTTACATGCCTGCACCGCGCGTTGTGATTGAAACCTAGACTGCTTCCGGGTAGACCTACCGTTTCCCTAGCAACCTAAGCACAACGATGGGGGCCAGGGTTGGGCAAGGAGGTAGGGAGCGCTTGGTTGTATCTTCTTGGACCGCGCGGAGGTGCCGAAAGTCGGGGGGACGAAGATTTACTATTCTATAACTCGGTAATGTCGCTGAGTCTGCTCATGCGACTGGAGGGGGCTCAGGGGGGGCTGACCAGCCACCAGGGGGGGCTGTAGCCCCCGTAGCCCCCCCTTTCCCGCGCTACTGTGCTTTACATAGAGTTGCTGTCGGGTGGAAACCCCTTATCTCCATATTCGACTTTTTGTGGATGTTTTCCCCCCTGTACGTTAACGCCCTACTGTACTTGATCATACTACAGAGACGCACTAACACTTTAGTGTAAAAGAATCACAAGTAGTAGAACACCCCATGGCTTAGTAGTTTAGACGCATACCAGAAATAGGCTCTAATGCAACATGACAGCGGATTCGATTCCTTGGCCCGACAACCTTTGCTGTGTGTTGCTATTTTGTTCCAGGGACCCCCCAGAAGCAAAGATTTGAGTACAAAATGTTTGCTTTAAAAGAATGTATATTCAAATATTTTCACATGTTTTTTTTAAACATCAGATCTACAAACTCAAGCTTATACACAAGCTTTTATCTGCTATTTTTGAATAGCCAAAGTAGACAAAATAATGGTTGAAGTGGTTACGTGACACAGATGCATTTGTTCCCGGTCTTAATGGGTTAAAAATGTTAACTAAAATACATTTTTAGTTCTTGCAAACATGTACTTAAAGGAGTAGTTCACCCCCAAAATGACTTTTTTCTATTGATTAGTCACACCATGGAGACTTGAGTTCAATAATACTTTTTTGTAATTGTCGCATTCCTAAGACAAAAAAAAATATTATAGTAAATTTACCCCCATTGATTCTGGATGGGGACCCAAATTCATGGGCCTGGATGGGGACCCAAATACAAGGCCCTGGATGGGGACCCAAATGCATTTGTGTGAGAATCAATGAACTACTCCTTAAATGCGTTTATACCGTATGCAAATATCGTTCTGAACGCATTCAATTCCGCAGCCCCACTAAGACCTCCACGGACACCTCCGGCTCCCCCAAGACATCCAGCACCACCAACGGCAGCCCCACGTCCACCTCCAGCCCGGCCAAGGCTCACGTGCGGAGGGTGTTCTCCGGCCCTGGGCCCAGAGGAGGAGGAGGTGGAGGAGGAGGAGGAGGCAGCAGCAACACGGCTGCTACCCCACCGGGAGCTCCTCCGTCCCCCCTGCCCTCTCTCCAGCTGCCCCCTCTGCTAGAGCTTCCCCCAGCAGGTACTGGAAGACAGTGGTTCTCAAACTTACAGATCCTTCTCGAAAAATTAGAATATTGTGTGAAAAAGCATTGCAGATGCCCTAGCACCCCAAATCATAACCGACTTCCCACTGGACTTCAAGCAACTCTGACTTAAGAAGGTTGTCATTTCTATTATAAATCCTTGTTTTGAGTGGTTTCGTGTAATATTGTAATATTTGAAATATGGACTTTTGATATTCATAAGCTGTATGCCATATACAATCAAAATTGTTACAAAAAAAGGTTTGGAATAATTCACTGAATTTCCAATGTATTTAGAATATATGAAAGTTTCAAGAAATATATGAAAGTTTCAAAAATATTTACACAATATTCTATTTTTTTTTAGAAGGATCTGTATAAGCCTATCGGTTTTACACTATTTGATGGGTTCAAAAGTGATTTTCTTTTTCATGAATCTGTTACTAGTTGTCATTACAAACACATCCATGCCTTGGTTGTCCCACACAAGCCACCGCAATCTAATAAATAATGTTTTGGGGCGAGGATTCGGCCAATCAAAGTGACTGTACTGGCCAATCACAGGGCATCTTTTCCGGGACTTGGCAAAACAGAAGTGATTTAGGACAGAGTTGTCCTTTAACTCTGGCAGTGTACAAATAGAACCTTTTGATGAATTAAGAACTATTTCAATGTTTTTTTTTCTCAGTAATTTCATGAAGAAATAAAAGAAAAATCTTAAGAAATTCCATAACTTACAAAACAAAATGTTTAAGAAGCAGTGAAAATAGCCGATCTACAAGCTCTCAAGATCATGCTGTAGTTCATAAAGTGTCCTTTTGCTCCACACAGGCAACAACATGGACATCTACGTGTCGGTGGCCTGCCACCCGGGACACTTTGTGCTGCAGCCCTGGAGGGACATGTACAAGCTGGTGGTGCTGATGGGAGAGATGATCCTCTACTACAACAAGACGGAGGAGAAACCCCTCAGCGTCGAGAAGAACCACATCTACGCTGCCAAGGTGGAGAACAAGTGAGTGTGCTGGAGGGTGTCATGAGGGGATTGTTTCTGTGACAGGAAACAAGAGGTTTCCGCCGTAATCTGAAGACTCACCTCTTCAGACTCCACCGTAGCCTAAAGGCCTCTCCATACTTCGACCGAAATATTCGGTTGTGTTGTGTTTTCCGACATGCAAATTTCCGAACTCTCATTCGGTCTAATGCTTTTCAGAAGTCCCCAGGGACATAATTTTATGGTCGAAAAGGACCTTTTGACCGAAATCTTCGGTTTCGGTCGAAGTATGGACAGCCCTTAAGGCAGTGGTTCTCAACATGTGGGTCGGGACCCCTAGGGGGTCGCAAAATTATTTTGGGGGGTCCCCAGATGATTAACTTAATGTGCAACATTGTTTTCTCACTCAACAACAGTAAACAAACCAGCATAAATTTAAGTGTTTGGAGGGTATCTACACATTTCTAAAGTGACAATTTAAGAACGGTTTAATATCTAAAATGACAAATTAAACATTGGCCAAACTGTCAAATATTAGAGGCAGAAATCGTGAAAATAGACGATCTACATGGTCACAACGCCTCGCGCTGCGAGGCATTGTGAGCAATTTTCACAATCAAACTGTGTTATACAAAATGTAATGCCTCAACTCTTAGTGCTTGTCAGGGTGGGGGGGTGCCCAGTTAAAATATGATTATTTTGGGGGTCGCGGCCTGAAAAGGTTGAGAACCACTGGCCTAAGGTGACCATACGCCCTCTTTTCCCTGGACATATCCTCTTTTTGGGGGCTGTCCGGCCTGTCCCGGGGGGAGTTTATAAAATCCTTCAAATGTTTGGGGTTTTGAGTTTGTGGAGCGCCTACCCCGAAACCCGGGATGTGTATTCATTCATTATAAAACAGCACAGCGCCTCACTCGCTCTCATCCTACGCTTCAGTTCAAGCAAAGCCACTGAAGCGAGCGCACGCACTGTCTGCTGGTGAGGACTGAGGAGCGAATGAAAATTAAATGCCGAAACGCAAATGCAATTTCACTGATGAAATGCGGAGAGCCAACATGCACAATATCAGCACACTGACTCTGTTTGACCAGAATGTAACAGAGCCTACATTAGTATCACTGGTAAAACCTGTGAAGGAAGTAAGGAATTGAGGCCCAATTTCTTATCAATATGGCTCCTGTGCAAAGAGCCTATCGACCATTTTTGGCATTCCAGTGTATGGTTATTATAATGTACGCGGTACTGTCTCTGCTGCAAAGACACTCTTTAACCCATTTAGAAAATCGTGAACATTTGAATTTTGACCCAATTCTACAAGTGTCTTTTGAATCCTTCTAAGTTTTTTTTTTTGAAAAACCTATGTTTCTATGTCAGCAATCTGGCCAGCAAAGAAAAGTCAAAGAAAAGGTCCTTTTCACTTAACTGGAGCTCAGTTAGTCTGTTCTTGAGAGACTACTATGTCAGTGGTTCTCAAACCTTTTCATGTGAAGGACCCTCAAAATTACATGTATTTGGCCATGGACCCCCATCTCAAAATATTTAGTTCCAGGGACCCCCCAGAAGCAAAATTTGAGTTCCAAACGTTCGCTTTGAAAATACATATATTCAAATATTTGCACGCTTTTCACGACTTATAAAAATAGCAGATGAGTGCCGCGCTGCGAGCTTGTATATCTGCTATTTTTCACTGTTTAAAGCATTCAATAATTCTAGGCCTAAATGGGTTAAAAGCAGAACGGTGATGTTCTGATTGAGTGTGTCTTCCTTCTCCCCCGTGGTCTCCTTGCAGCTGGCACCGTGTGTTGGTGAAGGGCGTCCTGACCAACGGCCTGGTGTCCGTCTATGAGCTGGACTACGGCAAACACGAGCTGGTCAGCTGCACTCAGCTCAGGCCCCTCATCAAAGAGTTCAGACAGCTGCCGTTCCAGGGGATCACCGCGCAGCTGGCAGGTGAGGCTAATTAAAGTCACACACAACACAGTGTATCACAGTCAGCCATTCATTTTCCGCAGATCGCCCGTCCCCTGTGGTTCTTGGGATTCTTGTATTCGTATGACTAACGTTAAGGCTAGGAATAAGGTTAGGTTTAGGCATAGTTTTACTGATGTTACGGTTAGGAAAAAGTTTAGGTTTAGGCATAGTTTTTGCGAGGTTAAGTTTAGGAATAAGGTTATTTTTAGACAGTTTTTCCCTGGAATAATACATACTTTGATATGTGTGTCGGCGGCCAAATACATATATTTTTGGGGGTCCTTGACGTGAAAAAGGTTCGAGCACCACTGATAGCAACATAACAGCTGTGATTTGTAGTCCTGGGATCATTCATGGGTGTGGAAGAGTGCAATCTAGGGTAAACCACTGAAAAGACCACATGACGTACGTATATATGCATCCTTGGCACTCGAGTGCTTGATTAGACTTGACGTAAATCTACGTCCATGGCGGTGAATATGTTAAAAGCCTTCATGCCCGACTCATCCTTACTCCTCTCCGCTAGGGATGGGCGATATGGAAAAATACAATATCACAATATTTTTCCAAGCTGTATCACGATACACAATCTTATCACCAATCTTTTTCATGTTGTTTTTTATGGTTATTTTTCAAGTTACTTAACATGCAGTACAACCACCTGCAAGGTAACAAAAACTAAAAGAAAATCGAGTAACAGACCATTTAGACCAGTGGTCCTCAAAGTGGAGTCCAGGGACTCTCAATTCTATAAATTGATCCTTACAAGTATGTAACTCTGGCTTTATACAAATGAAACCAAATGGACCCTTACAGGTCCATTTGGTTCCATTTGTATACGGTCAGAGTTAAAGGAGCTATAGTCAACTTTTTCTTGAAAAACAGATGCTAAAATAAAAATAATGTTTCGAAAAATATTTTATAAAAAAATAAGCTTCATATATGTGTTTCTATTCAAAAATGACCACAAAAAGCCTAAAATAATCATTTTGGCCATTGTCAGACCGACACTTTGTTTACATTCTAGTCTATAGACTAGGATGTAAACAAAGTGTCGGCCCTACAATGAAAAAGTTGAATATAGCTCCTTTAAGGGGAGACCTTGACATTTTAAAGTTTGAGAACTACTGATTTGGACCAAAATGCTGGTTTAAATGAATTCTGCAATGAATCTCTGTATTAACAATTCAACAGGATTTTTTATAAGGCTCCCTCATTGTATCACGATATATGCGATATCTCTGAAAAGGCATATCGTGGAGACATTGTAACGATATTTATCACCATGTCGCCCACCCCTCCTCTCCGCCATACAGGGGTGAAGCAGAGGCAGTGGTCGGAGGAGGCCTCCATCGTCTTCCGCAACCACGTGGAGAAGAAGCCGCTGGTGGCGCAGCTGGAGGCGGTGCAGGAGGCGCTCCACCCCTGGGACAGGAAGCTGACCGTGTTCCTGGTGGACACCTCGCAGGAGGAGCACGACGTATGGGTGCACGACATCATGGCCGAGCTGTCCGACGAGCTGACCAATGAGATGTAAGGCCCGACGAACTGACCAATGAGATGTAAGGCCCGACGAACTGACCAATGGGATGTAAGGCCGAGCGAAAACAAACGACGACGACAAACATGGGTCCGAAGACGCTCCAATGGATTGAACCGCTGACCCAGGCGCACAACGCGCTTTGCGGCTATGTGAACTAGAACGCGTCAGAGGCGTCAATTGGGTATGGCAAGGTATGGCAGCTGCCATACCTTGGCTACAGGGGGGAAAAAAACAAAACATACTTAAGATGAATTCATCATGCCTGTTGCTAAAGTCGTGTTGCCATACCTTAGCTTTTGCGGAACTGACGCCACTGTGCACAACGCCCTTCACGGATGTGTGAACTAGAACACAGGCTTGTCTGTTTACTGGCAAACCCAGATTTGACACATTACCACTGGATTTATACTCACTTACGCGCCGGTGTTGTGCACCGAGAATAGCAGATTATGCTGCGCGACGTCACGTGCAATGACATATATCGAGCCCCTCAGAGGATAAAAGGAACGCAAAGGAGATGTTACAGAAGAATGGAGAAGAAATGAGCTTGCGTATAGCGTCGGGAGAATCTGTCCACTGGACAGATGCATTGTGGGAAATGGTAAAGGATGTTGTGACGAGTCGTTCCCTGTTGAGTTTTGAGTGACTAAAAAAAAGGCTGATAGTTGGACGAGACACAAATGCTTCGATCAAAGCCCAGTTTCCACGCTGACGACTACGTCTACACATTCTGGCTCCCAGGTCGTACTATGTTGACGCGATGGGAAGCATTGACTTCCCCCGTTGCGTCTCTTTCCAACATTCCCGGTAGTCCTGCGCTCACGTGACTGGAATGCGTATCTAAATTTTTCCGCATTCACCTTTTTTTTTCTCACTTTTCTGCATTCACCCGTCAACATGTAACCTGACAGGATGTTTGTGTCAAAGTCTGACACGTGGTCAGATTTCACCCAACTTGTCGACGCAGTGCGACCCGGGTGCTAGAATGCGTTAACCATTTTTCGCTGGCCCTTTTGTCCAAAGCAGCACCTTATGCGTACATTTATAGTGAGTACAGGAGCGAGCGTTTAGTCCAAGTAGTCCTGAGCAAAACTGAATGTACTCCCAAGTCCCAACCCAAATTGTCATGCCGACGCCTTGAGCAGACCAATGCGTTACAAAAGACTAGAAAACATACTAGAACATACGATGCGTTCTATGCACAAAAGCAAGACATTTACCACTATAATCTTGGTGTCACTGTTTTGGGCATGTCCTTATTGGGCAAAAGGTTTTAAAAATGTAATTTTTATTAGTGTTATTATTATTATTATTATTATTTATTATAATTTTTAAATAATGCAGTTCTACTAGCTCAACATGTTGCATTATTGCGACACGTTGAGCTTAAGTGGTTAATTAAATACATTGAGTGAAAAAAGCCTATGTTTACAACAGCAACAAAAAAAGCCTGCTTGTTGGAAAGTGCAGTCTTGTGGTTTACAAAAAGCTTGTCCAAACATTCCCCTGCGACCGCGCCGAGTGACAGGAATGGAAAAGGAGGAGTCAAGTGATGTCACAGGAGTCAATGATGTCACCACTAGGACTCTAACCCTGACCAGCGGGTCATTTCACAGCTGGACAACCAAAGGCAAGCGTGACAAAGTGGTACTCACTTTCTGTTTTGCTTCAAAATACGCTCATGCCCCCCGCGGACCCCTTCTCTGAGAGTGAATTCACAAGTTGATGAACATTTAGTGCAAAAGCTTAATTTTCTTAATTTTCTGGGATAGTCTTGCTAGCTTAATTCATTGGTTCTCAACCCACGTGACTTTTTTTGGGGGTCCCCAGATGACAGTAAAGTGAAGATTTAAGGACTTTTAAGATTATTTTAATTCCTTAAAAGAAGATGAAAAAAAGAAAGAAAATAAATGAAATGAAAAAAGACCATTACTGCATCAAAGGTTATCAGCAAACTATACTATAAAAACTGGTCAAACATTGGCGGAATTGTCAAATAATATCAGAAAGAGGCAAAAAAATAGACGATCTACAAGCACACAACAGCTATTTTCCCACAATATTTATCTGCGGAACCGAGTCAAACTAAATTGAATGCCTCAACTCCTACATTCCAAGTGCTTATCAGGTTGGGGGGGGGGGGGGGGGTCCCCAGTTCAAATGTGATTATAAAAAGGTTGAGAACCACTGGCTTAATTGATAAGCTACTTCGTTACATACAGTTGACATTAGAGAAACCCTTTATTTTGCAGTTTCTTTTGCCGTTTCTTCCATGTTGTATGTAGCAGTGTTAACACAGGGTTTTGCTGCTGTTAAATGGCTAAAACGATAGAGCTAAAACATTATGTGACTCAAGAGGAACAAAGGATAGCAGACCTTGGTCCTGCTCTTCGCCCCCGAGCACCGCAGGCGCGAGTGGCCGCGAAGAGCGGGCCAGGGCCGCGCGGCCGTCGGAGCGCCGCGCGAGTTACGAAGCCGTGGTGAATGCAATCGTTATATTTATGCCCAGGCCGTAAGGCCTGGGCAAGCGCACGATAAACGCCATGATAATTGGGTGTTGGTGCACCTCGCGCGGTCCAAGTGACTACAACGGAGCGCTCCCTACGTCCGGTTCAGCCAATCACAAGCTTCAAAAATGAGTCCGGGGCGTGGTTATCCATCTTTCCCAGTTGGACCCGTAATCACGCAGCAGTGCAGGCATTGACACTAATGCTGCATTCACACTGAGAGAAGCCAAGCTAATGGTTGGCTTGGTAATTCAATGTATTCTCTGTGCAAACCAGCTTTAAAAATTTCCAAGCTTTTTTGTTCCAGCTTGGACATTTTAAAAGCTGGTTTGCATAGAGAATACATTGAATTACCAAGCAAACCATTAGCTTGGCTTTTCTGTATGTGAATGAGGCATAAGGCTTGCCCACCTGCCCCTGGCAGGTAAATGAAACGTTCGGGCAGGTGAAGTTGGCTTTCAGGTTGCCCGACCAGGCAAGTGCTCATTTTAGAGGGGACACAACCACCCATAAACACAACACAAGATATCTGTCTAAACACCTTCTTCTTGTCTGTGGAATGTAAAATAAGAGCACCGCTTACCTATTATGTGCTGTTTTTACTGTTGCTACACTTACAAATATAAAATAACAAGTGTGAAACCATAGACATTCAATCATAGCTATGTAGGTATTTGGATTTGGAGGGATCGAGGTATGGCATTTTTTATCGCTCAGCCCCAGAAAGTAAAGAAATCAGTGTTAAATTGAGCGGTAATTAAAATCTTACCTATCATTTTATAATGGACGATTTACTTTTCGGGCAAGAGGGCATGACCTTTGGGCAAGTGGAACATGACCTGTACTTGCCCGACAGGCAAGTGCCTCTGAGAACTTAGTGTCAACCACTGCAGTGACGTTGCTTAATGTCGATTAACGTTTTAGAATTTGAGATGACATAATGATGGACATTTTTGCTTCGTACTCCTCCCAATCCGTGTATGTAGACGCCGGTTCGCATGTGAGTAATCTTCCAATCGATGTGGACACCTCTTTGCTATTGTTATGAAGTTATTCCTATTTGACTACATGGAGGAGAAAAAAGCTGTCAAACAGCCTAAAAAACATGCACATCCAAAGCCATATAGGCTGGGTGCTGGACTAAAAGTAATCAACAATACAAAAGAAAAAAGTCCGCACACCAAATTTGCAGTTCCCAATATAGAGCTTTACTGTGGTAACGTTTCGAGCTGTATGCTCTTCCTCAGACCTTGAGGTACAAGGTTGTGACCACATTCGCTGCTTATTACTTCCAATGGGAACGATTCAGATGATATTGTGCTCACAATGGACAACATCTCAACATCTTACTGACGAAGTAGGTTCTCTCTCTTAATTTTTTTTTTATCCGTTTCGTGCAGAAAACACTGACAATATCACAGGCCAAACTTCGGACTCCTGTGGCCTGCGAAGCCACCAGGGACGTGCTGGCCATTGGGAAAAGCGGACGGCCGGTTCATTCCCGGCCGGTCCAGGCCGGCCATTAGGAAAAAAATAAAAAATGTAATGTCGGCCTTCGTTCCATTTTGGGGGCTGGGCGGCCAACAAAGTAAATCGTCACTGTCAGGCAGAAACCTTGTATCTCCAAGTTTCAAATTTGTTTTTTTCCCAAAGCAAAGCCCTGCTTCATCATACAAGGCCGTCGCACAAAAGTAGTGAAAACAGCAGATCTACAAGCACACAACGCCTCGCGGTGCGAGGCGTTGTGTGCTTCTAGATCGGCTGTTTTCACTTTAAATCAGTTTAAATCATTTTTAAAATGATAAATACAAACGGTTTTGGACATACAAGGTTTCCACCCGACAACGACGAAATATAACTCATGTAATTGGCGCACTGGCTCGTCACTTGTCATGATCTGAAATGTCAAAGTAGCAGCAGCGCTATAGAGAGAGATCTCTCTCTATAGCGCGCAATGAGGGCCTCTACAACTCTTTTTTCCGGGCTGAATCAGGGGCCCAGCACGTCCCTGGAAGCCACATCCATAATAATCCACTCCGCCTGAAAGAACGGAAGCCAGTTTGGAAGCCATTTTTATCATTTTCCTCCCTATTTATGTGACTTAATGCTTTAGTTTTAGCTTGTTTATTTATTTCTAATTTTGTTATTTTGTCTGGCAACGAGACTTTCATTTCCTGCAGGTTACATGCTGTATTGCCGCATGATATGCTGGGAGATTTTGCTGAATTGTGTGCACATATGGTTTGATATTATAATAATATATAGTTTAAATTACCAGTAGTATTAAGCCTGTAGACTTTCCAACTGGGGAGCATTCCAAACGCTGGTCTTGAGTTGTAGCACTTGAACGGACAACCACTTTAAAGGACAACTTTGTTTTTTTACAACAAGGGTTCATATTTTAGATAGTCATTAGAGAAAAGAAAAGATGAGTGTTAGAATGTTTTCATTGACTTCTTTCTATCGTTTTAATGATTTTGTTGGGGGCATGCATGCAAGTGGCTAAATATGTCTTTTTAGACACAATAAGCCCATTCCCAAGATGCACTGCAATCTTTCATGGGCAGATCTGACTTATGGGGGCTAGTGTGAATAGTAACAAAGAAAATGATGCCTTATTGTGTCTAAAAAGATATATTTAGCCACTTGTACGCATGCCCCCACCCACTGAAATAAAGTACTAAAATCAGTAAATTAAAACATTTCAACATCATCTTTTCTTTTCTAATTACAATCTAAAATATGAACCCTTGTTGTAAAAAAACAAAGTTGTCCTTTAATTCCTTAAAATGTAACAATTGTCAGCTCCGTAAAGTGGTGCGAGCAAGAATGTAATGTCAAATGATCTCCTGAAATGTGACTTTTCCCCTGATATACGGTAACTGCACCAATGGTTTTGGATGTGCAGCTGCCTCAGAGGGCATTATAGCATTAGGATTATGATATTGGTGACATGTGGGTTAAATAATCCTTTTCTAGATAAGTATCATTACTTTCATCATTTCCTTGTTGTTTAACAATCGCCACACGTTTATGAGAGAAAGGTTTTAGGAATAAACATAACTTCTGAAAGACCTAAGATGCGTCAGTTCATTCAGTCATGTGTTTATAAAGCGAAAATAGACGATCTGGTATTACGCTCAACAATCACACTGTGATGCATTGTGAACTTGTAGATTTGGCAATTGCACTTATTTTCAGGGTTTTATTAAAAGCCATTTTGCAATACGTCGTAGCCATAGTTTTGAATCAGAATCATCGTTATTGCCACATAATGGGTTTACAGGTGTTAAACAGTGGGTGCGAGGTCCATTGCAACACAGTGACGAGACCTTTTCCAAAATAACAACTTTCTTAATTTCTTTAACAAAATAGCAAAATAATCTTATTTACATACAATATCACAGAGGAATCTGTTCAAAAATAACATTACAATTACAGGTGTAGTGTATAGAGTAGATCATACCAAATATTATTATGAAGCACCATGCCAAGTAGTGCTCATAGGCACGCGTTATGTTGTAGAAGCCGACATTCACTACAGAACAGATAAACGCTGGTATATTTAGTCTACACTGAAGTAGGGATGGGACGATACCTAATATTATTTGTTTATCGTGATAAAAAACACTCACGATAATTGTATCACAGAGATTTAATTTACTGTGATATCGTCCTCCGTCATGCACTGGGATTAATTCAACTTTTATTTGCAGAGCTGCATATCCTGTACCACTTAAACCCTCTCTATTGGTAAACCCTCTCTATTGGTAAAAGGTACTTATAATATACGTACTTGATACAGTAATTTCTTCACTCTCTATCAAATGTCTATGCCAAAAAATAGCCGATCTACAAGCTCACAACGCGTTGTGAACTTGTAGATCGGCTATTTTTTGGCAAATGTTCCGCCCCAGGATAATGGATTTTGATCATCGTGATAATGTCGTAAATCGCGATTTCTTTTGTCACAATAATCGTGATATGAGATTTTCATAAAGGCCCATCCCTACACTGAAGTACAGTAACTGTACATGGTACAGTAGATGAGCCCAGGGCCGCCTCTGTCTGGACTGCCAAAGTCCTCTCACAAGCTAACGAATGGACAGCATCATCACGAACTCTGAAGAAGAGAAGAGCAGAGCAGAGAAGAGAACTCAAGTCATTCAGGGTTCCCACGGTCATGAAATTCCTGGAAATATTTTGAAATTAGACAAATATTTTTCCAGTACTGGAAAGGTTTTGGAATTGATCAAGGGTCCTGGAAGGTCCTGGAAAAAATAGCTATGCATTGTCTTTGGTTATTGATTTTGTTTATACCTCTGAAATTACAAATTAAACATTGGCCAAATTGTCAAATATTAGAGGCAGAAATTGTGAAAATAGACGATCTACATGCTCACAACGGTTGTGTGCATGTAGATCTGCTATTTTCACAATAGAAACGTGTTATAGGTTGAGAACCACTGGAATACACTACCTGTCTTTGGGCATTTCGCATAGGAGTAAGCGACTCGTTATTGAGCTGAATTATTGTTATATAGTCCTGGAAATTGGTTTAAATATTCTGGAAAAGTTCTGGAAATGAATTGGTAAAAATGTGTGGGAACCCTGGTCATTCTTTCTCGGGGTACCTGGAACAAAGTATTTTGAGATGGGGGTCCGCGGCCAAATACATATCACTTTGGTGGTCCTTGACACGAAAAGGTCTGAGAACCACTGATGATAGAAACATGAGTTTTTGAAAAACCTCAGAAGGATTTAGAAGACATTTACAGAATCGGGTCAATATATTCAAAAACTTGCGCAAATTGTCGTGATTTTTCAAAAATAGCAGATCTACAAGCTGGGAGTGCACACTGCGAGCTTGTATATCTGCTATTTTTTAATTGCTAAAGCATCAAATAATGGTTAAAGCTTTTCGAGTCTAATGCGACACAGAAAGGGTTTTAGACCAAGACTCGTCCACACAGGGGTGTCACAAGGTGTGGAAAAGTGGGACTGAGTTACTAGGGCCCAAGGTGGAGGGGCCTTAATTATTTTATACTTTACCTATTGAAAAATAGCAGATTTAGATAGATACGACACAGAGTGCCACGCTGCGAGCTTGTAGATCTGCTATTTTTGAAAAGTCACGAAAATGTGTGCAAATCTTTGAATATACCGATGTATTTTTTTAAGCGAACATTTGAAACTCAGATTTTGCTTCTGGGGTCCCTGGAACTAAATATTTTCAGATGGGGGGCCGTGACCAAATACATACCATTTTAGCAGATCTACAAGCTCACAGCGTGGTACTCGGTGCTGCGCTGTGAGCTTGTAGATCTGCTGTTTTTCAACAGTTAAAGCACAAAATAACGCGTAATAATGCGTTCCCAGTCTAAATGGGAACGCATGAAGAACATTCATGGCAGGCCCGCAGTAGAATCCTTGTACCCAGCCAGGGCTCAGAATGTGGTGGGACACCCCTGCATGCGTCCACAAACGGCGGACCCGCCTCACCCTCGAAGTCGATGTCTCCGTCGGCGTTGATGTCCAGCTCCTTCATGGTCTCCTCCAGCTCTCCCTTCTTCAGCTTCTCCCCCAGCAGGCTCTTCACCGCCTCCTTCATCTCCTCCAGGTTGATCTTCCCGTCGCCGTCTGTGTCAAACTGAGAGAGAGAGAGACAGAGACAGAGAGAGAGAGAGAGAGAGAGAGAACCATGATGGAACAGTCACAAACAGGCACATGCACAAGCACACATACACATCAAAGGGGCAGCATTCAAAATAAATGCCTTGTCCAAACACTCCTGAACTTGAATGCAGCAAAAAAATTGCCCTCTCTGTGTAGACATAAATTCACTTGATTATGCTTTGTTTAGAGTGGTATATACCGAAAACAGCCGACCTCCAAACTTACAACGCGTCGCTTGGAGGTCTGCTATTTTCAGTAGTTTCACCAAAAGGCCCTTTTAGAAATTTCAGCCCCTGCCTCTAACATTCTCTGCATGTCCCTGGTCACAAATATAAGCAACATTTTTAGGTCAGGGGTCTTCAACAGGGGGTCTGGGTCAGGACCCCTAGGGGGTCCTCAGAGTTAGTACAGAGGGTCCTCCAAATCTTTGTGTGATAGGAACTTTATTTTTTCTACGCTAACCACTTGAACCATAGTGTCCCTATTCTGTGTGCATTGAACATTAGCCAAGAGTAGCATTTTCTTCTTTTCTTTTTTTTTTTTTTTGTAGAGGGAATGTCTAAACTACACATCAAACCAACAACCTACACTGATGCTAGTTCTGTCAACAAGTCTATCCTGTCTGTTCAGAAATATGAACATTTTTATTTTGCAACACAATTTTATACAGTATGTACTAGTGGGGGGTCCCTGCTTCATCTCTCTCTCAGCTAAGGGGTCGTTGGCCTGAAAATGGTGAAGACCCCTGCCTTAGGTAAATGGTGCATTTCTTTATCCAAGGCGCTTTACAATGATTGTGCATTACATTCACCCATTCACACACGCATTCATACACCGATGGCAGAGGAAACCATGCAAGGCACCAACCTGCTCACCGGGAGAGGGGGTTCAAAGTCTTGCTCAAGCACACTTCGACACCAACTCTGGGTAGAGTGACCAGATGTCCCCCTTTGCGAGGGACAGTCTCACATTTCCATGATTTTTCAGGCGTCCCCCAAAGTAAGACTCTGTCCCACATTGCGACTGGCAGGTGTTGATATATTTGGTGTTGAAAATCTTTGAATATATGTATTTTTAAAGCGAATGTCTGTAACTCAAATTTTGCTCCTGGGTGGTCCCTGGAACTAAATATTTTGAGATGGGGGTCCGTGGCCAAATAAATATCATTTTGGGGGTCCTTCACATGAAAAAGTTTGAGAACCACTGACACATAGTAGTCTCTCAAGAACAGACTAACTGAGCTCCAGTTAAGTGAAAGGGACCTTTTGTTTGACGATGGCTGGCCAGATTGCTGACATAGAAACATAGGTTTGTCCAAAAAACCTTAGAAGGATTCAAAAGACACTTATAGAATCGGGTAAAAATTCAAATTTTCACGATTTAAAAAAAATAGCAGATCTACAAGCTCGCTGCGAGCTTGTATATCTGCTATTTTTCAATAGTTAAAGCAGTCAAGTAAACTATATTCAGTGACTATGTTGAAGAAAACCTTGCATGTGTTTTCAGTTATCTTGAGGCTTCACAGTGTGAATCAGTGGGCCCACCTGTTGGAAGGCTGATTGCAGCTCTGGGAGCCCCATCATGCCAGCTGTCTCCCCCATCAACCTGGGTGCCATCAGCTCAATGAAGTCATCAAGGTCCATCAACCCGCCCACTGTGGACAAGAGTCACCACATGCAGGTGTGTTCAGTTACAAAGACAGAAAAAAAAAAAAAAAAAAAAAAAAAGAAAACATATACATATAAAATATATACATATATCTATGTATATAATATATAATATATAATAATTCATAAAATAACTGCTTGCAGACAGAGTGCATACAGTGCATAGTTTGTACATTCATACACAGTGAGCTGCATGGCTGTATCTGCTCATGTTGGTCTTTGTGTTTTTGGCACCCTCTGGTGGACAAATGTGTGGACAGTGACATACTACTGTGCATACAAACACGGTCTAGACTCTGGGGGGGGCGCCCCCCCTCGTGGTCCCGACCCACAGGTTGAGAACCACTGTCCTATATGAGTGACTCACTCCTCATCTTGATCTGTTGCACTATTTCCAGGAGC
This sequence comes from Nannobrachium achirus, assembly GCF_963921795.1. Classification (NCBI taxonomy): domain Eukaryota; kingdom Metazoa; phylum Chordata; class Actinopteri; order Myctophiformes; family Myctophidae; genus Nannobrachium; species Nannobrachium achirus. Next base: position 14,099,280 of record NC_137821.1, on the reverse strand, counting down.
TCCATCTCGGTGGGCATGTACCCCATGGTCCTCATGCACTCTGCCACGTCTTTGTAGTTCAGGTAGCCGTCGCAGTCGTAGTCAAACTCCTTGAAGGCCTCGGCCAGCTCTGTGGCAAAATAGTTCATACGTTTTGTGAGCAGAGCATTTTTTTATGGACGGGAACACATTTTTGTGCTTTTACTCATCACAGCCGGGGACACATTTTTGTGTAGTACATGTACAGTCATTATGTAGCAACTTTTTATTTTTTTTAAGTTTTCCAGAACATTTTCTATGAAAGCCAAATGTGTAAGCTATCAAATAGTTTTGGAATTTTGTTTCTAGCTGCTACAGAGACTGAGTAATTGCGACCGTAGGTCGCATTTACTATCAAACCCTGCACAAAGTGTCAGTCTGTCTGTCAGTCTGTCTGTCACACCTCACACGTCACACTCTTGCCCTGCTCATATCTCCGCAACCGTTGCCCCGATCCATGCCAAATTTTGCACACACACTCCTTACCTGCCAAACTACAACCTCCAAGGACCCCCGGAGCTCCAGGGACCCCCAGGTCCCTAGGGGACCCCCAGATGTAAAAAATGACCAAATGTGCAAAAATGACCAAATGACCACCCCAACGGGGCTGCTCACGGGGAATTCCCGGGGACCACCGACTCCTGGTGCTCCAGAACGGATGCAAAAGTGGTGGCGCCCCCAGTGGAGGACCCCCTCCACTGCAGCTCACATAAAATGCCGTAACTCGGGCTAGGAGCGTCCGGGAGAGCCGGGGCCGGTACCTATTCGTCCGTCAAGGCAACGCGGAGACCCCACCCCTCATTTCTCACATGCCCCTCTTCTAGCGCCACCATGAGGCCGATTCTTGCAAAACACATTTTTGGACACTGCTCCTACAATTTTTGCCCTAAAATCACGCAAATCGGTACACAGTATGTCTACACTCATCCCATCAACATGAATCTCTCCCATATAGCGCCACCTCCAGGCCGATTTTTAAAAACACATTTTTGGACACTGCTCCTACAGATTTTGCCCTAAAAACACGAAAATCACTACACAGTATGTCTACACTCATGTCATCAACATGGATCAGGAAGATTTTGACAAAACACATTTTTGCCCTATTTGTGGAGATAAGTGACCTACGGTCGCTTATCTCCCGATTAGGGAGTCTTACTGGTACTTTTTCCAGAAAAACAGGGTAATTTTCAAATCGGACTTAGGTTTTTAAGGCTTTTTTCAAATCGGACTCCTGACGCCCTCCTAATACGTGAACAGACTGTATTTTTTTCGATAACTTTTTTCATTTATTTGTAATCATTTCTTGAAAAAGATAAAAATAAAATAACAGTAATAATAAATGAAAAAGGTTATCGAAAAAACACAGCCTGCTCACGTATTAGGAGGGCGTCAGGAGTCACCAGAAAAAAGGACGGGTGTTTTCAATGAATCTATGATTAAAATGAAGTTACAAGGGGTTTGTATAGGAAGGGGGCGTGTCTGATAAAATGAATAACAAATCCAAATACTGAATCAAAAACTGTCCCAGGTGAAATATCCCTTTAAGTAAAAGTATCAATAGTGCAATGTAGAGACAGTAAAAAGGCATGTAATCAAAATTGACTTGAGTAAAAGTATTGTCATCAACAACACATAAAGTACCAAATTAATAATTTGAAAATAGCAGATGTACAAGCACGCTTGTAGATAGGCTATTTTCAAATAGCCAAAGTTTAAATAGCGTTGAAGAAGTTAATGTATTGTTTTGTAATAATCAAAATCTACAAAGTAATAACTATACTAAAGTTTTCAAATAATAGCTGTGGAGTAAAAAGTAAAATATTTTTCTCTGAGATGTAGTGGACTAGAAGTAGTGGACTAGAAGTAAAAGTACAGTACTTGAAATGTACTTGGTTACTTTACACACCACTGATAACATCAGTGTCTTTTTATTACTTTAAATAAACATGACTTGTGGCCATGATTACACTCACCGTCCAATTCAGCTTGAGCCAGTTCTCTTTCCTATACAGAGAAAATAAAAAAGGTGTGACTTACATGAGCAGCACACACTAACACACTCATTACTTCAAATATTGTCCTATCATGACTGTTACCGTGCTTAATTCATCCACGCTAACAACCCCGGCATGTATCTTTTACAAACAAATGATTCCTAATAACAACGACTTAACCACACAAACCCGCTATAACAAGTAAATAATCCCTCCCCTCTCCCTAGTAAGGAGGTCATGCCTTTTGCCAGGGCACACTTGTAAATTAAAACTGTTAAAACGTATCTGCCTGGTTATATAAAGGTAAAACTAAAAAGTATATAATAATAAACCATGAGTTGACTTTGCGCTTGGTGCACTTTTTGTGAGTCCTTGCATGGCAAAGAAGAAAGAAGAGGAAGAAGTATACGGTATTTCTTTATACGTGTAATGTAGTGCAATATTATACTTATTTTTTTCACATTTGTCTTTCAGACATTCAGCTGAGGACCTGAGGTTGTTGTCCTAAGCAAATCGTAATTTAGGTGCCGGCTACACGGAGCTGGATATTTCTGAAGCTAGAAAGTTTTTTATGCTGTTGGGGCTTGCAGCCACACGAAGCTAGATATTTCGGCTGTGAAACTGGATATTTTTTAAACCGGATAAATAAGTGGAGAGATTGAAAAATATCCGATTGACTGGATCCGTGTAGACAGGGAACCCGGATATCTCTGAAGACTTTACTGTGTGTGATTGTTAGACCTAGATATCTTTGACGTGTGGACCTAGATATTTTGTATGTGGATATTTGAAAAAAACAGGATAATATGAAAAATCCAGCTCCCTGTAGCCATGGCCTAAAAGTAAACAAAGTAGCCGCCTCAACATCAGCATGGTTGCATACAGAAAAGGATCCCATGTTTTTTGGTCTTTGCAACAGTGTAATGTTGTGATGATGCTAGTGACCTGGATAAGCATAATGAAGTGTGGCAGTTAACCTCTAGTAACAGCTATTTATACTGCAGTCCCACCAGGCTTAACCCACAAGAGGATAAACACCTACCCGCTGGCTTAACCACATACTGCATCACACAATCAAGAATCAAGTTATAATCAAGCTACACATCTCAATTTATTTGTATTATGAACAGTGTTGGGCAGTAACTGGTTACTAGTAATATACAGTATTACTGTAATATTATTAATTTACGCAGTAACGAGTAGTGTAGGGGATTACTATGCCAAAACAGTAATATTATACTATATTACTTTGTAAAAAATAGCCTAGTTACTAAGGCTGGGACTTTAACTGATTAATTGCGATTAATTAATTACAGAAAATTAACGTGATTAAAAAAATTAACACATTTTAATCGCACTTGGGTTTTTGCACCACAGAACCTTGATCATAGCGATGCACCAACCAAGAAGAGACAACAAACGCAAAGGGAGAAGTAGCCGATCAGAGTGCTTTGCTTGGCCCAGTGGATTTATATTTTAAAAACTCACTCGTTCAACAAAATGTGTTTTACTTGACCTGCTTCTCAGGTCAAATATCGATGTGCAATTAAAATGCGATTAATTGCGATTAATTAATCAAAGAGCCTGTAATTAATTAGATTACAAATTTGAATCGCATCCCAGCCCTACTAGTTACATATTACTCTGGTTTTGTCGGCATTCTTTTGAAAACATTTCGTTTAACAGGTCAAGAAGATTGATTTCAACAATATTTTACAGTCATTTGGCTGATTGTTGACTCTTATGATTATTATATATATATATATATATAAAGATTCAGTTCTAAAAGGAGCTGGCTAAAAAGATTTTGTTGTTGTACATCTTATACGGTAGCCTACTTTTTCCCCCTCTTTTTTGCTGGTAATATTACATACAATGTAATATTATTCTTGATTCCAAGTATTCAGTAATATAATGTTTTTACTTTTTCCAAGGAGTAATATGTCATAAGTAAAAAGTAACATATTACTCTCCTAAGTAGTATTGCCGAACACTGATTATGAATATATTTCAGAAAAAGGGTATATATATATACACACACACACACACACACACACACACACACACACACACACACACACACACACACACACACACACACACACACACACACAGTACGGTATATAGGCTTGTCAGTTATGATCACAGCAAAATCTGATGTTAATTTAACTTGTACTTGTACCTGTACTATCGAGCCTGGCTCTTGAGCGTTCAATTCATGTGCGTGTAGTGTTACAGGTGCTGAGTTCATGCACCGCACCTTTTGTTGTGTATTCGCCTGTAATCTCTGGTACGCCCAGCCAGCGGCAACATTACAATGACATGACCAAAATAGGGATGCCAGGATGAAATCATTTGTTTTGTCGTCCATTTCTACACTCTCAGAGTTAGCAAGTGAACCCTCCAGATATTACTGCATGGTCTGTTCTCTTTGTGCTCACTTTCAACCCCAGAAAGCACCATATTATATATAGTAGCCTACTGACCAGCTACCTGCAGCTGTAGCACTGCACAGGCACGTGCACACATAGACACCAAAGGGGGCTTGAACCCCTGCTCTTTTATCCGTCTGTAAAAAGTGTGCTCTCAAGACCATGAATGCAGTTTTTTACCATGGTGAAAGAAATCCAAATGCCCTCTTTCCATGCCATACCTAAAGGCAGCATTCAAGAGAATTGTCTTGTTCAAACTCTCCTGAACTCCAGAATTGCCCTCTATGTGTAGAAATCCATGCCGTTACGCCACATCTCTAGTGTTTACTTGATTATGCTTGGTTCAGTGTGGAATCAAGCACCGAAAATAAACGACTTTCAAGCTCACAGTCACAATCCGCGACGCGTTGTGAGCTTGGAGGTCTGCTATTTTACATATTTTCACCAAAAGGTCCTTTTAGAAATGTCATCCCCGGGCCTGCCTCTCTACCATTCTCTGCACGTCCCTGGTACTGCACATACATACCGCTCCAAACACGCTGTTCAGCACAGAGTTGTACACTTTGTTCAATCTTTCGGCATCTTTCTTTGCCTTCTTGGACTTTCTTTCTCTCTTCGGTACATCGCTCACGGAGCCCGATGACGTCTTCGGGGTCACGTCTTTACTGTCAGGAGGAAAATAAAAGACTGTCAAACATCCACTTCCAACAGCTCAAGGGAGGCAAAGATGACCGTCATAGGGGTGTAACGATACATTTTAATAGCGATTCAATACACATCACGATACATGGACGATATTGGTTCATTCCTGGCGATACGATACGATTCGATTCAATGATTTAAAATCGATATAGTAACTATTTAGAGAAGAAATTAAATCTGTGTGAAACGTGTGGATAGTGCAGGTTTTTAAGGGAAACATGTATTATTATGGATATAAATAAGTAAACACAGTGATTATCTGCCAAATACATGGACATTGTATATTGACAAACCTGCACCTTGACATGAACCCAGAGATTACACACATTTATCGATTGACCTAAATAAGCTATATGGAAAGGAAAAGTAATTAAACCACTCCTTTTAATATTTTCTTCTTAAAAATACTAAATACAATGCACAAGTAGGTAGTATCGATACAATCGTTTCTTTGCACTGGCATGCCGATTCGATACGATAGAAAATAAAACGATATGATTAGATTTTAGCTGTTTTCATTTCGATATTCTTCGATTTTTTAAGTTAAAAACGATATTTCGATACAGTTTACTATATCGTTACACCCCTAATCACGACCATCTTACTACTATCCTACTACTATGAGGAAAGCACATCTGTACTGTCCCCTCAGTGGGGTTGACTAATCACTTGAAACATTTATACTGTCGGACAGAAACCCATCTCCATATTAAAAAAATATTTTAAATTCGCAACACAGCTGATTCGCTGCCCACAAGGAGCGCGTGAGCAATTAGGTGTTAAGAGTCTTGCTCAGGGACACGTCAACATTGCTGGCCTGGCTTGGAATCGAACTTGGGACAACCAGGGGCTGTGGTTCCCCAGGGGGGCTACCTAACCATTCAGCTAAAGTATCTGTTCTTCGTAATGACCATGTCCACAGTGTTTTTACTTCCTCTCATGGATGTCATTTCAAAATAAGGATGTCAAAAGAAATTGGTGGAACACAATTAACCCATGTTTTGGGCCCATCGCTCCATTGTTTACAATGGTTTGTAATCAAGGGCCTAGTAATCTGGTTTGCTAGTTGCTATATTGCTAGGCAATATAGGAGGAACAGACTTCGAGAGAAGAGACTTCAAGGGAAAGTTTCACTGTTTTAGAATTTAGAATAGAATTCTGGTACTATTTCTATTTTTCAGGACAGGTGTAGAAAGATGGTGGCATGCTCATGCTTGCTAAATAGGCTTCATTGACGCTGAAACCAATGAGTGATGTCACCGTTCCCTTTAGTCCAAGTTTTCTCTACAGTCTGTGTTTGTAATGCGGACTCAAGATGCATGGCCAGATTGGCCACCCCCATGTCTTGACGCAATCCAAGATGGCCGCGGTGTGAATATGGTTTATAACAGTGGTTCTCATACCATTTCAGGCCGCGACCCCCAAAATAATCATATTTTAACTGGGGACCCCCCACCCTGACGAGCACTAAGAGTTGAGGCATTACATTTTGTATAACACGGTTCCATTGTGAAAATAGCAGATCTACATACTCACAGAGCATGTAGATCGGCTATTTTCACAATTTCTGCCTCTAATATTTGGCCATTTGGTCAATGTTTAATTTGTCTTTTTAGATCAATTAAAAAGTCCTTACCTTTTCATTTTAGAAATGTGTAGATACCCTCCCTACACACTTAAACTTTATGTTGGTTTGTTTAACAACATTGCACATAAAGTTAATCATCAGGGGACCCCCCCCAAAATAATTTTGGGACCCACAGGTTGAGAACCACTGGTGGTCTATAAGAAATGTGCCAACCAACCCGAGTGACAACCATCCCCGGTCCCTCCACCATTGATTTCTTACCTTTCTGCAGAGGCTGTAGAGCCTTGGGCGGAGCCTGCACTAGTGACAGAGGCCACGGAGGTGACGGAGGCGACAGAGTTGGCCCTCTCCTTTCCTGTGGACATGCTGTGGGCAAAAATACACTTTTCAAGTTTTTCGTTCTGTATTTAGGTCAGGTCATACCAGAAGTAGACTCAAATTATCAAGTCTTCTGTTGTGTTGCTATGCATTATTCATTTCATGCAACTCAAAGTAGGCCAGAACAGTGTTTCTTTAATGCCCAAGGCACAAACTGGGGACCACCCCACCCTACGAGCACTGAGAGTTGAGGCATTACATTTTGTATAACACGGTTCTATTGTGAAAATAGCAGATCTACATGCTCACAGTCACAACGTTGTAACCATGTGGATTGGCTAGTTTCACAATTTCTGCCTCTAATATTTGACAATTTGGCCAATGTTTCATTTGTCATTTTAGAGGTATTAAAAAGTCCTAAATTGTCACTTTAGAAATGTGCATAAACCCTCTATACACTTAAACGTTAATATGTTGGTTTGTTTACTGTTGAGTGAGAAAACAATGTTGCACATTAAGTTAATCATTTGTGGACCCCTCAAACTAATTTGGGGACCCCCGCCTGGGGGTCCTGACCCACAGGTTAACTCATTTCCTGCGATCCCCGTCGAAACCGTAGATTTCCCGCTGTACCACTCTGCGATGCCCGAGGAGCCCGAAGATTTAATTAGCTTCAATCATTATGAAACGATTAAAAGTATGGTCGCTGTATATAGCCGCTTCGGAGACTTTAGGCCCGCCTCCTAACTGTATCCGGTCGCGATCTAGGTTTCCATATCCGGTCTGACGTCCAATCGCAGCTCCGTTCGCATAGCTTTTCATTGTAAACAAGTGAGCTGACTGCATGGCCATAGAATGGTATTTTTTCACGCTGTTTTTTATTTATTTTGTAGCTTTTGATTCTTTTACCCGCCTGGCATATGATCTGCGCACATATCGTCTGCTATGTGCGCGAACGTGTCCATGTGTTACCATAGCGCACAGCTGGCTGTGTCCAATGTTTTTTCATGTAAACACTGGCGGATAAGCAGGGATACAGCGTGGCAACGGATATGTCTATTTCAATGGGGTTTTTTTTATTCGAAAGCTGTCACCGAGTCTACAAGTCTACTAGATGAGTTGCGCACAGATCGTGACCGATGCGTGCACGTGCCCACGTTAAAAGGTAAGGACAATTTGGCAGCTGCTTTGTACAGCTATGTTTAAAATGGCAGCAAAATTGTTAAGAACTACTGAGGTAATGTACAAGGAACACAGTACACTTGTATGTCCACCCGGTCTATACAGCTTGAGGAACCAAATAGAACAGGGCACCACTCCTCCATTGAACGCAATGGACTTTTAATAAATAATTGAATAAAGTACTATTACACTAAAAATTGTTTTATTAAAAAGAAGTCACATGGTGCTTTAAAGGAGCACTTCACCGATTTCCAACCTACCTTCGTAGAATTGGTCCTCACTAATAATGCTGGTCATTGTCAAATAGCATCATCATTTCTGTCCACTCGTCCTGTGCCTCAGAGGAGATGGATGGACAGTGGACAGTAGTTCAGAATCCTGCCTGACCAGTGACATCATCAGTAGGCATGTTTATTTTAACTAAAACTAAGATAAGAGAACATATTACTGCAGTCTTAGCGTCGCTACACTGGCTCCCGGTTGTTTTTAGGATTGATTTTAAAATACTTTTACTTGTTTATAAAGCTCTAAATGGTCTGGCACCTTCGTACCTTTATGACTGCCTGCATAGATATGTTCCAACCCGCCCACTCAGGTCCTCTAGTGCAGACCTACTTGAGGCGCCAACAATGACATATAAAAAATATGGTGAAGCAGCTTTCTGCTTCTACAGACCGACAGCTTGGAATAAACTCCCACTACACCTAAGACAGGCAGCCTCTGTGGATAGCTTTAAAGCACAGCTCAAGACCTATTTCTTTACGCTTGCTTTTAGCTGAATGTTTAAATCCCTGTGCTGCTAATTGACGTCCGCACTGTTCTGAAATTGTTCTTCAATGTTTTATGTTTTTATTTCTCTGCTTTATTGTAATCATTTTAATTATTTATTTTTATTCTGTATTTTTTATTTTATTTAACTTTTTCTCTGTTAAGCACTTGTGCTTCATTTTCTGCTGTGTAAAGTGCTTTGAGCTGCATTTCATGTCATGAAAGGTGGGATTTGGTTACACACCACCCATTATTATTGTGATACTGTATAACTAATACAAAATGTTAACATTATTTCTGTAGGTGTGTGCTTTGTGCACACTCATTTCCCAAAACAGATCCTAATACCTATGATTATTTGGGGGCTCACAGCTTGAAAAGGTTGAGAACCACTGCATTACGGTACCTTGTGTGGTAAGCTTCCTTTGTTTGTAGCCTACCTATCCTCACTTTGAGATCGAAAAGTCACTGGACGATGAACACGTTCACAGGCACACATTAGCTATACCTGTACTGTCCACGTATGAACAGTGAGCAAGGAAAGACTGCCTTCGTTCATTATGCTCCACACAAATGGGCCTCAATGGTGACATTTAAAGTGCTTGTGACTGTACCTGCTTCATGTAATATCTATATTTTTAAATTGCTTGTTGTGTTGTTTTTCATTGCTCAGGGCGTCCTTGAAAAAGAGATCTTGCTGTCAATGGGCTACCGAAAGATGTCCTTCTGCATCCACATGTCCCTATTCTGATTGGACAATACATGAACATCGGTGCAACCATTTGCAATTTCCCAGAATTGCTCCTTTCTTTCTGTTTTGTCCAGTCTGTATGGTAGACTATGTTAATAGAATAACTTATCCGATTGGGGTGGTTGTATTTTGTCTCCCTGCACTTCTGTTGAGACATTTAGAATCGTGTCAAAGGTCATGTCCTCACCTAGACCAGTGGTTCTCAACCTTTTCAGGCCGCCCGCGACCCCCAAAATAATCATATTTTAACACCCTGATGAGCACTAAGAGTTGAGGCATTACATGTTGTATAACACGGTTCTATTGTGAAAATAGCAGATCTACATGCTCACAACGCCTCGCGTTGCCAGGCGTTGTGACAATTTTCACAATTTCTGTCTCTAATATTTGACAATTTGGCCAATGTTTAATTTGTCATTTTAGAAGTATTAAAGAGTCCTTAAATTGTCACTTCAGACATGTGCAGATAGCCTCTATACACTTAAACCTTTTGTTGTTTTTTGAGAAACCAATGTTGCACATTAAGTAAATCATCTGGGGACCTCCCAAAATTATTTGTCCGACCCACAGGTTGAGAACCACTGACCTAGACAGAGGTTCTGAGACGAATTTCAACCTGATGGTCAAGATTCAATTTATATAAAAAAAAATATAGAGTCTGCACACTGGTGATACTGAAAAATCTCTGCTGCATTGTATCGCGTCGTCAACGTTTTGATCTAATCAGATCTTCATCAGGACACACACGAGATTCAATGTATCCCCTAAGCAAGCATGCAGGCGCTATTAGATCAATGGTAAAAAAAATAAGTTAAGAAAATAAAAATCAGTTCGCAGGACACCAAGCTGAAATCCGGGTTAGCAGAGGAAAGTCACAGTGCTGCTGCTTTAAGTATGGCATGGTAAGTGGCTAACGTATGTTATTTCATGTATTTGGCTTACCTGGTTCTCTTGAATTAAGAAAGGGGAAAAAAAGGGGGAAAATTGAAGCCAGAGAGGTTGATTATATCCTTCACGTTCACCTGTAGCACTCCCAGCGATCCTGTTGTCTTGTCCTGTCCTGTCCTGTCCTGTCCTGTCCGCTCTCCCTTTCCCTCTCTGCTCTCTCCTCCTATAGGATTAGCAGCCAGATAGGCTTACCTGGCTAAAGGTACAGCAACAGATTAGAAAGCAAAACATGTGGTGGCTGACATGACTCCAAGAGAGCTTTACAACCTGCAGCCAAACAAGGCATTCAGCATCAATTCAATTCAATTCAATTCAATTCAATTCAATTCAATTCAATTCAATTTTATTAGAGCGTCAAACAGGGATGTGCTGGCCATTGGGAAAAGCGGGACAACTCCCGAACGGCCATTTCATTCCCGGCTGGAATACAAGGTGAGCCGTTGTGTGCTTGTAGATCGTCTGTTTTCACTAGTAGAAAATCATTTTTAAAATGGTTTTGGACATACAAGGTTTCCACCCGACAATGACGAAATATAACTCATGTAATTGGCCCACTGGCTTGTCACTTGTCATGATCTGAAATGGCAGCAATCTTTGAGTAGCAGCAGCGCTATAGAGAGATCTCTCTCTATAGCGCGCAATGACGGCCTCGACAACTCTTTTTCCCGGGCTGAATCAGGGGCCCAGCACGTCCCTGGTGTCAAATCATAACAAGTTATCTCAAGACACTTTACAAAGGCTAAAGAGCCGTGAGAGAGAGAGAGAGAGAGAGAGAGAGAGAGAGAGAGAGAGAGAGAGAGAGAGAGAGAGAGGCAGAAGGGGGGAGGGAGAGACAAGGGAAAGAGTAGGGAGGGGTGGGGGGCAGGCATAATACATTTTATTTGTAGCACACTTTATATTTGTGACAAATCTCAGGATGTAGCATCAACCAGTAAGACTCCCTAATCGGGAGATAAGCGACCGTTGGTCGCTTATCTCCATAAATAGAGCAAAAATGTGTTTTTCCAAAATCTTCCTGATCCATGTTGTTGACATGAGTGTAGACATACTGTGTAGTGATTTTCGTGATTTTAGGGCAAAATCTGAATCGGCCTCATGGTGGCGCTAAAGGGCCATGTGAGAAATGAGGGGTGGGGTCTCCTCGCCGCCAAGGCGGACGAATAGGTACCGGCCCCGGCTCTCCCGGTCGCTCCTAGCCCGAGTTACGGCATTTTATGTGAGCTGCAGTGGCAGGGGGTCCTCCACTGGGGGCGCCACCACTTTTGCATCCGTTCTGGAGCACCAGGAGTGGGTGGTCCCCGGGAATGCCCCGTGAGCAGCCCCGTTGGGGTGGTCATTTGGTCATTTTTGCACATTTGGTAATTTTTTACACCTGGGGGTCCCCCAGGGACCTGGGGGTCCCCGAAACTCCGGGGGTCCTTGGAGGTTGTAGTTTGGCAGGCAAGGAGTGTGTGTGCAAAATCTGGCATGGATCGGGGCAACGGTTGCAGAGATATGAGCAGGGCAAAAGTGTGACGTGTGACGTGTGACAGAGGGAGTGACGGAGGGAGTGACGGAGGGAGTGACGGAGGGACAGCCGGTGGAGGTTTGGATAGTGTGCAAGTAACTGCGACCTACGGTCGCAACTACAACTCTAATAGTCAGTAGGGATCGGACGATACGCGATATTATCGTTTATCGCGATAAAAACACATTTATTGTGATATCGTCCTCCGTCATGCATTGGGATCAATTCACCTTTTATATGCAGTACCACCCGGTACCACTTGAACCCTCTATAATTGGTAAAAGTTACTTATAATATACGTAGTTGATACAGTCTTTTTTTCACTCTCTATCAAATGTCTTTGCCAAAAAATAGCCGATCTACAAGCTCACAACACGTAACAACGTGACGCGTTGTGAGCTTGTAGATCGGCTAATGTTCTGCCTCAGGATAATGGATTTTGATTATCGTGATAATATCGTAAATCGTGATTTATTTTGTCACAATAATCGTGATATGACATTTTCATATCGTCCCATCCCTAATAGTCAGTGGTGTCTAAGTATGTTTACTTAAGTTCTGTACTATTTTGAGGTATTTGTACTTTACTGGAGTAAAGTACACAATTGTACGCACCAAGTAGCATTTGCAGAACACTGGTAGTCAATCTATCAATTTGGAATGAACAATCTGAATAACTGGCATATTAAAAATAATCTATGAGTCTGACACCATGTATTTGTGTATACAGCTTGTCTATAGTGTGTCACTGTCACCTGCTATGAAGCACCACATCAAAGAATTTACAAAACATTTAACAAAAACATGAAAATATATATATAAAAAAAATGCTGCAGCCAAAAAGGTCTCTATTTGGAAGGATGAAAACATAAATGATCAAACAGCACTATTTTGATATTTTGGATATTGTCAGACTTTTGACATTTTAGTCAGTTAGCGCAAAGTGTGCAGCCCCTATCCACCTGTTTCTGTGAGAATTTACTGTAGCATTATCTGTAGGACACTTCCGGTTAACAGCAGACATACAAGCTCACGTCGCGTTGCAGATACAACTGTTGTGAGCTTGTAGATCAACTCGGCTGCGGCGCCGGAAGCTGCCGCACACCTTCTGCGCAATGCATGATGGGATGTTGCAAAGTTGTGGATTAAGATTTGCTTTATTATTATTATTCTCCCACCGTTTTATCTCAAAATAAGCATGTCAAAAGAAAAAGTTGCTTTTGCTTTTTATGAAAGGTACGTGAACCTTTTAGGTTGCTGATTTGGGGGCGAATATTTGATTTAGCGGCCAGACCTTTTCGACTGACAACTTGAGGAAACAAAGGTTAGATTTAGTTGACAACACGCATACAGTTTTGTCCAGGACTGTCTGGACATCCGACATGCCACTGCGAGTCACCATCTTTAAAACACAAGTGACTTTGAAGCGAATTCCAAATTGCGCGACCATGCAGGGCTGAGCATGGATCAAATTGTATATACAATCATTTATCTAATTCACTGCAGATTAGGCCCTTAAATTCAACAAATTCTTTCAATTAACTAAAATCTTGTTTTATTTGATGGCCTTCCTGCCCTGGCGTTTGGCCTTTCTGCCCTCAAAAAATTAACAACACCAAAGCTCAAGTGGCCTTGCCCTAAAATGCTAAAATGACGAAATTCCAGGCCTGGCTGGAACAGTGCGGGTGGGTGGAGAGTGGGTGGGTCCTGGTTAACCTATAACTTAGCACTGTTCTGTCCTGTGTGGATCTGGGACAGTTTAGTAGGAACAGGCTACTGTCTCTCAAGTCATCGTTACCAGTGTTCTACTGAACTCAAGACAACATATCGGACCTCAAACGTCAACTAGCAAAACGAGCACAGTGGACCGGAGGGAGAGGAACTATTTCGGGAGGGTTTTCTAAAAGAGAGATGTCGTCCAACTTTTTACCGGAGTCAGAGGAAGCCATGCTGAAGCAGCCTGTGATTAAGTTACACAGAATAGGTGGGTTTTTATGTCACTGTTTTTCATTCATTTATTCATTCGTTATACTCATTTGCAGACAGTGTTATTGTATTACAATGCAATTCAACAACATCACTGTTGAAGATAAATTACATCTAGGAATTGAAAAACATAAAAAGTTGCAAGACAAAATTAAAACAACATTTTAAAAAACTGCAGGTCATTCCATCTGCTAGGCTAGGGTTAAAGGAGCTACAGTATAGTCAACTTTTTCTTGAAAAACGGATGCTAAAATAAAAATAATGTTTCGAAAATATTTTATAAAAAAAGAAGCTTCATTTATGTGTTTCTATTCAAAAATGACCACAAAAAGCGTAAAATAATGATAAAAATAATCATTTTGGCCATTGTCAGACCGACACTTTGTTTACATTCTAGTCTGTAGACTAGGATGTAAACAAAGTGAAAATGAAACAATGAAAAAGCTGACTATAGCTCCTTTAAGAGCCACAGAAGATAAAAGCAGATCTAGCGAATTCAGAGTTGACCGCGGGCACCTTTAAAGTGGGGAAACTACTTGATCTGGTGTGATAGGGTCCAGAGGGGGTCCTTTCCAAAATGTTGAGATGTAGCTTATAGGACAATCTCCAAGTATGGAGCTAAGGCAATATACTGGAAATATATTTCCAGTGATGAACAAAGTATACACTCAAGTAAATACTCAAACAGTGACCATTGTAGGCTATTTTAAATGTTTACACAACATGTCAATCCTATACTTAGAGCTCAAAGGAATTATGCTTCATTTGGCTAAAGAGACAGAAGGGAAATAAGTTATATTCTATAGATTGCTGCTTTTTATTGCTATTTTATTTACGTGATTATTTGTATCTGCTATATTCACAATATTTGTGTCTTTCTTAAATAATATTCGACTAGACATTTAGAGCTGTATGGGATGGAGTTTTAACATTTATACTTTACTCAAGTACATTTAGCAACAGAGTGTGTCTACATTGTGGTATTGATTCTTAGTTAATCATCAGTTTTCCCTTCAACCCTTGCCCCCTGTGTCCACAACACGTTTGTTTACCAATGTCGAGCACTAGTGCCAGTGTGTGTTAAGAAAGAAGCTGGGAGATGAAATTAAATTTAGAACATTATAAGTTGGTAATACAACACAGCTTGCAGGTTATCTAAAAAATTACTTATGTTTTTGTATCTTTTTTTTCTCTTCTCATTCTCCATCTCAGATGTCTTTCCGGCACAACTACCACTGAAGAAACATGTCTACAGCAAAAACAGTCACCTGAAACATCACCAGAGAATTCACACAGATAAGAAGCCCTACCCCTGTGACCAGTGTGGGACCAGGTTCAGCCGGAGCAACAGTCTCAAAGAACACCAGAGAATTCATACAGGAGAGAAACCGTACAGCTGTGACCAGTGTGGGAAACGTTTCAGCCGGAGCAGTGGTCTCAAAAGACACCAGAGAATTCATACAGGAGTGAAGCCGTACAGCTGTGACCAGTGTGGGAAACGGTTCAGAATAAGCAGTAGTCTTAAAGTACACCAGAGGATTCACAATGGGTTGAAGCCCTACCATTGTGATCAGTGTGGGACAAGGTTTCGTCAGAAAAGTAATCTCATTACTCACCAGAGAATTCATACAGGAGAGAAACCCTATCATTGTGACCAGTGTGGGATAAGATTCAGCCACTACACTAATCTCAACCTTCACCAGATAATTCATACTGGGTTGAAGCCCTACAACTGTGACCAGTGTGGTAAACGGTTCAGCTGGAGCAGTAGTCTCAAAACACACCAGAGAATTCATACTGGGTTGAAGCCCTACCACTGTGACCAGTGTGGGATAAGCTTCAGCCGGAGAGATTTTCTCAAACATCACCATAGAATTCATACAGGAGAGAAACCGTACCACTGTGACCAGTGTGGGGCAAGGTTCAGCCAGATCGGTCATCTCACACATCACAAGATAATTCATACTGGGTTGAAGCCCTACCACTGTGACCAGTGTGGTCAAGGATTCAGCCGGAGAGATAGTCTCAAACTTCACCAGAGAATTCATACAGGACAAAAGCCCTACCATTGTGACCAGTGTGGGAAACAGTTCAGACAGAGAGGTCATCTCATTACTCACCAGAGAATTCATACAGGACAAAAGCCCTATCACTGTGACCAGTGTGGTAAAGGATTCAGCCGGAGCAGCAGTCTCAAAACACACCAGAGAATTCATTCAGGAGAGAAACCGTACCACTGTGACCAGTGTGGTAAAGGATTCAGCCGGAGCAGCAATCTCAAAAGACACCAGAGAATTCATGGACCTACCACTGACAGACGTTGAGGGTAAAGCTTCTCACTAAAGTGTAAAGTCACCTCAAGCAACACCACACTGTAAGCTACTTAATTGGACTTTCTCGACTTAAATGTAGAGAAACCTTACCGATGCCAACACACACACACACACACACACACACACACACACACACACGTGTGTGTGTGTGTGTGTGTGTGTGTGCGCGCGCGTGTGTGCGTGTGTGTGTGTGTGTGTGTGTGTGTGTGCGTGCTTGTGTTATGGCTAGTAAATCAAAATGAATATTCGAAATCTCGAATATTCCTTGAAGATAGAATATTTCTCTCTCTCTCTCTCTCTATATATTGTGGAAGTTCAGGGAACTCCATATATGGGCTTAAAAGGGATTCTGTTAGTATGACATCAGTGAAGCCAGAGTGTGATGTCAGAGCGGCAAACCCATTCTGGTAGAATGGGCGAGGTCGCGCCACAGTGATGTGAACATCAGGGATCTCCATATATGGGCATAAAAGGGATGTGTTCCCCCTGGCATCACAGGGATCTCCATATCTCCATATATGGGCATAAAAGGGATGTGTTCCTCCTGGCATCACAGTGATCTCTCTAACAGGGCATCATTAATATTGATGACATCAGGGTACTCCATATAAGGGCATAAAAGGGATTCTGTGAAGCCAGAGCGTGATGTCAGAGCGGCAAACCCATTCTGGTGGATCTGTGAAAGAGTTCTGTGCTGAAATCATCATCTTCACAATGTATCAGTTAGGTGGTGCGCTATACTTGGTACAGCTTCATGATGACTCCATATTGTCACTGTCGGGCAGAAACCTGCCAGAAATCTCCAAGTTTCAAATTTGTATGTTCTTTCCCAAAGTAAAGCCCTGCTTCATCATACAAGGCCGTCGCACAAAAGTAGTGAAAACAGCATATCTACAAGCACACAATCGGCTGTTTTCACTAGTTTAAATCATTTTTAAAATGATAATGCAAAACGAACAGTTTTGGACATACAAGGTTTTCACCCGACAACGACGGTAGTTTGTGTGTTTGCCTTGTTTTTTTTTTTTGTTAAATGGGAGACTATAGAATGTGAACAGCATTAATCTAATACCCACATGTTCCATTTAAATACCATGTTTCATTAATATGTTTGTTCTTAAACACCCTGTAAACAGAAAATACCTTGTTTGGGCATTTCCTGCTGAGAACAGTTTTTCTTGTAGGCACACTTGGTGGTGAGTTTCAGTGATGTCATCAGGATCACTGATGGCAGAAGAGTGGTGTAGTTTTGAATTACGCCAAGGTACACCCAAGGTATACGGTATACCAGTGTTCTGATGCTATTTATATCTATAGACGGCATAGCTCAGGCGTAGAGAAACCGTTATTAGAGCACGAAGGGTTCCCGAAAGGTTCCCAGTTCGAATCTGGGCTCCCCCTGAGTTAATGTCGAAGAGTCCTTGAGCAAGACTCTGAGCCCCTAATTGCTCCCGGTGAGTAGGTTGGTGCCTTGCATGGTTTCCTCCGCCACCGGTGTATGAATGTGTGTGTGAATGGAATGGGTGAATGTAATGCACAATCTATGTAAAGCGCCTTGGATAAAAGTGCTATATAAATGCACCATTTTTTTTAATAGAGTACACCGCCATCTGTTTGGATGCAGTGTGTCATGCTATACTCTTGAATAATTATTAAACTGCCTTTAGTGAACAACCCCCCACCACAGCCCTTCAAAGAAAAGAAAAAAAAACATGTATTTTTCATGACTTTGAAACAGATTTTTAAATACAAAAAAAAATCAAACCAGTTTAATTTGTCCGGATGTTTTATATTCTGTGGTCAGACAAAATTTGAATACATAATACTACTTATTGATTGATTGATTGATTGATTGATTGATTGCTATTTATGGGGTTTTTAAAACATTATGCATCCATTTCTCACGATTTTATCCAAGCATTTTATTTCATTATAGTATTTAGTTTATATTGATTGATTGTGTGCTTTAGATAACCACTTAAGCCCTATTTTATACTACATCTGCTTATTGGAAAATAGCAGATCCACAGATTTCATCACAATGTTTAGTGAGGTTGTAGATCTGCTACAGGATCCCAATGAATACAAGCCCATAAGGATTTTTGTGTTATCCTTTTAGCATCATTATAAAATCCTACCACTGTACTATTTGGAAACTGTTAATAAAGTATTCAATAGTTCAAATGCCATTTGATTTTGTATTTATTTTATTTTATTTTTTTGGTTAAGATTGGTTAGTTCAGCCAAAGAAATTACTCATTTAATTCAATTCAATAACTCATTCCATGGATGGACTTACATTTATGGAAACATGTTTTGTTTTAGTCACATTTCTCAGACAATAATTTGATGAACAGCAGTGGTCCTATGGAGACACAACGAGCCTGCTTTGTTCCGTACAAGCTCACAATGCAAATGTAACAGTTGTTATTTGTGTAATAGACCTATTCCAGGAAAACTGCAAAATTGACCAAGATCAGTTCAGTATAGATAACTTGGTACTGGCTCAATACTGTAAGTATCAACGCAAAATATTCCACTGTATTATCAAGGGGGGCATGAGCTCATGGACCCCTGAGCCTGGGTCTGTTGGGTCATCCACCCTTGTTGCACAGGGTAAATGTTCTTACCCACCATCACTGATATGCTAGTAGGGGTTTGAAGGGTGATCTCTGCATCTGCACTATAGTGTCTCCTGCAGGTTGGTCAGGGTATCTGTGCAGATTGAAGAATTGCTTGATTGAAGAATTTATTAGCAGAGAGGGTTCAGTTGACTTCCACCATCTGTTCCCTCCTCACCAAGTAAGAGTGCATCCATCTCACTGTTGTGCCGTCAAGGCCGATAGCTTTGAGTTTATCAATCAGAATAGAGTGATCGACGGCATCAATTTGAATGATTACATCAAACGTACGACCATGCATGGTCGTACGTTTGATGTAATCATTCAAATTGATGAGGCATGTGTCTGTGGAATGGGACTCTCTGAAGCCAGATTGGAACTCGTAGATCAATTTTTTCTCTTCAAGATATCTAGCCACCTGTTCGTAGACAATTTTTTTCCATTACCTTAGAGATGGAACTAAGGATTGAAATTGGGAGGTAGTTGAGAATTAAGGAAGGTCCAGGATCCAATCAAATAGGTGCTGTATCCAGCAGTCCTACTGAGCTGATGCTGACAAACACACAAATGCAGGGATGCACAGTGCATATATGATTTCAAATGAATGTCCATTACGTAATGGGGGAATGCTTAGTCTTTAACTACTTAATTAAACCCTGGCTATACGACTTTCACTGGGGTTCCCCAGGGGTGTACAGTGCACTTTTTCCCTCTCTACACCAGCTCTAAAACTCCTGTTACTGTACAAACACTCATTACTGTTATAATATCGAGCTATTTAACTCTTAATTTAACAAATAAATACCACTTACAGCAACTTTAACATTATCAAACAATATGTTATCAAGGAATTCTACTGTAGAGCCCTGCCAGCCTGCCTGGCTCTGGGCATTTCAGTTTCACTGAACTTTGGCACCCTCTGGTGGACACAATGGAC
This sequence comes from Nannobrachium achirus, assembly GCF_963921795.1. Classification (NCBI taxonomy): domain Eukaryota; kingdom Metazoa; phylum Chordata; class Actinopteri; order Myctophiformes; family Myctophidae; genus Nannobrachium; species Nannobrachium achirus. The sequence continues at coordinate 14,079,192 of NC_137821.1, read as the reverse complement.
AATTACATGATTGATTGAGGACTTCAGTTGGCTTTGGAGGTCATAGGCTTCAGGAATCAAGACACCCAGGTCCCGGAGATGTGGGACCTCAGCTGAGAAACACCTATCCACCAGGAGCACGGAACCATCAGGACCCTATAGTCTGGTAGGATTCACCTCGAAACATGGGCTGCAGATTGTTGTAGTGTTGTTTTTTGGTTTCTATTCTGAATGTTTTGAAGGTTTGCACAGGGCTCTACATCCGGTATTGTCCCAGCTCAGATTCTGAGCCTGGGACAACTTCCTGGCCAGGGATATCATAGTTTTGGAGCAGAGGTTCTTCTCGCCCTCCTGTAGTGGCGAAAAAACTCAGATTGTCAATAATAAATAAAGCTCAGCAGGACCCCTACCTACCAATGGGGTGGCAGAACATCACCTCAAACCGAACCGGTACGGGGTGGCCGACTCCAGCCCGTAGACGAGAGAGGCCTTGGTGTCCCTGTAACATTTGATGGGGTGGCCCGATGACTGAGGGATTCCATTTGAGCCTTCTCTATGTTGTACAGATTATCCACTGGAAATCTGGGGGTGGCTACGAAGGCCCTCACTTGCTCTCACATCATTGACAAGTTGTCATGGTTATGCATTGAATGTTGAAACCCATATATTATGGAGATATCCGACACATAACATCTCACTAAGTCTGACCTCACAAGCCCCATATTTGGACCTGGACGACCTATAACTCCATATATGGAGACAGCTCCATATATGGAGACATCTAGCTGCTGACATCAGTATGACATCACACAGTACACAGATGATGACGGGTTCTGATGTCACAGTACACGAATGAGGACTATATAAAAGAGTGCACTCTAAAAACTCATGAGTTATTTCCATTTCTTTTTAACAGCATTGCACGCTCGCTAGGTTAGCTTATCTCCGGCTGTTGCTTGCTACTGTGTGTCGTGCTTGCTTGGCAATGTAAAGTTACACTGACTGACAGCAGTCTGTGAAGGACATTTTAATTTACGACAACAACAATAACTGCTACACCGGTTTCATATATGGCTGGAAACAGCCTGGGACTCATCAGGCTGTTGAAGCAAAGACTTCTAAAATTCTGCTCTGGAAACCAAACCTCACTGCTGGTGTTGAGTCCGGTTCTATTAATGACTGCATTCAAAGAGCCACTTGCAAAGAGATTTAAGTTTGAATTGGGTACCCAGAAATATCTACCAGCTTTTCTCAAAGATAACAAGACAGGGCAGGGAACCCCAAACACCACATGGCAGGAAACCCCAAACACCACATGGCAGGAAACCCCAAACGCCCCATGGAAGGGAACCCCAAACGTCACATGGCTGGGAACCCCCATCGATGAGCTTAGAAAGAATGGCCAACCCCTGCCTCGGTTGACTGCTGGCCATCATCACACAGTCACGATAAGGACGGACCTTCTTCAAGATGGCAAAGTTCCAGCTCCATATCCCAACCACTTCCAGGATCTTTGGGATGATCATCATGTGAAGATGCCCTGTTCAAACAGGAACCTGTTTCCAGTGGGAAATCAGGAAGCCAAAAGATGGGTACTGATCCAGGAGTCTTTAGCTAGAGTTAAATTTACAGGCTCACAAGATGTGAAGAACGCAATATTGAAATACAATACTGCACATGCCAAGAATTGGGACTTCACAGCATTGCATCCGTACTGCAAGGAACTGGAGCCTCATGCTAGAGAACGTCTGCTGGGTTCGCTACTGCCACTGGTGATGAGTTTGGCTATGAGAGCCCCTGAGCTTTGTACCAAGCCGATACCCCTCCTTAAACAAGGGGTGAGCCACTCCATCACCATGTCTCAGGAGCAGGTGGCGTGCCTGCTGGCCAACGCCTTCTTCTGCACCTTCCCCAGACGCAACTCCAGGGAGTCTGAATACCACAACTACCCAGACATCAACTTCTCCAGGTTGTTCGAGGGGGGCTCTCCAACGAAGATTGAGAAACTCAAAACCGTGATGAGCTATTTCCAAAGTGTAACTGAGAAAATGCCCACTGGCCTCGTAACATACCAAAGAAAATGTTTGGAAAGACCTCCCAACTGGAAAAGCCTACGGACTCCACTCACAAAGCTGCACATTACGTGTGAAGGGACCATTGAGGACGACGGCTACGGCATGCTCCAGGTGGATTTCGCCAACCGGTTTGTGGGAGGGGGCGTGATGTCTCGCGGGCTGGTCCAGGAGGAGATCCGTTTCCTGGTCAACCCGGAGCTCATCCTGTCCCGCCTCTTCACCGAAGCCCTGGGCGAGAACGAGTGCCTCATCATCACAGGCACACAGCAGTACAGCAAATACACAGGCTACGCACAAAGCTACACATTTGCCGGCAGATATGACGACACAGCGAAGAGGGATGCCTGGCAGAGAAGAGGCACTGAAATTGTGGCCATCGATGCCCTGCAGTACCGCGGCCTTCTGGAACAGTTTCACCCTGACAAGATCGAAAGAGAAATGAATAAGGCCTATTGTGGCTTTGCTCGCCCAGGGGAAAGACATCTCACACCGGTGGCCACAGGGAACTGGGGCTGTGGTGCGTTCGGGGGAGACACCCGACTCAAAGCTCTGATCCAGATGCTGGCAGCTGCTGAGGCAGGACGAGATGTGGCCTATTTCACCTTTGGTGACAGCAAACTCATGACAGATGTCAACAGGTTGCACGTGTTCCTCGTCCAGAAGGACGTCCGTGTCGGGGATGTTTATCAACTCCTGGAACGGTACTACAGCTCTGTGTGTAAGAGCTGCCGTAGCCAGCGCCCTGATGTCGACCTCTACGCCTTCATCTACCACCAGGTAGGCCACTCCAGACTGTAGGGTCCCCTCTGACCGCCATTAAGGACAGGTTGCCTGTAGCCTCGATGAGTCACTGTGTCTGACCTTCCCGAAGACATCACTGTGGCGGATAATGGCTGATTTACATTTAGGTGTGCACGGGTGTGTCTTAACTCAGGCTTTATGTGCGAAAGCACTCTCTTTCTGTCTTCCAATCAAAATAAATATGTGTCCCAATCTCACTGAGAGCCAGTCATCTCGGAAAGTACAGCTTTAGACAGGGACTGAAAATACCTTTTTTTTTTTTTTCACTAAAATGTGATAAAGCCACTAAAGCATTTCATAAATTTCAGGCTACATTTCACTTAAACGCCAGAGCTTAACTCTGCATGTAAATAAGACTTTTTTTAATTAATGTGAGAGATCGTCAGGTCATTTGCAGGTTAGACATTTATTTAGAACTTGAATATCTCAAAAGTAGTATTTCAGCATGGCATCATTCTATAAGCCATATCTTCAAAACTGTTGGGTCAATCTCCACAACCAATATATCATTTTGTAGCTATGATCCCCAGCTTTCAAATGAAATGAAAAAATGAAATTGAATAAAAATCCAATGACTGGCTCCCAGCCAAATTGGGACACATATGGTACAGATGTTTTCTTTTTCTGTCTTTACCTGAACCCTGAATATAAAATGGCAGACGTATCAAATGCCATTTAATCTATTCACAGCTCAAAATGGAAACCTATGAGCCATGCGTATCATCGACGGGAATGGCAAACAGAATTCAAGTCGATAATAAGCTCTGTCTGACGCTTGGGTAAAAGCTGCTGTTTATTTTGCTACGGCTGCTGCTAATACTTCGATGGATTGAGCTTCGATACGACACAATTGCGATTTTTAATGGTGAAGCAAAGGTTGCCATCCATCTTCTGAGTTTGTCCTGTTGCCTTTTTTTCCTTTTTTTTTCTTTTTACACCCACACATTTGCAGCCTAATTGAATTGGCTGTTCAGCCAAACCAATAGAATAGGCTTGGCAAAGCTTGGCGCAGTCTCAGAAAAGGCATTTGATTTAAAGAGCAGTCCTTAGGGAAATGGTCTTTTAGCCTCTGTAGGTTAACTTATATTGGCAATAACACTGTAGCTCAGATATTGGCTTTTGCGTGTGCTTTGTTAAATCCTGTCCCTCTTTAACAATGATTACATTTTCCAGGGTTCCAGGATTTTTGAGCGGTGCAAACCGCTCCTATAAGTGGCTATGCGTGTGTCCGTAGCCTTTTTCCTCAGCGTTTTGCTATAGTAAAATGTGTGTGCGTAGCATCATGTTTGTCTAGTGATGTCATATGTTGTATGTCTGTAGCCTTTTTCCTCAGCGTTTTGCCATAGTAAAATGTGTGTACGTAGCATCATGTTTGTCTAGTGATGTCATATGTTGTGTGTCTGTAGCCTTTTTCCTCAGCGTTTTGCCATAGCAAAAACGTGTGTGTGTGTGTGTAGCACGTAAACCGCTCCATAGAGTGGCTGTACGTGTGTCTGTAGCCTTTTTCCTCAGCGTTTTGTCATAGCAAAATGTGTGTACGTAGCATCATGTGTGTTTAGTGATGTCATATGTCGTATGTCTGTAGCCTTTTTCCTCAGTGTTTTGCCATAGCAAAACGTGTGTGTGTGTAGCATAGCCTGTACATCCTAGACTCAAATCCTAGTCTGAAGATGTTATGCAAGCACGACCACAAGCTCACTTCACATTGGGTGTGATTTTTCTTTTAAATGTATCTACCGTAAATCCCCAATTAATCGCCTGGTGGCAAACTGCCGCCGGGTCCCATATATCCGCCCGGGGTCTGATCCCATTTTGCGCAATAAACGCCTGTTTCAAATAAGCGTAAGGTTCGTATAAGCGCCTGGGCCGTTATTTGCAATTAATATTATCCTTATTAGGTTTTATGTAAGAGCCCGGGCTATTGTTTGTTTGGTAGGCTATTATTTGCTATTTATTTAACTTAACTGGTCATTTATGTTGCATGGCAGTGGTGCGCTGAAAACAGCAAATCTATAAGCTCACAGCAGTGCTGTGACAGCACGTTGCAACGCACCGCACTCGCTGTGCGTTGCTACGGTCATATGTTGCATGACGATAGTGCGCCGAAAACAGCAAATCTCCGGCATGTCTGAAGCCAAAGACCTGGTTCTCTCCAAGGTGGTGCACAAGGCCTTTGTAGAAGTTAACGAGAAGGGCACTGTGGCAGCTGCTGCCACTGCTGCCATGCTTGCTTGTGGTGCTTGCGGTTCCACCATGGCCTCTCCCCGCTTCATAGCTGACCACCCCTTCCTCTTCTTCATTCGACACAACCCCACCATGACCATCCTCTTTGCAGGCCGATACTGCTCCCCTGATGATTGCGAAGGTGATAATTCACCAGAAGATGATGATTCAATGGAAGTGGATCATTATGATGCTGACTATGGTTCAGCTTACTATGGTTTTGACGGTAATATGTCCTTTGTTCGAACTCCCTTTGGTCCGGCCCGACCAGGGCCGTTTTTCTTTACAGGCACGTTGACGTTATAGGCACTGTGCCTAGGGCCTGTTATGGGGTGTGCCCCAAAATGAGGGTTAATGAAGAAAAAATAAAAAAATAAAAGAAAAAAAGTTTTTTCTTTTTTTTAAAGAGAAAACTGAAAGACAGACGACTGAGAAGCGTCACATTGAGATAAATTAGTTAGTTTCAAATAGCAGAAATGTATCTCAACAGATTTATAACATATATGGAGATCCCCAGGCATCAAACCCAGGCCCTAACTTGCAAAGGCCCTGCTTGGTTTTACTAATTAACATAAGTTTTATGCCCATATATGGAGATATAAGGACATATCTGGGAATGCCCATATTTGGTAATGCCCATATATGGGCATGTTTTGACATAACATTGTTGACTATCTTGCAGAGGTCTCCATATATGGGTAAATGGTCCGATATACATCACTGGCCATATGGCCAAGAATTGGCACGTCGCCCCAAACTAACTGTAACATACCGGTATATACAGTATAACTAGTAAGACGCCTCAGGGCGACATTGGCTATATCTGGCCATCCGTGATATATACGGACCAGTTACCCAATCTCAACAGTGCCTGTTGAGATTGGCAGAACATGCCAATCTCATATATGGAGATCCCTGTCTGTAGAACCGGCCACACAGATATGGGCTGTCTTGGCCATATATGGATTCTGTTAGTGTGGTATGTGGCCGACGTGGCCTCCATATATGGACATTCCCAATATGAAATCCTGTTAGATATGGGCTTAATATTGATGACATCAGGGATCTCCATATAAGGCCATTAAAGGGATTCTGTTAGTGTGGTTCCCCTGATATCTCCGTGATGTCAGAGCGACCTACGGTCGCAATTAGTCGCTGTCGGGCAGAGCTACGGTAGGCTATCTCTATTTTTCAATGTTTTAATTATATTTATATTTTTAAATAAATGGCTATTGAACACCCTTTACCATCTCTGTGTGGGTTTTACACATTGTCAAAACAATGAGAAGTATTAAAAAGTGCATCTGACTAAACCTCCAGTCCATGGGATCCTCAAACTGTGGGCCAAACGTATGCAGTATACAGTAACTCCAAACCTCAGCTTGAGCTGCTTTTGGGGTAAAGTGATGATAATAATGACACATTCAAATATCTGACAAGTATATCGTCACTGTCAGGCAAAAAAACATTTAAAATGTGTATGTTTTTTGGTCAAATAAAGCCCTACTTTATCATACAAAAGTGTCACACAAGAAGTGAAAATAGCCAATCTACAAGCACACAACGAGGCGGTTGTGTGCTTGTAGATTGGCTATTTTCACTATTTTAAATAGTTTTTAAAATAATAAGGTTTTGGACATACAAGGTTTCCACCCGACAACGACGATATAGTCACCATGAGCATGAGGTAGTGTCAAAGGCATCATATATGAGAGCATTCAACCTTCATGCGGGACACAAGATTCCAAAAAAAAACGTTTATTTGTAAAAAGGACAAATACAATGAATTGCAACCACAGTCTGTGACGACGTACAAAACTACTACCTACTATACAAATAATGTTCAAAGTTGATGTTTGAAATGTAAAAAAGATAATACAGTTTTTGTGTTCAGTGTCGATACAACCTTGCTGAGGTGTGGGGAGCTTTATCTTCTGTACATGGTCTCCTGTAGCCTGACTGCAAGCGTCAGACTCTTCACACACTATGTTACACCACCCACCAACAGGGGGTGGTGATGTGCGGACTGATTTATCAGGCTAGGTCTCCTGTGGGTCTCATGATAGGGAACCATAAGTGGCCCAGTGCTCAGGTGAGATGATTGACCACTCTGGCTGTGTTCATAACAGTGGTTCTCAAAGTGGGGTCCAGCGACCCTCTGGGTTCTTTGAGGGGGTTCCAAATGGACATAAATGGGTCCATTTGGTTCCATTTGTAGACTCTCAGAGTTGTGGGGGTGGTCCTTGAAATTAAAACGTTTGCGAAGCCACGTGCTTCACAACAAGCAACTGCATATGAGACAACCCACATTGGTTGGTCACCTAAGATAATTTGCGTAAAGATTGCGTATTTATTTCTGTACATAAGTCAAAGCATAACATAGCCTACTGTACATGCACAGTGGTCACAGTTAGCAGATGTTGTTAACTGACCCTACACTCCCCTCTGGTGGAATGTGTGTAGATTTTGTAGAATGATTACCCTTGTGAAAAATCTGAAGTGTGTCTGACCTTTTCTCAATTACGAGGCTATTACATGGGTTAACACTAAGGTCTCAGAGGCACTTGCCCGTCGGGCAAGTACAGGTCATGTTCTACTTGCCCAAAGGTCATGCCCACTTGCCCGAAAGTTAAATCTTCCATAATAAAATGATGATATGTAAGATTTTAATTATCACTCAATTTAACACTTATTTATTTACTTTCTGAGGCTGTGCCTCGAATACCTCCAAATACAAACACCTACATAGCTATGTTTGAATATGTCTATGGTTTCACACTTGTTATTTCATATTTTCAAGTGTAGCAACAGTAAAAACAGCACACTATAGGTAAACAGTGCTCTTATTTTACATTGCACAAACCAAAAGATAGAGCTCACTGGACACGTTCAGGTGTTTAGACAGATATCGTGTGTTGTGTTTATAGATGGTCCTCTCAAATGAGCACTTGCCCGGTCGGGTCAGCAAACTTCACCTGCCCGAAGGTTTTATTTACCAGGGCAAGCCTTAGTGTCAATGCCTGTATTAGGGGTCCGTGGTCCGTGGCCTAATAATGCACATCAAACTGGGGGCCCTTGAGATGAAAAAAAGGTTGAGAATCACTGATTTATGGGGCATTTCTGAAAATAGACCCCATGGCCAGTTATTTGGGATCAATATAAGTTGGGAAAAAGGGCTATGTTATGACAGTTCATATCTGAGTAATAATTTTGACAAGTCACAGTGAACTTTGTTTACCACCACCACCACCTTGTTCCATTTCAGCCCCATTTTCCTCCACTCCTCTGTCACCCTCATCTCTTCCATTCTATCCCAGTGGTTCTCAAAGTCGGGTCGGGAGGGGGGGTCCTTTGAGTGGGGTTCCATGGGGTCTCCAGCAAAATCCTCAGACAGACCCTTACAGTTCTGTAACTCTGACGGTGTACAACATGGAACCAAATGTGCACACTGTCAGAGTTATGGTGGTCCCTTATGGCAGTGATACTCAACCTGTGCGTCGGGACCCCCAGAGGGGTCCCCAAATTATTCTGGGGATGTGCAACATTGTTTTCTCACTCAACACAGTAAACAAACCAACATAAAGTTTAAGTGTACTGAGGGTATCTGCACATTTCTAAAGTGACAATTTAAGGACTTTTTAATACGTCTAAATTGACAAATTAAACATTGGCCAAATTGCCAAATATTAGAGGCAGAAATTGAGAAAATAGCTGATTTACATGCTCACAAGGACGCCTCGCAACGCGAAGCATTGTGAGCATGTAGATCTACTATTTTCACAAGAACCGTGTTATACAAAATGTAGTGCCTCAACTCTTAGTGCTCATCAGGGTGGGGGGGTAGGGATGCGATATCGGTACTCGCAGTATCGGTACTCGCCCCGATACCGGCCTATTTTGCTGTACTCATACTCGTCCGATATTGCTCACGGCAGCGCCAGATACCATTTTGTTTCATAATATATGATGGTAACAACATATCAAAAGTCCTAAGACACAGTTTTGTGTGTGTTAGTTCAACTAATGAACAGTGTTTTCCCCTTCTCTCACTCTAGCCATGACAACATAATTATTTCAAGCATTTTATTTTGGAGCGCCACACACTATTTAAGCACTTGTACAGAAACGTAACTTACAGTATCGGTATTCGGTATCGGCAAGTACTCAAATTATGTACTCGTACTTGTACTTGGTCAGCAAAAAAGTGGTATCGGGACATCCCTAGTGGGGGGTCCCCAGTTAAAATATGATTATTTTGGGGGTTGTGGCCTGAAAAGGTTGAGAACCACTGCCTTATGGGACCTGGTCAATAGCAAGTACAGAGCCAAGTGTGTGTGGGGGGGCTTCATCTCTCTATCTCAGCTCAGGGGTCTGAAAAACGTTAACCCCCTGTGTTGGAGAGAGCTGCACTAACACTCATGGGACCAGAGCTAACCAAACCTGGTTAACCTAAAGCAGTGGTCATACATTGCCAAGTTTGCTTGTGGTGGACATTTTTGTCAAAATATTTTTTTTTACCAGATATAAAAAAAGCAGAGCAGACATTACAGAAACACATAAAGAAATAGCCCTGAATGACCATAACAGGTCTGTAAGTGGAACCTGGAACCTACAGGTCTATCAGAGTCCACCTACAGAATCCATCTGGTCAAAATAAATGGACCCCTTCCATTTGTACACTCTCAGAGTCCTTGCAAATAAAACATTTGAGAACCACTAGTACTAAATGAACTCCTAATGTGCATCACAGTAAATCAGTGTCATACATATTCTGAAGCTTGACATTCGGTATAAGAATTTTATAATGGTGTGTAAAACAAAAAAAAAGAAAGAAAAAAGAAAAAAGGACAAGGCCGAGGACAAGGCCTATAGTCTTTGCCACAGACACATTTTTGTCTGTGTAAAAAAAAAAAAAAAAAAGTTTGAGAACCACCGTGTCTATCCACCTCACCACACCCAACCACCCACACCACTGGGGCCCGGACCTTCCTCTCAAACCCAGACCTTCCCCTTGTCGGTGGCCTCGCGGCCCCCTCCTCCTCCTCCCCCGCAGCAGCCCGCTCCTCCCAGGCCGCGGTGCTGCGTGGCGGGCAGGTTCTTGTAGACGGCGCGGCTGTAGGGGATGAAGCAGAGGCCCAGCTGCAGGTGGCGCGCCAGCCGGCAGTAGGCGGCCAGCGCCAGCACCAGCAGCGGGGTGACCAGCAGGAAGCCCACCACCAGCAGCGCCACGCAGCCGCCGTCCGTCAGCAGGTCCGAGCACAGGGTCAGGGACGCGCCGTGCGGGCGCACCTGCATGGGAGAGGTTGGAACGAGATTGGGATGTTGATTATGGCAGGGGTCAGTGTTGATTTTGTCGACTAAAACTATGGCGAAAAATGTTTGTCGACTACGTTTTTCTCACTGACGAAAACTAAATAAAAACTAAATAAAAACTTTATGATGCCATCATTATGATGCCATCAAGGCCTGCCAAAATACAATTCTACAGTTGACTAAATCAACAGTGGATTTAGTCGACTAAAATCTTATGATATTTAGTCGACTAAAATTTGACTAAAACTAAAACTGTTCGGGTGAATAAATTATGACTAAAACTAAAATACATTTTATTCAAAAGACTATGACTAAAACAAACTCATAATTTGCTGTCAAAAACAACACTGGCAGGGGTCCAGTGGCGTCAGTTCAGAAAAAGCGAAGGTATGGCAACATGACATGGTGTCTTGCACGTGCGTCATGTCGCCATACCTTATCAACAGGCATTCATTTATTTTAAGAAGTACATTAGTTTCGCCCCCCTGTAGCCAAGGTAGGGCAGCTGCCCTACCTTGCCATACCCAATTGGCGCCTCTGGGGATAATGATTAAAAACATGACAAACAACGAAAAAACTCCCATACCAGCTGGGAGAAATACCACAATGTGCGAACACGGCAGCAAGATGTGTGTGAACTGTTTGCGATAAAAGGAGGCTAGAGACTGGAACACAACCACCCTATAAGGACTACAAACCATTGATTGACATCTAGATCTACTGCACATACAGTATGAAACAGAGCTGCTACCTTTAAATCAGAGTTTTTCTTTTTCTTATACTATTTAAATGGTATTGAGAAAAAACAATGCTGCTGCTTGTTCCAAAAGCTTTATAGGCCTACCCTGTAGATCTATATTAAAATGACACAATGCAACATAGCTCTGTTTACAATGCTGTACCCACTCAAACTAATATGTTCCCAATTTTCAACAGTTTTTATTTTATTTTGACACATGCTTTGGAAATGTAAACGTATGTTTTATCATGCCAATAAAGCTCCTTTGAATTGATTACGGCAGGGGTCTTCAATGCCACAAAGCCCTCTACCAGGCTCCCTGCTACCTCTCTGACCTCATCTGACGTCCCCTCCTGCTCCCTCAGGTCTGGTAATGCCAGCCTCCTGGAAATCCACCCCCAAAAACAAACAAGCACCCCTTTGGAACTCACCCCACCTCACATCAAAGCTATACTGTGTTCAAAGCATCCCTCAAAATGTCAAAACCCACCTTTTCAGACTTGCTTTCCCTGCCAATAACTCAAATCCTGCTTTTTAGTCTTGTACTGTTTTAGGCTTTGCTAAATGTTTAGCATTTTAACGTTTTCTCTCCCAAACAAAGTTGACGCAAGTTGGCACCTCGACAGAGTGCAGTTCTAGTTGTGGGCTCGCCTGAAAGGCGAGAACACTATGTTATCTTCATTATTTATCTATCAAGTTCTCCCCGACAGTACAAAGGCAGGGCCCCTAGCCAATGAGGTGCAATTGGAAATTGGTGGAAAAACATCTGGGAGTGGTGCTAGCTGGAGTATTGGTTGAGCTTCACATGACAGTTAGCTCGCTGCAGAATATAGTCACGTCGGCAACCGCACTTGCATTTGAGGTGCCAATGAGGTGCAGCCAAAGGGCAGATCCTTGTGCCCATACATGGTGTCACATGCGAGCCCACACTGTTTCGTAGGAACAGTATTTCTTGTTATTATTATAATGCTTGTCAGGGCAAAGACCCCTTAGCTGCAAAGAAAGGTGAAGCAAGGAGCCCTGACTACATATTAGATTCATAAATCCCTAAATACTTTGTAAACTTGACATATTGCCTGAAGTTGCCTCTGTACTTGGTCTGCTCTTTTATCCCTCTATATACACCAAACCTCTCCACCGAAGATAGCCGATCTACAAGCTCACGAAGAAGAAGTTTGAGAACCAGTGGGTTAAAGGGAACACCATGGCTGCCTCTTATCTCACTGCGAGGTACGAGGTAACAGATCATAGGAGTGGAGGAGGAGAGATGAAGGGAGTGGAAGGATCAGGGGTTATTTAACAACAGAGGAGGGGGTGGTAGGAGGAGGAGAGGGGGGGGGGGGGGGGGGGGGGGGTCTGTTTTAATGTGTCTTTTTTAACCACTTAAATCCTTAATACTTCATTGAACACTGAACAGGGTCCCACTCCCCCAGGCCCAGGGGTCTATAATACTACTTTTTTAAATCTCCCCTTCTACACCAAATCGCTTTGTGGAAAGAAGCCAATTTGTAGATTGATTGATTGATTGATTGATTGATTGATTGGCTGCTATTTTTCAATAGTTAAAGCACAAAATGTCCTTGTACCCAGGGCACAGGATTTGGTGCGACACCCCTGCAGAGGGCAGATGGAAGTGGAGTGAAAGCAGGGGAGGGAGGTGGTGCATGGGGGGAGGGGGTCGGGGTGGTGGGTAGGGAGTTGTGACGGACGAGAGATAAGACTCTCTCAAACAAGTATGCCTGTGTTTCTCTTTACTCCGTCACGGGGCCATCTTTATGTGTTTCCAGATGGTTAGAAAGCAACTTTTGCTGGAGAAAAGTGCAAGGATAGTTTTTTTTTCTTTACTTTTCTTTTTTTTTCCGTGATGGATGCGTATTTGGAATACAACCTCATGCCTCGGATTCCTTCAGTTGCCCTCTTGTTTAAACTAGACCAGGTCAACCTGGTTGTGCCAGACCCCGGTTCTGCCAACCCTCTGGGCCTATAAATTTAATGGTACATTTTTAGGCTGTCTGTCCCTTTATAGGCTGTCTGTCCCTCCCTCATGTCATCATCATTTGTGACATCATTGTGACCAAATATGGAGAAAAGAGGGAGGGACAGACCGACAGACAAAGCCTTTTGCTTTGTCTGTCGGTCTGTCCCCCTGTCTGTCATCATCATTTATGACATCATGCCTTTTGTAGGCATGTCATCATCATGTCATCATCATATATACCCTTTATATAGAAAAGGGACAGACCGACATTTGCTTATGTAGGCCTACCCATTTCATGGGTCTGGCAAAAATAGAAAGAAATCACAGTCATAATTAATAGGTGGACATTTGGGGGGAGAAAAAAAGTAGGCAAACATTTTGCGCAAATAAAGACACGTTGTGAGCTTGTGGATCTGCAATTTATTTTGTCAAAGAGATTTGCCATATGGGGGAAAATAGGAGGGGACAAGTGTAGACCCCTGGGAGAGGGTAATGAGTGCACCTTTTTGTTTTTCATTTAAAGGCCAACATTAAACTATGCCATTAATGTGACATAACATTAATGCTCTTTGGCTTGCAGAGTACATCTTCATGACGTCACTTATCACATGACCCCACAATCAATCCTCCAGTTCTAGGCAACACTAAGGTATATCAATGACGTAGTTCAATATTAAGTGATAGTGGTAGCATAGATAGTGAAGCATAATATAAGACGCTATACTTTGTTGTACGTCAAGTATAAACTCTACAAGCTCACAATGTGTGTACAGTATTTTCACCAAATGTGTGTATCTTTGCCATAATATAAGAAATATAGAGATACAAGGTTTCTGCCGGACAGCAAGGATATACGGTATAGAAATAGTGTGCATAGATAGGATAGACAGTGTAGCAGCACCGTGGTGTAGTGGCCCTTGAAAACATATTTCTGTGTGTGTGACGTGCATGTGCATGCTTGCATGCGTGTTGGAAAGGTTGTGTAATCAAAGCTCCCCTGCACACACAGCCCTGAAAACTCTCAACCACTATTTTCTCCTCTTTCTCAGCTGTGTCTCCTCACCCCCCCCCCCCCCCCCCCCAACACACCACCACCTTTTCTTTTAAACGTCTCCCCGTCTTTTTCCCCCAGTCCAACAGGTCTTTGCTTAATCCCCCCCGTAAGCTGGTGTCACATGAGCTGTAATTGGTGCGAGGGGAGGAGGAGGAGTAGGAGACCCTGAGAACCAGTGGCGTCAGCTCAGCAAAAGCTAAGGTATGGCAACATGACTGGTGTCTTGCACGCCAGCGAAGGTGCGCGTGCAAGACACCATGTTGCCATGTTGTCATGTTGCCATACCTTAGCAACAGGCATGATGAATTTATTTAAAGAAGAAGTGCATTTATTTTTCCTGTAGCCGAGGTATGGCAGCTGCCATACCTTGCCATACCCTATTGACGCCTCTGCTGGGAACTGTGGTCTGTGTGGTGGGTCATTATTTTTTGACAAGACGCTCAGTAGATAGGAGTGGCCCCGTTCAGAGCCTGTGAACCAGAATGACTTATCGGGAGGAATCTGAGATGCGTTTTGCTGATTAATAGGTCAAGTCGGTTGTGGTTGTGTGTGACGTGTGTGTGTGCAAGCGGTTATGTCTTCAGCTACACAGCAACAGCTTGTCTGTTACCCACTGAAACGCTATACTTTGTTGTTGTACATCAAGTACAGACCCTACAAGCTCACAATGTGTGTACAGTATTTTCACCAAATGTGTGTATCTTTGCCAACTGTTTGCATAATTTTGTGGCTGAATGTTTGCCAAACGTTCACCTATGATGATAATGGAAAAAAGCTAAAGTTTTGACATAATTATGTAAAAAATATAGTATACATTTTTGTCAATTAAAAACATCAATCAAAGAATCAATGAATCAATGATACAGTATGCCCAGAACAGGGATGCAAGGGTTCATGTGGTTGTTTAAAACAATGTAAAATTAAACTGACCCTCATGTCTCATATAGTTCAATTAACTGCACTAACTCCGCTCAGCAAATGTTGTAATTGCGTGACTTTCTATTTTATTTCTCTGTTCCCTGTGCCTTTGAAGCTTGTTTGTTCTTCATCCTAAATACCAAAGCTCTCTTCTTTTCAGCTGTGACGTCAGCCTGACTCTGTCTCTGGACTCCTGTGACCTATGCGGTTCCCTCCAACACAGCCATCCCCTCACACTTATCAGCTTACGAAAAGCTCACAGACCCTGCGGCCAAACCCCTCCCCAAAGCTCCAAGCTCTATTTGAAACGGCTGCGTTCAAGTTAGGAGACGAAGACTTGCAGGCCCCTCATGAGGAGATGAATGCCAAGTCTTTAGTTTAGATGCAGCGCATGTGTGTGTGTGTGTGTGTGTGTGTGTGTGTGTGTGTGAGAGAGAGAAATTGGTGGAAGAGATATTGCCCATATGAGGAGATATCTGTATCTGTCAGTCCTTGTCCCTTTCAGGCTTAAGGAGATCCCATATGTCATCAGTATTATGCCATTATGCATTATTAGTTTGATTAGCATGATGCCATGACGACAAATTGAGGTTACAACACACTCAATATTTGAGCGTAGCTGCATTGCAAAACTCTTATATGGTTATGGCTTAGCGTGAGTGTGACAAGCCAATTTTAATATAAGATGTTATAGTGTATATAGATGATGCGGCTTGTGTGTGATGTCAGACCAGGGCTTCTTGACCAGCCTCTATAAAGTGAAGCAGGGTGTTTACTTTGCACACTAGTGTTACAGACAGATACGCAGAGATATAGGAGGACCGACATTGAGACGTGAGAGATGTTGCGCTGGACTTTGACCAAAGAGAGGACCAGAGAGACACCAGGGATTTTACATCACGCTGAGGTGGCAGCCGGACACAAGGTGTACGCCTTTGGAGTGTCCTACATTGACAAAGGTGATCAGATTATTGTGCACGTCTTCAGCACAGTGACTCTGCGCTGGGTGAAGCTTCCCCCGGTGACAAGTGGAAGAGGAGAACATCTTGAGGTTCCCTCCGGGCGCCGGGGCCACACAGCTGTGCTGATAGAAGATATCATCTACGTCTGGGGGGGCGAAGATAATATAGGCAGGTCCTTCAACGAGCTTTACGCATTTCTTGTTGACACACACAGATGGTTCAAACCTACAATGTTTGGTACAGTCCCAGAGGAGAGGTCCTACCACTCAGCATGTGCCTTGGGGAAGGTCATGTATATTTATGGAGGAACAACCTTCAAGAAGCGATACAAGAGCATCGACAAGTTGGACACCACCACAATGGTCTGGACTTTAATTAACACTGGAGGCATTAGGGCCCCTGTTTTAATACGACACTCTGCCACCATTATCGGGACAAAGATGCTTGTATTTCGGGGCTCCTACCAGGACTACAGCATCTGCATCAGTGTGTTTGACACAGAGACCAACTGCTGGCTGAGCAGGACTCCTGTACAGCTTCTCCCAGAAGGATGGACGTGTTTTTCTGCATTTGCCTACAATGGAGAGCTGTACCTATTTTTGGGGAACATCTACAGTCACTCAGATCTGTGGAAATTCAATCCAGAGACCTTCTCCTGGAAGAAGGTTGAGCCCAGGGGAAAGGCCCATGGTCACAGATTGAAATCGCATGCTGTTGCAGGGTGGGAGATCGAGTCCTCTTTAATGACCTGTATATGTTAGACTTTCGTCCTAGTCTGAAGACCTTATGCAAGCTGGCAGTTATTCAGTACGGTCTGGAGCAGGCAGGACTCCCACATAATATCAGGTGGGAATTGTCAGCCGCTACCAACAGCAACAGATGAGCATGGCAGAAAATACGGTTCTGTATATGAAGACAATATAAAGATGTAATTAAAACGCTGCAGATCTCATGAACTCAATGACTGTCAAAGAAAAGATTTCTCGTTATTTTAATCCAAGGCCGCCAAAGACGAGATTCTCGTCCTGTGCTGTTTTTGGTGGTTTACTATAGAGGGCAGTTGTCTGCAGTCTGTGAATGATCCCAGCATCGCCGAAGAAGAGTGCACCGGCAAATGACGTGATCACAACAAAAAGATAGTTTACTTTAATTTTATATGATTTATAAAAATCAAATTTTCTCAGCTTTGAGTACTTTCTGCTTTCCACTGCCTATAACTCTGCAACAGATTGTCGCAAATCGACTACGATTTTTTAAAGGTACGAGAAGACTTTTGTGGATTTGTGGAAAACCCTTCTACTGCAAACTATGTGACAAGAGCTTCAGTCCAAGAGCTCACTTGACCAGTCACCAGCTAGCGTACGCACACAGGAGAAAAAAAACGTACCATTGTAGAGATGTTTAATTTGCCAGCCAAGTGAACCTGTTTTTTGTTGTCTGAGTTGGGCCGGGTATCTTGGACAATATAATGACAGGATTGGTCATGCTTCACTTGACATCAGAATATCTAATATGAATAGAAGACGGAATTCATGTAGAACATGCATTTGAAACTAGACCAGGTCAACCTGGTTGTGCCAGACCCCCTGTCTGTCATCATCATTTATGACATCATGCCTTTTGTAGGCATGTCATCATCATGTCATCATCATATATACCCTTTATATAGAAAAGGGACAGACCGACATTTGCTTATGTAGGCCTACCCATTTCATGGGTCTGGCAATTAAATCAAATTTTTACTTTTCAGTATTCCAAATTCCAATATAGCCTATATGTATGGGTTACCAAAAGCACTGAAAAATCCTCACGGGGATCTACACTAGTGTCATGTCCGCACTAGTGTCATGTCCGCGAAATTACACATTTAAACATTTAGCTGTTCCCGCCTCCACTGACTGGTCAAAGTGAGATAGGGAGTGTGTGAATGAGCACATAAGGGCCAACATTTACACCAACATACTTAAAGGACGACTTCACCCATTTTGAACCTATCTCCATATACCGGTAACTGATCCCCACTAATGCTCATTATAAGATGACACCGTTTTTGTCTACACTCGCTGTGCCTCAGAGGAGGGCTGTGGACAGTTCAGAAACCCTCCTACCAGTGACATCATCAATAGGGGTTCCAAGCTAATAGAAACAGCAGGCTTTCTATTGCTGGAAGGTTAGTATGCTATAATGGAAGCCATTGTTCTCACGTTAAAAATGATGATAATATAATAATAATAGCAATAATAATAAACCCTGCCTAATGATGATGTCACTGGTAGGCAGGTTTCTGAATTGGCCCTCTTATGAGACACAGACAAAAATAACACCACATTATCATGAACATTAGAGAGGACCAAACATTGAAGTGATGAACAAATTAATGCATCATTAATAAAAATCCAATATTATAGTTGTGAAATGGACCATTCTGGTCTGGAACACCCTCAAAATTACCATGTTTTATCAGAGAACCAGGGTATACAAAAGTAAGCGATTGTTATTTTGGGGCATTTTTGAGCGGTGGTAAATCGCTCCTAAGAGTGGCCGTGCGTGTGTCTGTAGCCTTTTTCCTCAGCGTTTTGCCATAAATGTGTGTACCGGTACGTAGCATCATGTTTGTCTAGTGATGTCATATGTCGTATGTCTGTAGCCTTTTTCCTCAGCGTTTTGCCATAGCAAAACGTGTGTGTGTGTAGCATACCCTGTACATCCTAGACTCAAATCCTAGTCTGAAGACGTTATGCAAGTACGACCACCGCTCACTTCACATTGGGTGTGATTTTTAAGTCTTTATTGGAGAGAGAGGCAGGAATGGTTAATGGTCTGCTATGCCAGGAATCAAACCACCGATCAGGGCATTTAAATATACAGTATCAAATTATCTTGGTATCAAAATGGGGGTCCGTTGCCTAATGCCTATCAAACTGGGGGTTGAGAAACGGTGGTGTAAATGATACTGTGCCACATCTCTCTGCTGAGTTGAGTCTTTTATCAGTGTTATTTGGGTTCAATCATGAGTTAATGTGTTTTTATCCACATAGTGCTGTTGCCCAATACATCCTCCCACATGTCAGGGGGGATTTGAAAGTAGAGGCAGTGATGGCACCAAGCCTAAAACTGCCTGGAGATCTATAAGAACCCTGAATGACTGGAATTATGCCCCTATACAATCCCTAGATATCGTTGTTGTCGGGTGGAAACCTTATGTGTCCAAAACCGTTCTTTTTGTGTTTATCATTTTTAAACCTGTTTAAACTAGTGAAAATAGCCGATCTACAAGCAGTGCTTGTAGATCTGCTATTTTCACTACTTTTGTGCGACACGTTTATATGATGAAGTAGGTCTTTCATTTACCAAAAAATATACACACTTGAAACTCGAAGATACAAGGTTTTTGCCGGACAGTGACGATATACTCCAAATAGTGTAGTCGGCTATAGTCAGAAATACTCTGAATATCTCGGAGGTGCAAGATCACCAAAAATAAGTTTATAAAGATCCTGCCGAACTTGTTATTGCCTCCCCAGCCGAACAAAATTTGCCTGTTGTGAGCTTTGCTTTGTAGATTTTCTTGAAGAGATTTTTTCACAAAATGGTAAATGGTGCATTAACTGAATATAGCATCTTTATCCAAGGCGCTTTACAATGATAGTGCATTACATTCACCCATTCACACACAAACACATTCAGACAGCGATGGCAGAGGAAACCATGCAGGGCACCAATCTGCTCATTGGGAGCAATTAGGGGTTCAGCATCTTGCTCAAGGACACTTCGACACTAACTCTGGGGGACCAAACTGTGAATCTTTCGATTCCCAAGCGGCCAAGATTTGTTGTAAAGGGGGAAAAAAGGCGGGGACCAAATGCAGATCCATGAGGGACGCTGAATGGTCAACAAAGTAAATCAATTCAGCGAATGTGAAACAACAGTAGTGTCAGTGGTGTACGGTACATTTAATTAAGGTACAATTTTGAATTCCTACTTTTACTTGTAACAGAGTACTTATACATTGCAGTATTGATTCTTCTAATGAAGTAAACAATATGAGTACTTTTTCCACCACTGAGTGAGTGGTATACGTGTGTGCGTGCGTGCATGTGTGTGTGTGTGCGTGCATGCGTGTAATTCAACTGATGGCCCTGCGAATACTATTCATTATACTGTAATATATCACAGAGATTATTAGGGGGCAGGTTGGAGGCTATAACCATGCAGTCCTAGACAGCTATCATATGTCTGGGAATATGAATGATGTAACAGTCTGGATAAATAAAAGCATCAGCCGTGCACCACCTGGAGACAGTGGAGAGGGGGAACAGCTCTGTGCCTGTCAGAGCTCTGGTATAACCTGCTAATAAATCAATCTTAAAGAGCATGAGATCTGGGGGTTGTGCTGCAAAAGTGCATGTGTAGGCTATACCAAGCATAAATATATACATTAAGAGCCCGACTGACATACGGTTTTATCGGTTTGGCCGATCATATCGGCCTATTTGACTTTTCCGATGACATCAGTAACGTATCTCTAATTATGTGTCCAGATCTTTGGATTCATGGGTACAATTGATTCCATTTGTACACTCTGTACAATCAACTCTGAGGATTTTACAGTGTATATTTGGATCCCATATATAAAACTTGTATCAAAGAGGGGGTCTGAGGCCTAAATCGAAGTACTTTTTTAGACTAGAGAATCACTGTTATAATCACTGTTCCTATTATTGGTCCAGCAGCTATTTCACCTTCTACCGGTCGTAATACATTGTAATCTCAATCTCACATCTCAAAACAAGTGAATGAAGTTTTGGGTGGAATTTATACTTGATTTTATTACCCTAGTAAACCTTTTCATAAAAACGTTATGTTTACAATCGCTAGTTTTAAATTCTTTTTTAACTCATCTTGATATGCGTTAAGCAAATGATGGCCCCATTAATTTTAAAATTCATGATAAAGTATATAAAGTATATAAAGTAAAATTCATGATAAAGTTGCGGTTGCAGCCAATAGCAGTCGTTTTCCGAAACCAATGGCTGGCTTTGACCATTCTTTTTAAGGTCTTTGGTTAAAGGGGCCACACCATGCTTTTAAAAAAAATATATATTTTATATAAATATTGTCCCATAATACGGTTTTATACAGGTTTTAGCCTAAATAACCACTCAGATATTGATATTTCATGTTCTGTCTGTCTCTAATTCCAAGCCATTTCAGATGCAATACAAAAATGCCCTTTGTTGGCAACAGGGCGCTATCTTTAGGCTAATATTGGAATGATACAGAAAAGATACCATGGCACCATGCTAATCTTTACTGTATCGTTCCAATTTTAGCACCACTTTACCTCATGGTTCCACCTCATATACATAGTCTCAATGGAATATAGCCTCCCAAAAAGTACTATGGAAATGGGCCCTGGTGTGACATCACACCAGTCCCCTTTCCAGGAGAGAACCATTCGGACACACTCACTCAGAAAATCACGGAAATGAAAACCAAGGCTTAGAGTTAAAGAATTGTATTTTTTTGGGTGGGAAAATAAACTGGGAATAATAAAATAAATGAAAAAAATATAAATCTTTGAATTTTATGGTGTGGCCCCTTTAAAACACATTCACATTCGCTCCACCATCCCAAGCCCCCCACCTCATCCCTGGACCTTACCGTGGAGTGGCAGAGGAAGCCGAACACCACCATGACGATGGCGGGCGTCAGGATGGTGCCGAACACCACGCCGGCCAGGCAGGCGTTGACGCCGGCGATCACCAGGTTCTGGGCCGTCACCAGTACCGAGCACGCCCAGCAGTCCAGCGAGCCTCGCAGCTCCAGCGGCGCCAGCTCGCTGCCTCCGCCCCCTCCGCTCTCGGCCGCCGAGTACGGGGGCGGCACCACCACGCGCGACGGCGTGCCCTCTCCTCCCGGTCCGTAGGGCTGTCACGATCACAACATTTAAGTTTGTACGATTAATTGTCACAGAATAATTAGCGAATTGTGTTTATTGGCATTGAACATAATGAATGCAATTTACATTTCTGTTTGGTTTTCAGGCTTCATGGGTCACAAATTGCCCATAATAATAATTATATAATATAGCCAATAATAATTTAAATAGCCATACAAAGACATTAATGACACTTTTAATAATTGTAAACTTTCAGAAGTGCTTTAAAAATAGCGGATACAGCAGGTCTACAAGCCCTGATGAAGACCATAACCTGACAAAACATGTTCTGTTTTATTGTTTCATAGAATTACATCTTCACCAAATTTTTTGAGTGCTCGGATCTATTCTTTTTTCTTCTTTTATTTTAAAGCAGATCTACTGTACAAGCTCGTAGATCAGATATTTCCTCTATTTTTGGAAAATCTTTGAAAATGTATTAAAGTCTTTCAACACAATTATGACGATTATGCAAAAATGTAATTGTGATTAGGCGATTATGTAATAACTGTGGCAGGCCTTACCGGTCCGCCGCCCACAGCCGTGGTGGTGGAGGCCAGGGAGTTGGAGTGGTGCAGCTGGTGGTGGTTGGTGTGCTGCTGCTGGAGGTGGTGTTGGTGGGGGTGGGGGTGAGGCGGGAGCTCCTCAGAGAGGTCCAAGGCCTGGTGGTGGGCCCCCCGCTCCAGAGTACCTGACATACTCATGGTGAACTGGAGGGAGAGGGGGAGAGAGAGAGAGAGAGAGAGAGAGAGAGAGAGAGAGAGAGAGAGAGAGAGAGAGAGAGGGAGAGAGAGAGAGATGTGTTCTGACATTACATAGTCGACTATACTGTATATGGGCATAAAATATATGGGCATAAAAGGGACATCAAGCCAGAGCGTGATGTCAAAGCGGCAAACCCATTCTGTTAAGAGTGGTTCCTCTGAACAGTGACATCAGAGCATGATGTCAGAGCGACAAACCCATAGAACCTTACACAAACCCATAGAACCATAGACTGTAAAAATGTGTATTGACTGACTGACTGACTGACTGACTGACTGACTGACTGACTGACTGACTGACAGACACAGACGGAGACAAGCTGCGTAATTTCTCATGGTATACTGTGAAAGTTCTTGGTTCTGGAAAGTCCTGGTTCTAGTTCTGGTTCGGCCCTGTAGCGGAAAAGGGGCTATACTATAGGCTCTAGGGAAACTGTACACACATGGCAACACAGTTTCATCTGACGAACATCAACATAAAACTAAAATGAACTCTCAAATTCCTCCAGTAACAGAGGCAGAGCTGACAAGTGGCAAAGCCTGGCACTTCTCTGGCCGCACAACACTCCCAGGGGTGCAATCAAGCCCAAGGCCTTCGCGGTGGAGGGTTCAGCAGAAGGTTACGCGTCTTATCTATATGGACAGGAAGACGGCCCCGCTGTGATGGCCGCGTCTATAAGGTGATGCTTATCTGAGAGCTGATTGGCCAGGAGGAAAGGGGCCCCCCTAATTGCGTCAGAGAGCGTGCACGGCAGAGATGAAGGTGGCATCAAAGTGTGTTTACGTGCACATGATCTGGGTGTTGCCTGCTGCACGTGTGCAATTTTTTGTTTATGCTTGTGGGGCCGGGCGGCCCATGTGGTGCACGGGAGGGTACAGAAAACACAAGTTTCCTGAGAAAGAAGTTCTGCGAAGGGTCACTGAGCGAGACACTCTAACCCACACTGCTCCACGCTTCGGATGGGTTAGAATAGATGCACATACAGTAGCTGATTCACTGTATGACTGTATATGCAAATAATACAGTGACAAATAACCCAAAGGCTGGTATCCCTGGTGACAAATAGCGAAAATAGCTGACCTGCAAGCCTATAACCTGCAAGCCTATGTTTGTGTCATGACCACGGCCTCTGTCTGTACAGTGTGCCCATGTAACTGTTTGCCTCTGCCCCTCCGCCCTAGCTTGCTCTACTCCTAGAGTCTGATTGCCCTGTATGCCGTACCATCACCTGTGAGGACCAGCTGAGCTTGGTTTGGCGACGAGCTGCTGAGACTATAAAGCCTGTTAAAAAGTTGTTCTGTAGGTTCTGTAATGTTTTCAGTTCTGTTATTGTTGTTATTCTGCAGTTTCCCTTAGTTAAGTGAAGTTAATGTGATCTCCTGTGTCTGTTTTGGGTTCCTGACAGTTTGTCGCACAACAAATTAGGCTATAGGGCTTAAGTGGTCAAATGCTGCAGTATATGCTACAATCTCTCTTCCTTGTTTCGTCACGACTGCTATATTTCCACAATACTGCGTTGTAGGAATTCAAGGCAGGTTTTTTCTAACCCTTGGAACAATTAACAGATGCATGCAGATGAGCGCTGTTATGTTATCACAATTTCCTTTAAAGGGAAACTCCATTAAAGATCATATGTGTCCCAATCTCACTGAGAGCCAGTCATCTCGGAAAGTACAGCTTTAGACAGGGACTGAAAATACCTTTTTTTTTCTCACTAAAATGTGATAAAGCCACTAAAGCATTTCATAAATTTCAGGCTACATTTCACTTAAACGCCAGAGCTTAACTCTGCATGTAAATAAGACTTTTTTAATTAATGTGAGAGATCGTCAGGTCATTTGCAGGTTAGAAATTTATTTAGAACTTGAATATCTCAAAAGTAGTATTTCAGCATGGCATCATTCTATAAGCCATATCTTCAAAACTGTTGGGTCAATCTCCACAACCAATATATCATTTTGTAGCTATGATCCCCAGCTTTCAAATGAAATGAAAAAATGAAAATGAATAAAAATCCAATGACTGGCTCCCAGCCAAATTGGGACACATATGTGTTTGCTAACTTTATTGCATGGGGCAAAATGTCCCAGGATGTGACCATGTCATTTCTGGCCTCCCCGCTGTGTTTCCCTGCACTAAAGTATTGAATACACTCAATGTTACAACAGCTTTTAGCCGGTATGTACCGTAGCTGTGTCACGGGGTCAAGATGTGACAGTGGCCCCGCCAGCCAGGGGACATCTCTGAACAATAGACTCAGGTCAGCTGCCAGAGATGACACAGAAATGCCCCACTCAGCAAGATGTGTCAGAGTGTCACTCTATAGGCCTGTCACAATGATTACATAATTAATCGCCTGATGGAAATTGTTTGAGATGATCACAATTATTTTAGTACATAGCACATCATTGATGTTGATTATTGGTAACGGTCATTGTCATTTCTTTGTATATCGTCACTGAAGGGCAGAAACCATGAAAACTATGTCCATTTTCTTTTCTTTTTTTCATAAATCAGTGCTATTCAACGTCTGTGTGGGTTTTTACAAATATTGAATGAATGAAAAGCATTTAAAAAAGTGCTTATTCTGACTAAACTTAACTCCATTGGATCCTCAAACTGTCAAACCTCCTAACTCCACTTGAGCTGTATTTGTTTAGAGTGTTGATAATAATTTATAAGGACACATTAAAGTATCTGACAATGTATAAAGTCACCATACCAACTTTGATAAAGCAGTATAGAGTTGTTGTCCCTTGTCAATATTTTGGACATACTGTAGCTAGTTTCTGCCCGAGAGCAGAGATTTTAAAATAATTTGTCATATCTGTAACAGAAATGTAATTATTATTCACATGTTCCAATGTTCAATGTCAAAAGCACAATTAAATCATTAATCACAATTATTAAAAAAGAAAAAGTAAAATATCATGATCATGACATCACTAAGTAGCGTATCACAGCTAACCAGCCTGTCTTCCCCGCTAGTGATTTATTTGGACCATCCAGAGCCATTGAGCTAGAAAGAGTTGCGTCAATGAGGAGTCAGAAACACTACAGGTCACCCTGGTTCGTGCATAACACTCGCTTCATCAACACCCATTATCTGCCATTATAAACGTATGAATGGAGATGACATAACTCTTTCTATCTCGGTGGCAGTGGGACAAACAAGCAGACATGCTGCAGACCCACTAGAGACCGAGTTGCAGCTCGTCATCCTATCAGGCTGATATCCTCAACTAGCCTCCAGACAATCAGCTCTGTGGCTGCCAGAAGTGAGCCCAGCACCGCTTCCTGCCAATACAACACTGCTGTCTCTCTGCCAAGTTTACGACAAGATACTAAACTGCTCCCCCTTGGTGAGGGTAATACATTACTCTTGTTTATTTATTCAAGCAAACACGGCGACCACAAACTGTCACACAACCTGAATACATAAAAGTCATATAGCCTTATTTGTCTTTGCTGATATGGATTCTCCAGCATAGTAATTATTAACCACTTAAACCTACAGCCTACTAGGCCTATTTTGTTGACCGGGATCCGCCAGGGTCTGTATATTTGGCCCCATCCTTTTTCCCCCCTCTACACCAAACGTCTTCACCGAAAATAGCCAGTATATTAACATGCCACAGACATTTTTTGACGAATGTTCACCTTTCATGAAATGACCAGAATAGGGATGCTATAGGTTCATGTGAGTAGACTACTGGTGTTTTGCCAAGCACGTGTGCACACTCTCTCTCACACACACACACACACGCGCGCGCGCGCACGCACGCACGCACGCACGCACGCACGCACGCACGCACGCACGCACGCACGCACACACACACACACACACACACACACACACACACACACACACACACACACACTATATTGAGTGCTGTCACCGGAAGACATTTATTTCAGATACTGTCTGTCGCCCAAGTGTCGTTTTACGTTCCATTGTTTTGTTTTCAAGTGTTGTTTTCAGGTGGAAGGTCATAGGCCTACGTGTGTGTGTGTACATGTGTGTGTGTGTGTGTGTGTGTGTGTGTGTGTGTGTGTGTGTGTGTGTGTGTGTGTGTGTGTGTGTGTGTGCGTGTGTGTGTGTGTGTGTGTGTGTGTCCGTGTGTGTAAAAATGACTCATTGTGCCCCTTGCTGAAAATACATCGGCCCGCTCCACCCAGCCGTCCACTAACTGTTCTTGTTATTCTCTGAATAGCACTTCTTTGAATAACACATCGCGTCACGCTCTTTGTTTGTCCCAAACCTGGACATTCTTGGACGCACTGCGTTGTATCTGTACCGTGATGTGGATACAATATGGTTACACCGTCATTATTCCGCTATTACATGTCTTACGTCATGCTATAGTCCAGTGGTTCTCAAAGTGGATTCCAGGGACTCTGTGGGTTCCTTTAGGGGCGTCTAAATTGAACCCTAACGGGTTCATTTGGTTCCATTTGTGCACTGTCAGAGTTAAGTGGAGACCTTGAAATTTGAAAGGTTGAGAACCACTGCTCAAGATGCCCAGTGAGTCCCAACAGTTATTAATAATCTTTCTACAGAGCACTCTATTGTTCTATTATTCTATTGTCTTGTAAGAACACGAGAGCTGCATTAATTGGGCAGGTCTCAGAGGCCTCACAAGTCTTTTCTCTATATTTACCACATGGGGACCATTCTTCTTACACTCTAAACATGTTAACCACGCTGTGGGCACGTTATAATGTTAAAAACATATAGAAACTGTGAAAATAGAGAAACACTTGTCAGAAAATAGTTGAACATTCGTCAAAAATATCAGCTGACAAATAGCTATTTAGTATATAAGCTTTAAGTGGTTTAATTAATATGCTGTAGTTTACTGTAGGGCAAGTATACATATAGGCTGACAAAGACTCTCTGACTAGTGACCAGTTGCATTGAGAGTTTACGCAGCAGCTTAACATTAACGCTATGAGTGTAAATTGAATGCATCTGCAAGTTATGCAGCTGCATATCTGTACTAGTACTCACATTGTGGTGTGGGGCCCAGGCGCTATCTTGCTGTTCCCCCTCCAGATTGCCCACTTTCCTCTTGCTCTCTGTCTTCTACAGATGAAAGCTGTTCAGCTTATAACAATCTTCTTTCTTGGTTTTGTCGGCCACCTCTCTCTCTTCAATCCTCTCCTGGTGTTCCTCCTCGTGCGGGGCTGCTGTGGAGGGGGGCGAGCTGACGGCGTGGGTGAGTGGGTGGGTGGGTTGGTGGGGGGAGGTTTGAGGGGTTCCTCCTCGCCACGGACTTATCTGTTAGCGATGGTATGTTGGTATGTGTCGGTGGTGTGTCCTGCACTGCTCTCCTCTCTCACACAGCTCTCCCCCCCTGGGTTGTTGTCAGCTTGTGAGCTGATGGAGCCCTGCACTGGTGTCTGGCTTTCTCTCTCCGACAAGTCTCTGTGCTGCTGGTGTGAGGCGAAAAGGATGCTGCTGCTTCTTAAAGCAGCCCAAAGACAACTGGAGTCCCACCAGCTCTGCTGTTCCCCCTTTTTAGAGGTACTCCTTCCTTCCTTCCTTCTGTCACCCCCCCTCCATTTGATGTGTGTGGGGGGCACTCAATCCATCCCACTCTCTCTCCACTCCCACTTTACACTTTTACTGATTCCTCTCCGCCGCCCCTCCTTCTCTCACCCCTCCACACACTCAGCTTTCATCAGGGGTGTCACAAGGGGGGGTGGGGGGGAAAGTGGGACTGAGTTACTAGGGCCCAAGGTGGAGGGGCCTTAATTATTTTATACTTTAGCTATTGAAAAATAGCAGATCTACGAGCAGATCTACAGCGCGGCACTGAGTGCCGCGCTGTGAGCGCTGTGAACAATGTCAGTGAATCCTTGTACCCAGGGCCCAGAATTTGGTGCGACACCCCTGGTCTTCATACTTTCCCCTAGCCTTGACCCACCCCGGCCCCTCCTCGACTAGGCCCACAGTCAGAGCATGCTGCTGCTCCCCCACACAACACCCCTCCCATGTTTGGGGCAGTAAGGGGGGGTGGGGGTGTTGGGGGGGCATAAGGCAGAAGCGGCATGCCTGATAATAACTTGAGGTTCAGAAAAGAAAGGCACAGACGTGGTGGGGAAAGGGGCACGGCTGTGGGTGGACCAGGGGGGGTTCGGGGGCAGAGGGGCAGGGGGGCGCACAGAAATGTATTGTGTTTATTTTGAGCGATGTACAGAAGAGGGAGCGTGGGGCCAGATCCTGTGAGGGCAGTGATGGAAGAAGTAAAAGTGTCAATACCCAGATATTGTAGTCTGTCTAACCCTAAGTACAAGGTTGGTGTATTAAAAATGTACAAAGTTCAAAAGTATTGGCATCAAAATATACTTAAAATACCAGTAGATTCGCTATTTTCAAATTGCCAAAGTATGTACAGTATATAGGTCCGAAGTGGTTTTGTAAGAGCCCAATACTCAAAATCTATACAAAGTATCTTGTAGCTAAAGTTTTCAAATAATTATTGTAGAGAAAAAGTACAATATTTGCTTCTGACATGTAGAAGTAAAATGATAATGACATTACAGGAGTACAGTACAGTTGAGTAAATGTAATTACTTACTTTACACCACAGTGTGAAGGTTCTATATTCAATGTGTTTAGGGCTGGGACTTTAACTGATTAATTGCGATTAATTAATTACAGAAAATGTTAGTGATTAAGAAAATTAACGCACTTTAATCGCACTTAGTTTTTGCACCACAGAACCTTCAGTTTCGGGCATACCGATCATAGCGATGCACCAACCAAGAAGAGACAACAAACGCAAAGGGAGAAGTAGCAGATCAGAGCGCTTTGCTTGGCCCAGTGGATGCGAAATTTAGATTTAAAAAACTCACTCGTTGATTCACTCGTACAACAAAATATGTTTTACTTGAAAAAAATGCTTCTCAGATCAAATATCGATGTGCAATTAAAATGCGATTAATTGCGATTCATAAATCACAGAGCCTGTAATTAATTAGATTAAAACTTTTAATCACATCCCAGCCGTACTAACATGTTGTCTGTTGTGGCCCTGGAGCTGTGTATCAAACCATGACCACATTTGTGTGGAGTGAATCATTTCTTGCAAGTTTAGTGTTGGATTAACCACTTTTTTAAAACAGTTTTTAATCATGGTGTCATTTAAATATATACTGTTTTGTTTATAGGAAACAGGGGCAAAAAGTAAAAAATACAGATATCATTGTATGTGCAATGTAATAATCACAACTGACTTTTCACATTCCATCTGGATTTGTCATAAAAGAGTGAAATGTGAAAGAGCTGGAAAATGTGGATTGATGTAAGAAACACAGCATTGTACGTAGCCTATGGATGATTGTAATGTCAGGCCCTTGATAAAAAATGAAAATGACAAGACAAATAGCTACAAATAAGACTTTTATACTTCATCTTTCGATGGTATAGTGCGGAAAGAGCCGATCGTCAAATGTTGAAGGCGTTTAACCACATTATCTAGTGATTCTATTCTAGGCATGTCATTTAGGCAAACACTAGGTGAAAATAGCAGCTGTGACACACTGTGAACTTGTAGATCATCTGATTTCGGCAAAGAGATTTGGTGTATGGAGATAAAAGAATGTGATCCAAGTTTAGACCCCTGGGCGGCCCCGGTCAACAAAGTAAGGTTCAAGTGTATAACATTGACACCCATACACTTACAGTACATTTCTAGTTCAAGTGTATAACATTGACACCCATACACTTACAGTACATTTCTATTGTATGACATTGACACCCATACACTTACAGTACATTTCTATTGTATGACATTGACACCCATACACTTACAGTACATTTCTATTGTATGACATTGACACCCATACACTTACAGTACATTTCTATTGTATGACATTGACACCCATACACTTACAGTACATTTCTATTGTATAACATTGACACCCATACACTTACAGTACATTTCTATTGTATAACATTGACACCCATACACTTACAGTACATTTCTATTGTATAACATTGACACCCATACACTTACAGTACATTTCTATTGTATAACATTGACACCCATACACTTACAGTACATTTCTATTGTATAACATTGACACCCATACACTTACAGTACATTTCTATTGTATAACATTGACAGCCATACACTTACAGTACATTTCTATTGTATAACATTGACACCCATACACTTACAGTACATTTCTATTGTATAACATTGACACCCATACACTTACAGTACATTTCTATTGTATGACATTGACACCCATACACTTACAGTACATTTCTATTGTATAACATTGACACCCATACACTTACAGTACATTTCTATTGTATAACATTGACACCCATACACTTACAGTACATTTCTATTGTATAACATTGACACCCATACACGTACAGTACATTTCTATTGTATAACATTGACTCCCATACACTTACAGTACATTTCTATTGTATAACATTGACAGCCATACACTTACAGTACATTTCTATTGTATAACATTGACACCCATACACTTACAGTACATTTCTATTGTATAACATTGACAGCCATACACTTACAGTACATTTCTATTGTATAACATTGACACCCATACACTTACAGTACATTTCTATTGTATAACATTGACACCCATACACTTACAGTACATTTCTATTGTATGGCGTAATTTGAGAGAGTCTGCGGAGCACACTCAGAAGGAATGTTCCTTTTAGGACGGGATGGGTTGTTTCAGCAGAGAGAGAGAGAGAGAGGTCACGACCCCTGACGGGATGGGTTGTTTCAGCAGAGAGAGAGAGAGAGGTCACGACCCCTGACGCGAGCCAGACGAACCACAGAGGGGTTTGACATTGTTTACATTGCAGAAGGGACATGACCAGTGATGGAAGTACTCGCATGTTTTACTTAAGTAAAAGTCTCAATAATGCAATATAGATATAATCTGTTAGAGTAGCAGTCCCATATTCAAAATGTACTTGAGTAAAAGTGCAAAAGTATATCAGCATCAAAATATACCAAAAGTACCAAAAGCAAAAGAACTCATTATGCAGACAGAATGCCCCATTTCACAAGTGTCTGAAATGTATACAAAATCTTTAGGAAATAGCTAGCAGATCTTTGGCTATTTTCAAATAGCCAAAGTTTAAATACTGAAGTGGCTAATATGTTTTGTAATAATAATCCAAATCTGCAAAGTAACTAGTTCCTAATAACTGTAAGGGAGTAAAAAGTACAATATTTGACTCTGAGATGTAGTGGAGTAATTATGGAATGTGGTAATAATGGAAATACTCCAGTAAGTAAAAGTACCTCAAACTTCTACTCAAATAATGTAGGCCTATTTACTTAGATACTTTCCACCACTGGACGTGACAGATGACACAAAGAGCGACATCAATCCTAGCCCGTTTGCGTGCGATTGCGAACTCCCGACTTCGATATCGCGGAATCTCATATGAAAGTAAAGGAGGAGGATAAAGTATTAGATGAATGACGAGGGTGAGCGGGCGGGTGGGGGTGGTTTGGTTGTGAACTGATAAGGGCGGATCAGAGCGTAAGCTCTGTAATTACTCTTGTCTGATCCATGATTTTCTACCCTCTTTCCTCTGCTTTGAGCTGGGCTGCTGTTTATTTAGCCAAGGGCTCCCCGCGACTTCCCTCAGCTGTGTTCACGTTGGTCAGCGTTCCTGTGGGTATAGAGAGATCTTTGGATTCTCTTTCCCACTGTGTCTATGGTATTCTGCAACATATTATGTTGAATACAACATATTATGTTGTATTCTGCAACTTATTATGTTGCAGAATACCGTAGGCCCAGGAGAGCCTCTCCATTTTTCAACTTTTTATGTCTTTTTTTTTTTTTTTTTTTTTAATACCAGGAATATTTTGTGAGTTATGAGGGTCTATGGCCTCTAATGCATACCAAACGGGGAGTCCTTGAAATCAAAAAGCTAGAGAACCACTGATCTGAGAAGCCCATGACTACTTGAGCTCATGTATAGCTATCTGGCCTAGGCTATAGTAATAATAGAGAGATAGAGTGGTGTGTTTCCCTGCTCTTCTATTGAGACATTTAGATTGTGTCAAAGGTCATGTCTCACCTAGACACAGGACCTAGACGAATTTTGACCTGATGGTTCGGTTACGCATCGGCATTTCAGTTCATCCCTGAGCTAGACACGGAAACCCAGACTTTTTATCCCTGAGCAAACAGGCCGGCTCTATCAGCTCAATGGAAAAGATTTCAGCACTTGATCAGGAAACCAGGATTAAGTCCTGGGTAGAAGAGGAAAGTTACATAGTGCAGCTTTAAGCTTTACCCACTAGTGCAGGGGTCTTCAACGTTTTCAGGCCGGGGACCCCCAAACTGATGGGGAGATGGAGCAGGGACCCCCTACCACCTCGTAGGGTGGGGGGGGGGGGGGGTCGGGGCTACGACATATTTTTTATTTTAAACATGTACAAGTTACAGCGAGCAGGGTGGGCCGTACCACTACCATTTCTAAACATACTACTTATTAACTGAGAACCAATGTCAATAATATCAACAATCTGTCAATTGCATAGTAATCATGTATTCAAGCTATTCAAAATGGATAGAATCATGATTTATTTTTTAACATAAATGTGAAAAATGAAGAAAAAAAAATACATTTTTTGAAATCATTTTTTCTTTTTTTTTTCTTTTTTAAGCAATAATTTCGCGGACCCCCTGCAGTACCTCCGCGGACCCCCTAGGGGTCGCGGACCCCCTGTTGAAGACCCCTGCACTAGTGTGTAAGTACAAGCGTGTGAAGGAATATTGATGATGATCCAAATAAAAACAGAATTAAAAAAAAAAAAAACACATTTTTGGACACTGCTCCTACAATTTTTGCCCTAAAATCACGCAAATCGCTACACAGTATGTCTACACTCATCTCTTCAACATGGATCTGTCCCCTTTAGCGCCACCTTGAGGCCGATTTCTTATAACACTTTTCTGGACACTACTCCTACATATTTGGCCCTAAAATCACGAAAATCGGTACACCCCACATTCTCTGAGCCAACCAAAACTATAAATTGTCCACACAACTAGGAACCAATGCCAGTTACAGCCGTCTTTGTGTATACATGTGACCTGACGGTCGCTTATCTCCCGATTAGGGAGTCTTACTGGTGTGTAAGTGTTACCCTTACACACTTCTAAGCTTTTAAGCTTTAATCTTATGTCTGTAGATCTGCCTCCTTGAAGAATGTTTATCATTTGGGTTGTGGTCAAAAGGACCAAGATATGATGCTATGCAGGCACGTGCACACATAGACATCAAAGGGGGCTTGAGCCCCTGCCCTTTTATCCCTCTGTAAAAAGTTCCCCCTCAGACCATGAATGCAGTTTTTACTATGGTGAAAGAAACACAAATTGCCTTGTCCAAACTCTCAGTATTCACTTGATTATGCTTTAGTTCAGTGTGGTATCAAGTACCGAAAATAGCCAACCTCCAAGCTCACAACGCGTCACACTGCGACGCGTTGTGAGCTTGGAGGTCAGCTATTTTGGATATTTCCACCAAAAGGCCCTTTTAGAAATGTCAGCCCCTGCCTCTCTAACATTCTCTGCACGTCCCTGATGCTACGTATGGTTGATGCTGTAGGGGTTGTACAATAGAATGAGAGGGAGGGGAGAGGGCAGGGAAGTATGGAAGTATAAATCAGTGACTCGACTTTCATTCCGTGGACCCCCAGTTTGATATGCATTATAAGCCACGACCCCCATTTAATACTCTTCTCTCGGACCCCAATCTACACTGTAAAATCATTAGGTGTTAATTTGTCTGTTTGGAGGTATAGTCCACAATTTTAAACATGCTGCACAAAATCATGACTTGCTTTCCTACTTTGGGCATGTGATTATTGTCCAAAAAGGTCAAACTGTTTACAAAATATGTACAAAAGTGTCTGCTTGGCTCGCCTAGAAGGACACTCGGGCGCTCCTCAAGAGCCTTGTGGCCCTGCTGTCTCGGTGCACCTGCCTTCTTGTCAACTGAAACTTTGCTTACTTTATTTGAGAGGTACGCATAAATAAATAGCCTGTACAATACAAAAACATTACATAGGCTACACAGTAGAGTTGAAGATGCAATGTAATTTGGAGGTGGCAAGAATGCTAATCTTCATGTAGTCCCTCACATGAAACAATACGACAATGCCAGTGATGTATATCGGACCAGTTACCCATATATGGAGACCCCTGGTACCCATATTGCCAATCTACAATAATTTCTTTACTCTTGCTTTTAGCTAAATTTTTTAATCCCTATGCTGCTATTGACGTCCGCACGGCTCTGAAATTGTTCTTCAATGTTCTATGCTTTTATTTTTTCTTGCTTTATTGTAATCATTTTACTTATCTCTTTTTTATGTATTTTTTATTTCTATTTTACTTTTTCTCTGTTAAGCACGTGTGCTTCATTTTATGCTCTGTAAAGCACTTTGAGCTGCATTTCATGTCATGAAAGGTGCTATACAAATAAAGTTTTATTATTATTATTATTATTATATATGGAGATATGCTGTGAGAGCCCAAACATGCTCAGTTATTTGTTATGTGAAAGTCATATGATGTCTATGACATCTGAAATCATACCTTTTATGCCCATACATGGAGATTCCTGTCTGTAGAATCAGCCACACAGATATGGGCTGTGTTGGCCATCTGTCTTGGCCATATCTTGGATTCTGTTAGTGTTGTATGTCCTATGTGGCCGATGTGGCCTCCATATATGGGCATTCCCATACGAAGTCCTGTTAGATATGGGCTTAATATTGATGACAAAAGGGGACTCCATATATGGGCATAACATTCTGTTATTGTGACATCACAGTGAAGCTAGAGCGGCAAACCCATTCTGTTAAGAGTGGTTCCCCTGACATCACAGTGATGTGTCAGGGGAACCACAGTGTCAGGCGTTATAGACAGTATACGGACAAGCTGTGACCGTTCACATACTAAACTGCGACCTATGGTCGCAATAAAACGAGAAACCACAGGACAATACAACTACAACTAATACAAAAACAATGCAAAGCAATACAACAACAGTGTATTGTGTGCCGTGACAATGGCACGACTTGATTCGGAATTGCGGTGTTGGAGCTGGTCCAGTTCAGAGAGCTCCCTAGAGAAGGTTTTAATAAAGATGGAATGGATAAGGGTCTTTCTTATCTGTGATTTTCCTGTCCTGTAACAGCGCTTCAAAGGCCTTCCATCACTCATTGCTCTACCATGTGTTGGTGTTGGATGACGAGATACTGTATGTCTACACTATGGGAACAACCTTGTTATCAGTGGCGCATGAAGTATACTCTGATTATTTTACTTTAAGTAAAAGACAGAAATACCACAGTTTAGAAATACTCTTTTAGTATAATTAAGCTCCTATATTGAAAAGTACAAAAGTATTGGCGTCAAAATCGAAGTACCAGAAAACAAACACAATCATCAGGCAGAATGTCCCATTTCACAAGTTTTACATTTTTCAAAACTTCTCAAAGTCTTTTGAAAATTGCCAATCTACAATAAAACAAGATCGCCTATTTACGAATAGACAAAGTATAGATTAGGGTATAATTGGTTAATGTATGTTTTAATAATAATCTAAAAGTACAAAATAAATTAGTTTTTTTGTTTTGTTTTGTTGTATCAACTTTGGGTACAAAAGTGGGTGAAAAGCGCTATATAAATCTGATGTATTATTATTACAAGTAACTTGTAACTAAAGTAAAATCATTTTGTGGAGAAAAACTGACAATATTTGTCTCTGAGATGTAGTGGAGCAGAAGAATAAAGTAGTACTTGAGTAAATGTATTTACCGTACCTTCCACTACTTGTTGTCATCACCTGACTTGGATGGTGGGGCAGAGAGAGGGGGTCTTCCTGTGTGGACAGGGAGCAGGATTTCCTCAGGTCTGTCTGCGTCCCTCGGCTGGACCTGTGTGGACCCCGTGTCGTGTTGACCCCAGGATATGGTGACCTGCCGATGTCCCGTCACTCTGCCTGTCCGCCTCTGACATGCTGTTTACATAGGTGGTTTTCGATCAAAGTGGGATCCAGGCAAGGCAGGGAAAGAGTGATTTAAACCCTATTTTAGACTTTTGATAACATATCAAATAGCCATATCTACAAGCTCACAATGCATCGCAATCCTGTTCACATTCACAATGAGACGTACGTGTTTTGAGTTCATAGACCGGCTATTTTATTTTCAGTCAGACCACGGTTCGGTTCGTATCTCGGTTTTTGGCTCACGGTTTCGGTACGGTATTCGGTACAGTAAAAATAAAAATAAGAAATAAAAATAAAGAATCCAAAATGTTCAGTTAATTTTAAAGATGGGGTGCAATCATTTGTTTACTCCCTAAAACATGATAATCAGTTATTATGATTATACTAGGAGGAAGATTTTCTCCAAAAGTGTACAGAAAGAGTTAAAATTATGTTTTTATGTGGCCACACGCAAAAAAATAAAGACATTTGGTTCATTTTCGGTTCGGTACAGGACCATTCGGTTCGGTACACCGGTTCGGTTCAGTATTGTGGCACCCCTAATATATATAGGCCTATATGTTTTATGCAGGGATTAGAAACAGGTTAAGCATATTACAGAAGATACATGACCCACATAGTAGGCCCTACACAGTTATTCTCCCATTCCCTATTCTCTCCCTCCACCCCTTACACACTACAATAATAAAAAGTTTGAAGAATTTCACAGCATAAATGTTCTCTTATGGCACCAGCTTAATTTTGACAACATGACTCCGCAGGAATCTTGCCATCTACGTATAAGAGTGTCGCTATGTCCAGACTAGCTAATCTCGCAAAAATGCTGGACACTGCTCTTGTGCACACTGCCATGGACTAAAACAGCTGCCAGAGCACACTTACCGGTAGTTACTATACTACCGATGATGGGTGTGTAGAAGTCAGGGGTTGAGGTCACACTGGAGTTATCCGGGTGCAAAGGAACCAAAACATTGAGCGGAAAACAGCTGCTGGCCAACTTGAT
Source organism: Nannobrachium achirus (assembly GCF_963921795.1). NCBI lineage: Eukaryota > Metazoa > Chordata > Actinopteri > Myctophiformes > Myctophidae > Nannobrachium > Nannobrachium achirus. Next base: position 14,041,397 of record NC_137821.1, on the reverse strand, counting down.
GGTTCGTACAGATGGCAAGGCCCACCAAGCACCTGCATGCCGTGTTCTCAGTCGACTCAGGAAATCCTAGTCAGACCAATGTACAGTAATGGTTCTGATTTTTTGACATCCAGTTTGGGATGCATTGGGATGCATTAGGCCACACTGGTACCCCCACACGTGTTTAGATTGTGGCATGTTATGTAAACCAGTGGTTCTCAAACTTTTTCATGTCAAGGACCCCCAAATTGACACTTAGGCCTATTAGCCTGGGGACCCCCATTTGAAAAGATACACCAGGGACCCCATATATATTTTTCTTTTTTTTACTGCTCTAGCAGTAATTTCCAACCATTTTAATTTCAAGGACCCCCAGTTTGACATGCATTGGTCTATGGACACCCTTTTAATGGCATTTCTATCTCTGGGACCCCAATTTATATTGTAAAATCTATGTTGATTTAACCCTGAGAGTGTACAAATGGAACCAAATAACTCTCTGAGTTACATACCCATAAGGGTCCATTTGGTTCCTTCCTAATCATTTAGCTGGGGAGCAGTGGGGACCCCCTGAAACTCCCTCAAGGAGTCAACAGGGGGTCCGGGACCCCTAGGCCTAGGGGGTCCGGGACCCCTAGGGGATCCTCAGAGTTACTACAGGGGGTCCTCCAAATCTTTATGTGATAGAAACTTTTTTCTCCTGTTTTACAGTATATTAACCACTTGAACCCTAGTGTCCAAATTCTGAGAACTTTAGCCAAACATAGCAGATCTACAAGCTCACAATGCTGAGGCGTTGTGAGCTTGTAGATCGGCTATTTTCGGAAAAGAGCTCTGGTGTAGAAGGTACAAGTACAGAGTGAAAGGTCAAGTTTATTAACTATTGACGGTTCAAGTGGTTAAATATCTGGAAACACACATTAACATGAATCCAAAATACAATGATGATTGTGCTATCAAATCAAACAATGTAACTATATGGAATCTATGAAAAAGGTTGTGGGGGTCCCTGCTTCATCTCTCTCTCAACTAAGGGGTCCTTGGACTGAAAACGTTGAAGACCCCTGCTATTAGTGTGTATAGTTTCAATGTACAGATTATAGATTATTTGGCTATTCTACTGTTAGACTGATGATAGGTTCTTAGTTTGCCTGTGATCCTAGATTACTATTTTTTTATGTATACCTTGTGCTGTCCTTGCTTATTGTAAATTGCTCTGGATTAAGAGAGTCTGCTAAATGCCTAAATTGTAAAATTGTACATTTTAAATTGTGGTGTTTACATTGTCAGAGTTACATAATATACCACTAAGAGTCCATTTAGTTCCAAACTATCATTTAGCTGGGGACCCCCTGGAACCCCATTAAGGAGGTCCCCGGCCCCCACTTTGAGGGCCAGTGGATAAATGTACTACCATTTTGTTCCTCACCACTAAGGGCAGTTCCTCATTGATAATAATCTTAATATAGCCTATTGTGAAATTAAATAAATGTTCATTGGATTCCATCATATTTAAAATCCAAATTGGGTTGTATTTCTCATTGCTCTGCTAATGGCAGTCAAAAACCCATTTATTCAATCCACACAATTATATACCCAGAGAATGTCTACCATCTTTCTAGCCACAGTTGGCTGAACACCAATCTGGCTAGTAGGGGTGTAACGATACATTTTAATAGCGATTCGATACATATCACGATACATGGTTGACGATACGATACATGAACGATATTGGTTCATTCCTGGCGACACGATACGATTCGATTCAGTGATTTAAAATCGATATAGTAACTATTTATCATAGAAATTAAATCTGTGTGAAAGGTGTGGATAGTGCAGGTTTTTAAGGGAAACATGTATTATTATGGATATAAATAAGTAAACACAGTGATTATCTGCCAAATACATGGTCATTGTATATTGACAAACCTGCACCTTGACATGAACCCAGAGATTACACACATTTATCGATAGACCAGTGTAGCTATATGGAAAGGAAAAGTAATTAAACCCTTCCTTTTCATTTTTTCTTCTTAAAAATGCTAAATACAATGTACAAGAAGGTAGTATCGATACAATCGATTCTTTGCACTGCCGATTCGATACGATACAAAATAAAACGATACGATTCGATTTTAGCTGTTTTCATTTCGATATACTTCGGTTTTTTAAGTTGAAAACGATATTTCGATACAGTTACTATATTGTTACACCCCTACTGGCTAGCCATCATCAAAGAAAAGGTTGATCCTTTTCACTTGACAGTTGTAACTTGAGCTCTGTTAGGCTGTTCTTGAGAGACTAGCTGAACACAGACTGACATCTGGTGGTTTTATTTGCCTATTGGCATCATATGGAACTGGAAGGAGTAGGCTAATGTGTTTATGACTATGGTTTATGTCTCCATATATGGAGGCATAAACCATATAGTGATGTTTTTTTTTATTACACTAGTTACAGTACAGGTCCAAACATGCACAAAGCCAAACAGCCTATCAATCTACTTACTTACTTAGTCCTCTTGCACTTCAAGGCGCGTAGAGCCAACCATGGCAACCATTTCTCTCCATCTGGGTCTGTCGTGGGCGAGGTGTTGAGCATGGACGGATTAACCCCCGCGAGGCCCCTGGCAACGGCCCCACCGGCCCAATGGTTAATACAGCCCTGGTGTTGAGCTCAGTAGGAGCGAGATCATTTTGCCCTCTCTCGTTGAGCTTGTGCCAGTCTCATATTATATTGCATGCATTAAGGTCCTGGGCTATCACATCCAGCCAGCGGGTGCGGGGTGCTCCTCTTGGTCGTCTCCAGCCAGCTTGCTGGGGATTGAAGGCCAAGATGGTGTTGTACTTTTGATATGTTGTTACTAACATATTTATGAAACAAACAAAGTTATAAGAGTTTCTGTTGCAATTTGTCCGAGGATTTTTCATGCAAGGGATTCAATCGAATGCCTGTACTATTTCTGCATGTAGCCTGTTGTAGCCTATTTTGATGCCATAGGTCACCTTTTGTACTTTTACCCAAGTAAATTTAGAATTCCGGACTTTTACTTGTAAGGGTGCGGCTGCCCTCAGACCAAAATACCTATGAGAGTGGAATCCGCGTTCCTCCAATGCATTTCAATGATAAGGGTGTGTTTTTTGCAGAAATCCTCTGCTGGCATGAAACCGCTTCACTCTCATTGAAATGCATTGGCGGAACGCGGATTCCACTCTCATAGGTATTTTGGTGTGAGGGCAGCCTTAAGATGCCCTCACACCAAAATACCTATGAGAGTGGAATCCGCGTTCCTCCAATGCATTTCAATGAGAAGGGAGCGTTTTTTGCAGAAATCCTCTGCTGGCATGAAACCGCTTCACTCTCATTGAAATGCATTGGCAGAACGCGGATTCCACTCTCATCTGTACTTTGGTGTGAGGGCACCCTAAGAGGGTATTTCTACATTGCAGTATTGATAATTTTACTTCAAGTAAAAAAATGTGTGAGTACTTTTTCTCACCACTGGTCTCAACATCACTCCCATGCACCTGCTAAACTCATTCTGGTGTAGTTTCCAAAACGAACAGTAGAGGGCAGCAATACGCCATCAACCGTGAAATCTGTCAGAGCGGGTTCGTGTTGTGTTTATTGATGCGCTGCTTGTAAGGAAGACGTGCACTTTCGACCTGCAGGCTGCAGTGCACCCGGCGCTGCGAAAAGAAAAGGATCCTTGTAAAAGATCTCAGTAAAAAGAAGTGATTGACATTTTAGCCGAGCAGAGCAGAGCAGACAGTTTGGTTTCGGGTTCGTCACTCGTCAGTCCGGAACGTTGGTTTCCTGTTTGGAAACATTGTGACCACGCAGATTCTTTGAACTGTTGTTGCATCGGGGATTTAACACATTAAGGTAAAAAAATACACTGATTTTGTCCCATTTGTATGTGATTTCAGCCCATTCTTCTGCGGCTATAGCCTACAGCACAACAGTATAACCTATGGGACCATGCGAATAGACTTTGAACCTCCCCCCGCATAGTGAGCTGATAAGGTATCATGAAGTTTTACTACGGTATTTAAGTTATTATTCGTAATAGAAATAGATGACAGGTGCGTATAGGAGCGCGTAAAAGCACGCACATGGAGAGAAATTCCAGCACTGCTTTCTAGCCTAGCCTACTCTAGAAATGGACTACAAAACGTTTCTGTTTTTACATTTTAGGCTAAGATGTGACATCAATACTCATTATTGAAAATTGTTTGGATGCAATCAAATATAAACTTAAAACTCGGATAGTGGTTCTCAACCTGTGGGTCTGGACCCCCAGAGGGGTCCCTACAATACAGTGCAGTGTCAATTTATAATATGACGACATTCAATATCTTTAATACAAAAAAGACCAATACTGCATCAAAATAATCAACAAACTATACTATAAAAACTGGTCAAACATTGGCCAAATTGTCACATAATTAAAGAGCTACAAGCTCACAACTTGTAGGCCTGTAGATTTTTGTGATATTCTTTTGTAAATGCAGTTGCTCTCACAGACCCCCTCCCTGTAATGCATTATTATTATCATCATTATTATCATTTATAACATTATTAAAATGTGTGATACTTAATACATTAATCCTCCTCCTGAAAGGAGTGACCAGCAGCAAGTGCGAAGAAGGCCTATTATGATTCCTTACCCTTTTATAACATGCTTTATAATGTGTCATTGAATTGTCATAAAGCATTATGAGCATTATTACTTCTTATACAGCGCTAAAAGCAGATTATAAGTAATTTATTGTTACAGTTTACCATGAGAAATGTCACAGCTTGTCTCTGTGTCTAATTTTTACGGTCTATGGGCAAACCCATAGACTGTAAAAATGTGTCATCATGATGTCATCATGCTCTGATGAAACTGTGATGTCAGGGGAACCACTCTACCAGAATGGGTTTGCCACAGCACAGCAGCCAAGTCTTTGTGTGATAGGGACTTTATTTTTTACGTTAACAGTTAGGGGAAGATGAAACTAAAAACGAAAATAGCGGATCTACAAGCTCACAAACATCTGCCACGCATTGTGAGCTTGTAGATCTGCTATTTTTGGCAAAGAGGTTTGGTGTGCTTCTTGGTGTAATTCTATTGATTAGCCTACTCACGCCATGGACAAAAAAAATATGTCTACACTCGAGGCGCAGCCGAGTGTTTCCAACCCTCTCAGCCGGTGTAAAATACAGGTAACCACAAGCCTCGCGTGGCTTATTGCTTTTCTAAAACTGTTACAATATGGCAACATGAAAAAGTTCTAAAACTGTTACAATATGGCAACATGAAAAATCATAGACATGTATACAACTGTTCTATTTCACTATAAGGTCTGCTTTGAAAGTAGTTCCCGGCCAGGCTGCAGAAACAACACAAAAGAAATAACGCACCTGGGTTTAATATAATTATAAACTGATTCAAGGTGTGGGTTATAGTCTCATATACCACAGCAACCAGCCAATCAGAATCAAGGAAAGGAACTAGCCGTTTTAGAATGCTTACTTAGAAGCATTTCTGCATCTGCGGGACACAAGGGATGCAAGTAAAACTATTCACCATGATGAAAATACTCTTGCAATACAATACTAGTGAATGATTTATTAAATTACACTTTATAGAGTCTGACCTTGACCATGGATCAAAGACTTCTATTACTAAGACAATACTGTTACCGACTGCTCTGATTGATTCAGTAAACACTGTAAATGAATCACTCAGATGGTATGGTATGGGTTTATTGCTTAGTCCCCAAAGGGAAACATGTTTTGCCACCAGAGCGAATACAAATACACAAAATCAATGACAACATATAACAAACATACAGATACACAACAAATAACAATAACAGACTTTACAAATTACATGACACCCTCCCAAAAACCAAGCTAGCGATGTACGTTAACGTTAAGGAATTTAACAGCAGCAGGAACAAAGGATTTCTTCATTCGCTCAGTAGATATTATAGGCATCAAAAACCTGTTGCTAAACTTGCTACGCAGGTCCTTAAATACCTTATAGAGAGGATGGCCTTCAAAGGAAAGAATAGTGTTCAATTTGGTCCTCATTCGCTTGGCTATAGTGATATCCAACGTATCCTGAGGGAGGCCAATCACTGAGCCAGCCTTTTTAATCAATTTATTGATTCGGTTTTTATCATCAGCCATGATGCTGCCCCCCCAGCAGAGCACAGCATAAAAGAGGACACTAGCAAGGATACCTTGATTGATTGATTGAAGAATTTATTAGAAGTTTGCAATAGAAAAAAGTACAGTTTCATGACAGTACAAATCACTGGTACAAGGTCAACTAAAAGGAGATCCTAGAAAGCCGAGGCTTATTTCCACAGGAACCACACTTTAAGTATCTCATATAACATTGAAAGACAGACGGATAGAACATAGTACTTTATCTAGGATAATATCAGTTTCAATAGCATAACATCAAATACAAAGGCAGAAAAAAGAATAATAAAAAGGGGGGGGGGGGGGCATGGGGGCTTAGTCTATTTACAAGTCACGGGTAGCAGCTGTCTGAAGGTGACTTTTCATACCAATTTTGAAGGAGGCTAGGGATTTGCTCTCCTTTAGGGAATACATGAAGGAGTGGCCTACTGATCTCAAAATATCTGAGCTTTCTCAAGTGGAAAAGTCTAGACTGAGCTTTCTTGAACACAGAATCTGTGTTCATCTTCCAGATGTCAATACACAGAGGCTATTGCCTCTCTCGGATAGGCTATACCAGGCGTGGGCAACTTTGATTTTGGCGAGGGCCTCTATATTTCCGCCTTTACTCCAGAGGGCCACATTGCATATTGCTACGTCCTACTTTGTCCTATCTCATACAAAAGACAACTCATACAGCCAGTTGCCCATGTATGGGCTATACATTAACTACTTTAACACCAGTATCCATATTCTTGTGGGGATCTACAAGCTAGCTTGTAGATCAGCTATATTTGGCGAATACATTTGTTGTGGACTAGAGGAGGTTAATATTTTCAGGTTTTCATTTAACAGTCACACACTCACCTGGGGATCATACAAGCCCGGTCTGATTTATTTTCCCCCTGGTGGTAATGGGCTTCATAACGGCATCGTTACCTTGGATGGTTACCGTGGATACTGTTCATGATGTATGTTGTGTCAGCAAAGTTCAAAGTTTGCAGGATTATCAAAGCCTGTAACCGTCCCTCCCAACCAACCCACACACACTGTTGCAGATGCTGCTGCATGCCAAGTGCATGGCTCCGCAGCTACAAGGCCACTGGCAGTTAGGCTGCTAAATAGCTACTCCCCCCGGATAATCAGTATTATGAATGATCAGACCAGGGAAAAAATAAACAAACACAGAAAACATGAGGGCACGGTCACGACACACTTTTATTCTACCTATGAGGGCGGATTCTGCCAATGCATTTCAATGGGAATTGAGTGGTTTGCTCTTGCTGCCATTTGTGGATAAAAAAAAAGCTCCCATTGAAATGCATTGGCAGAACCCTGCCCTCATAGGTAGAATTAAAAAGTGCGGTGTGACCGTGCCCTATAAGTGATTAATTCACTCGAAGACACCACTCGAACTGAGGTATTCACACCAGCTAAAGAGCTACTTAATCCTGAAAATGCTGTAGGCTATTTATGAGTATTCAAATATTAAATGACGTAGGCCTTCTGGTCAAAAGATCTAATTATTTTCTTAATTTTGTTTCTGTGCATGCTGAGGGCTGTTCTAAGTATCCATGAAGAGTATTTCTTGTTTCTAATGATTAGTTGATCATTCCAAGCCAGTTGATCAAAATTCTCTCATATTATGTCTTGTGAAGACATGTCCTCCCCCTGCGTCCCTCTGTCCGAGGAGCAGTTCCAGTGCTCCCTCTGCCGGGACGTCTTCTCTGATCCCGTCTCCGTCCCCTGCGGACACAGCTTCTGCTCGGCCTGCATCGGGAGACACTGGAACGGCGACGGCGGCGTGCGCGCCTGTCCCCGATGCAAGCGCGCCTTCCCAGGGGAGCCGGAGCTCTGCCCCAACGCCTTCGCCAAGGAGATGTCCGAGCTGATCCGAGCGAGGAGGAGGCAGAAGGACGGGAGGCCCGGGGACCTGCTTTGTGACGTGTGCGTCGGGACGAAGGCCAAGGCCCTGCAGTCCTGCCTGGTGTGTCTCACCTCCTACTGCCAGGCCCACCTGGAGCCACATCTGAGGTACGGTGAGCAGACCTCCTGGTTTCATGCTGGTTGTCCCAAGTCCCCATATTTGTTAAACACTAAAATATGTCATGTCCACTAACAAAATTGCCCAAGTTTCCAGCACCCTTAAAATGATAATACTTGTTTTGAGTGCTTATCATGTTCTGTTCTGTGGAAAGGTGCAGTCACTACGTACAAGGTGTGCTATAATAATTGTCCCATGCTGATGAAAATGCCTGAAAAAAATATAAATAGTGAAAACAACAACATCTCACGACGCATTCTCACCCCAAGACGTCACCCGGACATCCCCAGAAGTCACCCCTAGACTGGAAGGGGGGCAAATACGGCTAAAGGGGATATGAGTAACAATGCTGTCCCTATCGGGACATTAACTTGAATGAGTCGGCTGAAGCGGTGCCTCTCTTGGCTCAAGTGCGCTTTAGGTGGCACGCCTCCGTCGTTTTAACTTTTTTTGGCGAACATGAGAATGGCACTTCCGCATTCCTGGAGTGCAGAAGTGCCCGGGAAGACTGGAACTTCCAGTCTTCCCGGGCACTTCTGCACTCCAGTCTGGAAGGATACCTACCCTTCCAGTCACAGTTTAACGTTTGGTAACATTTGTCCCAACTAAGGAGTCACACATTTTGGGGAGTAAGACTGAGAGTGTGTTGGTCACTCGTAGATCAGCTTCTTTTTGGTGGGTGCTATTTCTGAAATAGGGCTTAGGTGGTCCCAGTTTAAGGGTTTTTTCACAACTGAATAAAGTTTAATGGGTTTAGTGAACGAAAAGGAGTGGAGAGAAAAATAGGAAAGGGGGGGGGGGGGGGGGGTTGTTGGGGTGGATGGAGGGTTTGTTCGAGACCATGTTAGTAGAACGGCTAAGTGACAGCTCGCGGGTGTATTTATACTGTGGTGATTGGCTTGCCGATAAGAGGAGGCAGGTAACTTTGATAAGATGATTGAGAGCGGGGGAGTGGCTGTGATGGTCGGTGCGTGGACTCATGAGATGAATGAACAGGGGAGTGGCTGTGATAATCAGTGTGTGGTCTCTACTCCCGAACATACAGTTGTGGTTAAAAGTATTGGCACCCTTGCATTTGTAAAACAGAAAAAAAAACTAAAAAATCTTCCAGAAGCTTGGCTAACGAAAACATATTTTGCATCAACATACAGTATTTGGTTTGCAGAGGAACACAACATAAAACTAGAATACAGAATCCTAGCTCATTCTACACAGAAGTTTTCATAAATACTTAAATACACTGTACTTGAATTTCAAGCAGGCTATTCACCTAGAACTCACCTGTGGTGAGTCCAAGCTGACTTTAATCTTTACTAGTAACCACTAAATCCACCCAGTTTAAATGGAGTAAAGCCCTCAGGGAGCGTGTCGCTGTTACTACATGTCATCTTTTCGACACCCGACTCTAACCCTCACCCTAACCTTAACATCCGTGGAGTGAGTCGCTAACCCTCCGGTCGAAATGATGGGCGTTCGCAAAAGCGAGATTTCCCCAAGCCCTCATTCTGCTGTTTTGTGTCACACACTGAGTATGGACCAAATAAAAAAGGAGAGAATTGTCAGGAGGTCAGAGGTCAGATTGTAGCCAAACATGGACTCCAAGTCCAAGTCCATCTCCAGAGACCTTGATGTTCCTTCACTGTGCGCAATCTAGACGATTGTGTGTTGTGTGTTTTTTTTAAACGAATGCAAGGGTGCCAATACTTTTAGCCACTACTGTACGTTGTAACCAACTAAATTAAAAATCTGGTCACCCTAACCTCAGGGTGGCCACCTTGAAGATCCACCAGCTGATGGAGCCCGTGGTGAACCTGGAGCAGCGCATGTGCAAGAAGCACCAGAGGCTCCTGGAGCTGTTCTGCCGGAGCGACCGGAGGTGTGTGTGCGTGCTGTGCACCGAGAGCGACCACCGCTGTCACGACACGGTCCCCGTCGAGAGGGAGAGCGCCGAGAGGAAGGTGAGGTCGCCTCTCAGTCAGGGACGTGCAGAGAATGTTAGAGAGGCAGGGGCTGAAATGTCTAAAAGGGCCTTTTGGTGAAAATATTGAAAATACCAGACCTCCAAGCTCACAACGCGTCGCGCTGCGACGCGTTGTGAGCTTGGAGGTCAGCTATTTTCGGAGCTTGATACCACACCGAACCAAGCATAATCAATTCAATACTGGAGATGTGGCGTAATGGCATGGATTTCTACACAGAGAGGGCAATTCTTTCAACATACAACCCTGCATTCATGTTCAGGAGGGTTTGGACAAGGCAATTCTCTTGAATGCTGCCTTCAGGTATGGCATGGAAAGGGGGGGCATTTGTATTTCTTTCACCATAGTAAAAACTGCATTCATGGTCTGGAGGGGGCACTTTTTACAGACTGATAAAAGGGCAGGGGCTCAAGCCCTCTTTGATGTCTATGTGTGCACGTGCCTGCTCTCAGTGGCATGGTGTTGTGAACACCTCCAGTCTACCAACTGTCTGCCAAAAGTGCAATCAGAAATTATTTGATTTCTGCTTTTCTGATCATTTTGTAAAAGACGCATTCCTATCACAAGATAGAATATCTTTCTAGAATCTGTTCTTTGGTCATGCTCGTCAGAGTCGGTAAACGAGGCGTCCCCTCAGTTGGGATCGGAAAGCTTTGTTTGCTTTGCCCGGTTTGCCTCGTTCGCACTGCTCGACATCGCACCAAGTCGTGTCTTTGCATTGACTTTGTGAGAAATTGCACTGCTTGAACTAATATTTTATCTTGTGGTGGGAACGCTTGATTTGTAAAAAAAAAAAAAAAGAAAAGAAAGAAATTCCCATAACAAATGAATGACCTGAGAGGGGTGGATGTAACAAAAGCAGTGATTGATTAGCCTCCCATCCCCACTGGTTACATTATATTTGTTGTTCTGCTTTTGTGATGTCCAGGTTCGGCTGAAAACAACCACATCAGAGGTAAAGGGGATGATCCAGGATAGACTGAAGAAGGAGGACGAAATCAAGCATTCTATGGAGCTCAGCAGAGTGGGTTGCCGTATAAATTCAACAAAGTTTTGCTATTTTAAACATGCTTTTGTGTATCCTATAAAGTAATTAAAACAATGTATTAACCTGTTAACAATCCTGTATAATTGGCTCTGCAATTACACATCATGCGTGTGATTCATTTTGTGTGATTAATTGAAAATGTTGACATCCACAAGAATCATTGGTCATTTCATAAATACTGCAGGGGTTGACACTAAGGTCTCAGAGGCACTTGCCCGTCGGGCAAGTACAGGTCATGTTCTACTTGCCCAAAGGTCATGCCCAATCGTCCATTATAATATGATAGGTAAAGATTTTAATTATCGCTCAATTTAACACTTATTTCTTTACTTACTGAGTCTGTGCGATTAAAAATGTCACACCTCAATACCTCCAAATCCAAATACCATACTGTAGCTATGATTGAATATGTCTATGGTTTCACACTTGTTATTTCATTTTTTTTTTTTTTTTACTTCACCTGCCCTGAACATCTACTTCACCTCCATGGCCAAAAATCTGGTCAATAAACTGCCCGCTCCATCTGGGCTGTTTGGTGTTAGGCACATCTTGAAATTCTACAGGAACCTTGGGGTATGCAAAGACAACTTTAAACTTGCCACGGTGTCAACTGATGAAGTGTTTAAAAAACTGCGCACCCTACCTCAATTCAAGGCCGCTGGCCATGATAAAATTGCCCCCAAATTTCTCATAGACTCAGCTGCCACCATTGCCCCAATCATTACCCATATTATTAATCTATCTATCAAGCAGGGTTATGTCCCCCAGGACTTCAAATTAGCCAAGGTAACCCCCCTGCACAAAAAAGGCAGTAAACTTGACCCTGGCAACTACAGGCCAATCTCAATCCTTAGTTCCATCTCTAAGGTAATGGAAAAAATTGTCTATGAACAGGTGGCTAGATATCTTGAAGAGAATAAACTGATCTACGAGTTCCAGTCTGGCTTCAGAGAGTCCCATTCCACAGATACATGCCTCATCTATTTGAATGATTACATCAAACGTGAAATTCACGATGGCAAATATTGTGGCATGGTCATGCTGGACCTCCAGAAGGCATTTGACACCGTCGATCATTCTATTCTGATCGAAAAACTCAAAGCTATTGGTCTTGATAGCACAGCAGTGAGATGGATGCACTCTTACTTGGTGGGGAGGGAACAGATGGTGGAAGTCAACGGAACCCTGTCCCCCCCCCTCCCAGTAAACTGTGGAGTACCTCAAGGGAGTATACTAGGACCACTGTTGTTCTTAATATACGTAAACGACATGTCATCTGCTTGTGACTGCAATCTGTTTCTGTTCGCGGATGACTCGGCTCTCCTAGTCTCAGGCAGAGACATTTTGCAGGTTGAAAAGGCCCTTAACTGTGAACTTAACAAGATCTGCACCTGGCTCAATGACAACAGACTCTCAATTCACCTAGGCAAAACTGAATGTATCCTCTTTGGATCTAGTCAGAAACTTAGCCTAGTTGAGAACTTCACAATTAAAGTAGGTGACACTGTGATAGAAAGAAAAAACCACATCTGCTACCTGGGTTGCATCCTGGAGACTAACCTATCCAGTGAAAAAATGACCACCAAGGTAATCAATAAAGTCAATCAACGAATTCGCTTCTTGCAAAGAGTTGCCCCACTGATCAATATTAAATCCCGAAAGACACTAGGAGGTGCTCTTATTGGGCCCCTCATTGATTACGGAGTCCTTGTCTGGTATCGCGACGCCCCAGCTGCCTTAAAGCTAAAGCTCCAAACAGCCCAAAACAAACTAATTAGGGTTGTGCTTGGTCTCCCTCCTCTGACCCACCTTACCGAGCATCACCACGAAAGCGTGGGGTGGCTCAAAGTAGCTGACAGAGTACAGCATCTTGCAATGGGCCTGGTGTACAAGATACACTACACCTCCAAGATTCCCATGTACCTGACAAACTACTTCTTAAAGGTCAAGGATGTTCACGATCATAACACCAGAGGCAGCTCCACTAATCATCATCAGCGTAGATTTAACACTAAACAAGGCGCTAACTCGTTCTCCTGCTATACCATCAACATGTGGAACGCCCTTCCACAAGCCCTAAAGGAGAGCAAATCCCTAGCCTCCTTCAAAATTGGTATGAAAAGTCACCTTCAGACAGCAGCTACCCGTGACTTGTAAATAGACTAAGCCCCCATGCTCCCCCCCCCCTTTTTCTTTGTATTCTGCCTTTTGTATTTGATGTTATGCTTTTGAAACTGATATTATCCTAGATAAAGTACTATGTTCTATCCGTCTGTCTTTCAATGTTATATGAGATACTTAAAGTGTGGTTCCTGTGGAAATAAGCCTCGGCTTTCTAGGATCTCCTTTTAGTTGACCTTGTACCAGTGATTTGTACTGTCATGAAACTGTACTTTTTTCTATTGCAAACTTCTAATAAATTCTTCAATCAATCAATGATGTTTTATTTACCTGCCGGGGGCAGGTGGGCAAGCCTTAGTGTCAATGCCTGTACTGTATACCTTTTATGTATTTATGTTTCCCATATTAACCCATTTAGGCCTAGAATTAATTAATGCTTTAACTATTGATAGCAGATATACAAGCTCACAGCGAGCTTGTAGATCTGCTATTTTGGATAAATCATGATATTTTTTGCATGTCTTTGAATATATCTTTACATATCTACATTTGTAACTCAAATATTTGCTTCTGTGTGGTCCCAGGAACAACATATTTTTGAGATTGGGGTCTACGGCCAAATAAATGTAATTGTGGGGGTCCTTGACATGAAAACATTTGAGAACCACTGATTTAGAAGAGGGATTCAGAAGACATTTATAGAATCGGGTCAAAAATATTCAAAGACAAATGTTCAAGATTTTTCAAAAATAGCAGATTCACAAGCTCGCAGTGCGGCACTCGGTGCTCTGCTATTTTTTAACAGTTTAAGCATAAAATAACGGTTAGAGTGGTTCAAATCTAAACGGTTGTGTTCCCTGCTGTTTCCAGATGAACTCCAGGAAGGAGGTGGAGGGTGTCAGGCAGGTGTTCACTGCAGTGCTGAGCTCCATAGAGAGAGGCCAGGCCCAGCTGATAGAGAGCATCCAGGAGCAGCAGGCCCAGGCCCAGAGGAGAGCCCAGGGCCTCCTCGCGCTGCTGCAGCAGGAGCTCCAGCACCTGGAGAGCAGGAGAGCAGAGCTGGACACCCTCCTGCACACTGAGGACCACCTCCACGTGCTGCAGGTACTAGGGATGGGACCATAAGTGATATTATCGTTTTATCGTGATAAAAAAACACTCACGATAATCGTATCGTGGAAATTCAATTTATCGTGAAATCGTCCTCCGTCATGCACTGGATAAATTCAGCTTTTGTTTGCAGAGCTGCATATCCAGTGCCATTTAAACCCTCTATTGGTAAAACGTACTTATAATATACGTACTTGATACAGTCTTTTTTTCACTCTCTACCAAATCTCTTTGCCAAACAATAGCCGATCTACTAGCTCACAACGTGTCGCAACGTGATGCATTGTGAGCTTGTAGATTTGATATTTCTTGAATTAAAATAAATGCATAAAAGAAATAACCCCCCCCCCCCCATCTTGTCTTCTCTCCTTATTTTCTCTTCTCTGCTCTTCTCTTCTCTTCTCTTCTCTTCTCTTCTCTTCTCTTCTCTCTCTCATGTTTATCTTTCGTTAGAAATTCCCATCTCTCAGCTCCCCTCCAGCCTTGAAGGACTGGTCAGAGATCAGTGTCCACTCACACACGTGTGTAGGGACAGTAAGGAGAGCAGTGGCCCGCATTGAAGACCTGCTGCAGCCGGCCTTGAAGAAGCTGTCCATACAAGGTCAGATTTGCTGTCATTGAAAAAAAGTTGTATCATTACCAGTAGTTGTTGCTAATATACTGCGTGAATGAATGAATTCATGCATTTTGATTTTTCGCGTCTTGTCATAAAACCCATCGCTTATGTGATTATAAGACACCAAAAACATAAATAAACAATATCACATTCACTTCCTGGAAACAGAAACTGCACAAGTAAAAAAAGAAAATATTTGATTGAATACCCCCAAACCAAAATAAACTAGTGAGACGCCTCAGGGCGACAAGCGATGGTCGCGCCATGTCTTGGCCGTCTGGCCATTGAGGTATATCAGACCAGTTATATGGAGACCCTGGTACCCAATATCCATGTACTGTATATGGAGATATGCTGTGAGACCCCAAACATGCTTACTCAGCTATTCGTTATGTGAAAATCCTATGACATCTATCACATCTGACATCATACATATAGTTATGCCCATACATGGAGATCCCTGTCTGAACCAGCCACACAGATATGGGCTGTCTTCCTCCATGTATGGGCATTCCCAAGTCCTGTTAGATATGGGCCTAATATCAATGACATAGGGGATCTCCATATATGGGCATAAAAGGGATTCTGTTAGAGTGGTTCCCATGACATCACAGTGATGTCAAAGCATCATGTCAGAGTGGCAAACCCATAGACCACGCCTGACACTGTGGTTCCACTGACACATCACTGTGACAGGGGAACCACAGTGTCAAGCGGGACCCCTCCAGACGGACGGATGTATACGGACAAGCTGTGATGGTTCTGATAGTAAACTGCCACACATGTGTTTTCTTTGTATCTGCAAGTGCCAATCTCTTCTCGCTGCGTCACTTAACAAAATCAAATCTTTTTACACATAATCTTTGATGTTTTGATGATCCTGATATAATATTTTTTATGTTCTTTAACTAATTTTGCTTCATAATTCTATTGAATTTCAGAGCATGAGAGGATGCAACAGTTTGTAGGTACGGTTATCTATTGTTTTTCCCTACTTTTCTTTAGAGAAGGATTTTTTAACTTAGTGACTTTTAATATCTAAACTGGGTCTGTCTTCCACCAGAGGAGGTTCATCTGGACCCCAGGACAGCCAACCCCTGGCTGGTGGTGTGTGAGGATGGAACACAGGTCAGGGATGGAGACGTTGAACTGGACGTAGCTGATTCACCACAGCGCTTTGACACAGCACCCTGTGTCCTCGCCGTCAAGGTACGGCATGTTTTGATGAAGTGCTTTAGGCACAAAGCGATTCACTCAACTTATGATACGTTTGAATCACGATACTAGGTTCACGATACGATTTTCACGATTTCTTAAAGGACAACTTTGTTTTTTTACAACAAGGGTTCATATTTTAGATTGTAATTAGAGAAAATGCGTGCGTGCAAGTGGCTAAATATGTCTTTTTAGGCTCAATAAGCCCATTTCCATGATGCACCACAATCTTTCATGGGCACATTTGACTTGACTTGGTTTATTGTGTCTAAAAAGACATATTTAGCCACTTGCACGCATGCCCCCACCAACTGAAATCAAGGTTATTAAAATCGCTAAAACTATAGAAAGAAGTAAATGAAAACATTTTAACACTCATCTTTTCTCTTCTCTAATTACAATCTAAAATATGAACCCTTGTTGTAAAAAAACGAAGTTGTCCAAAACTTCCTGAATGATAATACCTAAACATTATAAACACCCGATAGCTGAATGGTTAGGGTGATACCACTTAGTCGTCTCCGGGTAGCTCAGTCGTTAGAGCACTTGCCTATTGACCGCAAGCTACTGGGTTTGATCCTGGGCACCACCAACCAGTGTATGCAAGTCTGGTAGCTGATAGAAGGTTTTGCGCTTCACCTCAGCAATCCATCTCCCAGGAGTCTAGCATCAAATTGAGGGGATATACAGTACATATAGACAAAAGCCAAAGCTTGACATTGGTGTCTTTTTCCGGGTTGCCAGACCATTTGCTGCATGTCACTCTCCTACTCTCGCTGTGTGTCCCGTCTCTCTCCACTGTGACTATCTAATAAAGGTAAAAAAATTTAATAAAATAGCGACTTGTGCACCAGCAGAGTGCACCATGAGGTGCACTCACCACACATCACCACTGGCATCACCAGGAATGCTGGTCCCTCATTGGCTGTTAATGATGTCGTTGCCAGAAATGCTGGTCCCTGATTGGGCTACGGGCCCACAGCTACCTACCTACCTATCAACCTACATACCTACCTACTTACATACACAGCCGAACGCAGTACTTGCGCACTCTGCTGGCTGGCGTGCTCTGCTGGCGCAAGTAAAGACCCCATCTCCTTCATGCCATGCAGGGTTTCTCCACCGGGAGGCACTACTGGGACGTGGAGGTCGGAGCCAAGACGGCGTGGGACTTGGGCGTGGCCCGAGAGTCTATCAACAGGAAGGGCAAGGTCACCCTGTGCCCGGACGACGGCTACTGGTCCATTTGCCTGCGGAAGGGGAGTGAGTACCGGGCGTGCGCGGGCCAGGCGGTGGTCCTGCACCCCCGCCAGAGGCCCCACACCGTCGGGGTGTTCGTGGACTACGAGGAGGGGACGGTGTCGTTCTACGACGCCGTGGCCAGGTCTCACATCTACTCCTTCACCGAGTGCTGCTTCACAGAGCGCCTGTTCCCCCTGTTCAACCCGGAGATGAGTGACGGCGCCGACAACAAAGCGCCGCTCGTCATCTGTCCCGTCCGCCAGTCTCCCGTCAGCGGAGAGGAGGACGCAGAGGACGTTACGATATAACAGTGGTGGTTCTCAACCTGTGGGCCGGGACCCACCGGTGGGCCGCGAGGACGTTGCAAGTGGGCTTCTCAATAATTGGCAAAACAAAACAAACAAAGGAAGTGGTCAGATTGGTGGGCCGTGAATGTCTTTGAGATTTTCGAGCCTGATCCAGAAAAGGTTGAGAACCACTGTCTGCAATAGGCATTATTTGTACTTTTACAATTCACTCTGTCCCCCTCCTCCCCACAAAGCACTTAGATATTTAACAAATGGGTGATTTAGCCTGCTTTTCTAATGACGTTTTAAATAAAAAATGTAAAAGCATAATTTTCAATGTGTCATATCAGGTTTTTATACAAGACACTTAATACTAGTAAGACGCCTAAGAGCGAAAAGCGGTCGCGCCATCTGTCTTGGCCGATAACTCAAATATTTAACCACCTGGCCCCCCTGTTTTGGGCGTGTCATTATTGTCAAACATCTTTACTGTAGATTATTTAAAAAAAGTTTCATAAGTTTTCAACACATTTCAGAAATGATCTAAAACTATGTATTCAAAAATAGCTAAAATAGCAGATCTGCAAGGTCACAATGCATCCTAATGTGGAGTGTTGTGAGCTTGCAGATCAGTTATTTTGTCTATTTCTGCATGAAACTGTCATATGACAAAGTACCTGTATGTGACAAAGTATAACGCATTTTCTCACTTCTCTGTCTGTTTTACGGTATGTATTTGTTTTTAATGTATTAGTTGTTATAGTATACAGTACAGTAATACCATTCTGCTTTACACATTTTTGGCCTTCCCTTAAAGTCTTGGCAACAGCTTCCGCTCTGCCTCTTTCCGTTCTCACCCACGGCCCTTCACCTCTCTTGGAATAAACTGTAAAGCACAGATCTGAGAGCAGCCGCGTCGCTCGCTTATAAACTCCCACATCTATCAGAGTCCAGGCCACAGCACTGACTCTGGGTCAGCATTCTGCTGCTAATCAGATTATCAACCAGATGGGATTAGCTTTGGAGCAGATGGGGCCACATAGGCAACACACCCGAGAGGCAAGGCAGGTTTCTGTGGCACATGATCTGATGTGAGATCATGAGAATGCGTGTAATGTGTTCTAGAACTGTAGTTGTAACTGTGTTTTTTAGGGAGGCCCTGAGATTAGACCATTACAGTAGTAATTCACTTGCTGGTGAGATAATCTTGATTGGACGTTGATCTTCAAATTCTGTCTGTATCTAAAGATTATAATAATAGGCTTTAATAACAGAAAGCAACATGTAGTTAATATACTATTGTAACTCCCATTGACATGTTTTTTTTTAACACTCACCAACAATGAAGTAACCATCCATACCACTGCACTCTCCGGAGAGTAGTCTGTATAAGTCGCGCGATCGTGTCCCTTGGCGAAAGGGGGTGGATTTAAAGGGGCTGTGGGTGGGATCGTGGGATAGTAACCAGACACAGAGACAGACCTACCGGATGACAGCATAGCAGGAGCACCTCACACACACTCCTTCTTCAATAGAGAAAGACATCGTTTTTGGATGACCGGGAAACGGTAGGTTAATCAGTTTGTGGATGCAGTTTAATATTGGGTACAGTAATTGCACCAGGAGTATTTTCAATGTTTTAATGCAGTGTTTCCCTTAACTCTGACAGTGTACAAATGGTACCAAATGGACCCGTTAGGGTTCATTTGGTTCCATTTGTACACTGTCAGAGTTACATACTTGCAAGGGTCAATTTAGACCCCCATAAAGGAACATAGAGAGTCCCTGAAATCCACTTTGAGAACCACTGTTTTAATGTATATTTTATAGAGTTCTAGCTAATTATAGGATACTCCGAGTCAATATAATGTATTGGCAAATGTGTCATGTGTTTAATTTTATTCATGTCAGCTGAATCATACCTACCAACAACAGCCACCAACCTGTGACAGAAAGTTGTTGCTATAATGGTTCAGACCATTTTCTTCCCCCAGTATCACCTGTCCACTGAGAAAGTATACAAGTTCTCACAAATCGTTCTCATGTGTTCAATTGGACGGACGACTGCCGTGGAACTGACGGGACAGTACAGCCCCTGAAGTGTTGAGCAGCTTAGGCACACAGACGTCTGTTTACTTTACTCAAGCAAAAAAACAGATTACCATCACAAATTGACCGTCTGCGTTGTAGCCAGAGTTTTAATAACAGCATCAGATGATCAAATAAGAGCATAATGTTTAATAGCCAAATATACTGTAGATCTCGTGTTGACACTTTTTCATAGATTGGCAAAGCGGGGTCATAATTATTGACTGGTACACATGGTACTGGCTAGGGACAGCAGGGCTTTATAATAAGTACAAGGGTTTTGTGCAACTTGCACAGAACACAGCCTGTGGGGCGAAATAATGAACACAGCCTCTTGTATGTCTCGGACTGTGGAAGACATACAAGTCCTGGAACAGTCCAAGACAGTACAAGAGGCTCTGTGCATACTTTGTCCCAGTAGGGCCAGGGTGCATTCAGGCACTGCTGGCACAGCTGATGGTTGGAAGTATTAGTGTAGACAATGAATGACAATATAGTTTTATGTGCATTAGACTGCTGTAGCACAAGATCGTTCTACTTATTAGCTTTATTATAGTAGTATTATTATAAGAAACAGAATGTGGAATTCTCTTGTACATAAATATTTATACATTTACATTTAAAATAAAATAATTAGACAATACGAAGACGACAAATAGGATATGATTTGACTTTTTCATTACTTGTGTAAAGTATTGTTCTTCCTGCTCATGGATGTATTAGATTAAATACATTATACTTTGGTAGTAGCCTACTGTGATACACTACCATGTGTGAAATGAAATGAAATTAATTTAAAGGTTTGAAAAGCAAAATATGTATCATGAGCTTAAATTGCCTTTTGTTTTAAGACTGGGCTAGTCCCTTGGGGCGCCCGCTGGCCTAGTGGTCAAGGCGCATATCACATGCTAAGCTATGATGCCTGCTGGCATCGCCAGTTCGATTCCCGATCCGGATGACCTTTGCCACATGTCATTCCCCATCTCTCTCCCCATTTCCTGTCAGTCTACTGTCCTATCAAAAAAGCCATAAAAAAGCCCAAAAAACTAAAATCTAAAAAAAAAAGACTGGGCTAGTCCCTCTGTTTAGCTTGACATGCACTGCACGACTGAATACATTTCTTTTTTTGTCTGTTCAACTTTCTCTTTTCAACTGGTTCTCGATTCTGGATGAATTCAACCCACCATCCAGGCGCCAGCCAACCCCCAAATCTACCACTGATGTTCAGTACCTGAAGACTGCTGACTGGTTGCGGCTGAACGCAGCGGCGTCATGTCGATAGAGGTGGATGAGACAGCCGGGGACCTCCCTGTCAGAGATGTGGGGCTGATGAGAGGGGGGCTCATGCCAACTGTCACAGGTACGTGTCTTTGTGTGTTCATTTTGTGCCCACCTTTATGCGTGTACATTTACAGTATTAGCCCTATTCACGGCCCGCCCACCTACTTCCGTTTTTCAGTATCCCCTGGGTGCTGACTTCAATTTAGAAGGGGAAACTATACTGGACTTAAAGCCAACAAATCGTTATTTCTAAAATTATAATGCTTTGTGCCGTTTACTATCTTGTGTTCTTGATCATGCTAGCCGTATTTTATACTTTACTATTCGGAAATTGCATTAAATTTGCGATTTCTGTGCTAACTCTATAGGCTTATAGTAGGATTTTCCCCTTCAAAACGGGACTTCAGCACCCGGGGGATGCTGAGTGGGCGGGTCGTGAATAGGGCTAATTGTGGGCAGTGTTCATTTTGACAGCAAATTTAGATTTAGTTTAACCAGTATAGAGAAACGAAGCCATGTCGTCATTTGTGCGTAATGTCGCCCTCTAGGGGGTTCATGCTGGTATTGTTTTGTATTCAAATCGCCATAGGGGATTCTGCGAACGCCGCATATAAGGTCTGTGTTAAAAAAATAAACACACCATGTGCGCGTTTCTGTCAGCGGGGGGGTTCTGCATAGTTTATGATATTCATTCATATCTGATATAGCCTGTTGTAACTCGTTTCTAGCGTTTATTGTGTTACTCTTTGGGTAAATCTGTACATTTCCACCTTAGTCGATGCTTCATATCCATTTGGGTCAATCCGAGAGCATGGTGTGTTTATATTTTTAACACAGACCTTATATGCGGCGTTCGCAGAATCCCCTATGGCGATTTGAATACAAAACAATACCAGCATGAACCCCGTAGAGGGCGACATTTCACGCCATTTCACGGAAGTGACATCACACTTCGCTACTGAATTCTGAATGAAATTAATTTAGTTTTAGTCATATTTTCACCTTACATAATATTATTGTCTGAAAAGTTTTTAGTTTTAGTCGACTAAATATCAGAAGATTTTTGTCGACTAAATCTACAGTTCATTTTGTCGACAAAAATGTATTTTTGTGGGCCTTGATGGCATTGTAATGTCTGATTTTAAATTGGTTACATCCTGAATATAGCCGATCTACAAGCTCACAACGCGTCGCAGTGCACCGTGTTGTGAGCGTGTAGATCTGTGCAACATCCGAGTGCAACCAAACTTAATTAAACAAACTAAATAAAATGTCTTGTCTTTTAGTTCTACTCTTCCCCACTAGTCCCTCCATAACATTTAATCTATATATTTAGTCTAAGTTTTAGTCATCATAGCTTCGTTTCTATTTCGTTTTTGATTTAGTTTTCATTAGTGAAAAAAGGTAGTCATAGTTTTAGTCAACAAAATGCCCACCTTTATGCATGTAGAATCAGATTTATTGTGGTTGCTTGTCTTTGAACTCATCCAACGCCGATTTTCTATAACTTTCCTGTCCGCTCCTCAGATTCTGTGCGTGAAGTGAAGCCCTGGAAAAAGTCTCACTCCATGAAGATGAAAGGTATATTATTATTATATAATGATCATTAACCACAATCCATTTAGGAAAACATTGTCATAGCTTAAATAGTTTGCTTTACAGCTGTGGTACTTACTTCACAAAGGACACACGTGTGAAATGAGGTTAAAAGCTAATCCTGGATTTGTTTTGTGTGTAAAGAGGCTCTCACACTACCTGATATCATTCCTTGACTTTTCTACGTATTTCCAGTATGTATGTACTGTATTGGAATTCGTGCTGTGACTTAACGTATCAACCTCTAACAAACACAGAAGATCACACGGTCTAGAGACGGAACACGCTGTGGACAAACACTGCATGCTGTAGCATACTCAAATTATTGGTTAGGAATGTGACAAAAACAAATCTCCATTCAAGGCTTCGTGGGGTGTGTAATTTATAGAAATGATGTAATCTTTTGGGTGAACTACTCCTTTAAAATGCCTTTGAACAACTTCCACAATATGTCTGATATCTGTGTGTGTGTGTCTGTACGTCTGTTTCTTTCTCTCTCTGTCACTGTTTGTCTCTGTTGCTCATTCTCTGTCACACTATCGCCTCTCTCTCTCTCTCTCTCTCTCTCTCTCTCTCTCTCTCTCTCTCTCTGTGTCTCTCTCTCTCTCTCTCTCTCTGTGTCTCTCACTCTCTCTCTCTCTGTCTCTCTCTCTCTCTCTCTGTCTCTCTCTCTCAGACCCACAGCGTCTCTTCAAGGTTCCCAGGGAGCACCTGGAGGAACAGTGTCTCCGCTTGATAGAGGAGAACAGTGTGCTGAGACAGCACACCATCACACAGGAACAGAAGATTCGCAGGTAGCGCACACACGCACACATACACACACACATACACAAGCACACACACACACACACACACACGCACGCACGCACGCACGCACGCACGCACGCACGCACGCACGCACGCACGCACTCAATCTGGCGTTAACATTTCACGTCAATCAAGTTCAATTCGCTAGTTATTCTCATTATTGTGTTATATGTACTTCATGAATGTCATTATTTTGTTCATTTTTATTTTCATTTTATAGCCTATTAATCTACAAGAGATATAAGAGAAATAAACAAACAAAACAAAATATTTAGTCCTACTTACTGGAGCCAATGTTTTAATTTGTTGAATTTAACCCTCTTTAAAAGAAGAGGAACAACAAGTACTGTGAACACATATTCTATTCTTATTAAACTTAATTTAGGCTCCGTTGTGCGATGATGTTGCACACCCAAAAGAGGAACAGCATGTTTGTAGGCCGGCTATTCCCGGCGCCTGACAAAGTATGAATTGGGCCAGGGACGTGCTGGGCCCCTGATTCAGCCCGGGAAAAAGAGTTGGAGAGGGCCCCATTTTATTTTTTATTTTTTTATATTTCGTCGTTGTCGGGTGGAAACCTTATGTGTCCAAAACCGTTTGTTTTGTATTTATCATTTTAAAAATGATATAAACTAGTGAAAACAGCCGATCTACAAGCACACAACGCCTCGCACCGCGAGGCGTTGTGTGCTTGTAGATCTGCTCTTTTCACTACTTTTGTGCAACGGCCTTGTATGATGAAGCAGGGCTTTGCTTTGTGAAAAAAATTATACATTTGAAACTTGGAGATACGAGGTTTCTGCCCGACAGTGACGATTTACTTTGTTGGCCGCACAGCCCCCAAAATGGAACGAAGGCTGACATTTTATTTTTTATTTTTTCCTAATGGCCGTCCTGGACCGGCTGGGAATGAACCGGCCGTTCGGGAGTTGTCCCGCTTTTCCCAATGGCCAGCACGTCCCTGAATTGGGCTTTATCCTTCACCTTCAGTTCTGATACACTGAACTCCTTTCCATCCTCCAGGCACTGGTCTAAAGTAACTAAGTACATTTATTGAAGTACTGTACAATTTTGAGGTATTTTTTTCTTTACTGGAGGATTTCCAGTTTTCAGTCATTCTAATCCATTACATTTCAGAGGCATATACTTGTAGGCTACTCCACAATTATTTGAAACTTTAGTTACTAGTTACTTTGTAGATTTTGATAATTATTCCAAAACACACATTAACTTCAAGCCTATTAGTCCGGGAAAAAAAGGGTGATTTTTCGCTGAACGTGGATTCGCCTGTAAAAGTTTTTTTCTCAACTGATTCTTGTAGCTTGGGGTCACCTCTTAAGGATTCAAGAGGATGACCAGTGATATCCATTGAGCATTTTTTATTATTAACCCCTTAATGCCTGAAACATGGGCTCCCATTGACTTTCTATACAGGAGGAAAATACCCAGAAAAAGATTATTTTTCGGGGTATTTAAGGAGGATCTGAGGGGTCTAACTAGGGGTTTGTCATGATGCTGAATCCATTGCAGTCATTTGTTTTGCACAAAAAACATTCCGTGGGCTAGAAATAGCCTCAGAAAACAATACACGTATGGGTGAGTATTCATGTTAGTCGGAGGCCTTAGGGTTTTTTTTCTCGTGCTAATCAGTCTAAAAGTGCAAAATTTTGCACAGATGTAGCTCAGGGCATGCTCTAATGATTTAGCTAGGTCGGCGACCTTCGGGGTCACCACAACACCGACAAAACTCTGAAAAGTGATGACTCATCACTTTTCATCACTAAAGTCGATGGGAGCCCAACTTGATTTGGCCGCTGTGGCGACCCCGAATGTCGCAGACTCTGGCGCCCTAGTTAAATCATTAGAGCAAGCCCTGAGCTACATCTGTGCAAAATTTTGCACTTTTAGACTGATTAGCACGAGAAAAAAAACCCTAAGGCCTCCGACTAACATGAATACTCACCCATACGTGTATTGTTTTCTGAGGCTATTTCTAGCCCACGGAATGTTTTTTGTGCAAAACAAATGCCTGCAATGGATTCAGCATCATGACAAACCCCTAGTTAGACCCCTCAGATCCTCCTTAAATAACCCGAAAAATAATCTTTTTCTGGGTATTTTCCTCCTGTATAGAAAGTCAATGGGAGCCCATGTTTCAGGCATTAAGGGGTTAATAATAAAAAATGCTCAATGGATATCACTGGTCATCCTCTTGAATCCTTAAGAGGTGACCCCAAGCTACAAGAATCAGTTGAGAAAAAAACTTTTACAGGCGAATCCACGTTCACCCCCATTTTTCCCGGACTATATATACATTTTGACCATTTGAAAATAGCTGTACATTTTGATGGTTACCAGTACTTTTGTACTTTTACGCAAGTACATTTTGAATTTACTTGTATTTCTACATTGCTGTTTTGATACTTTTACTTACGTGAAAAAACATGAATAGTGTTTTTCCACCAACTCGTCCCCCAGGATGTCCACCAAGCTCATGCGTCTCCAGCAGGCCCGTCCCGGGACGGCGTCGGCCAGGGACACGGACATGGAGGACAACATCCAGGAGCTGGAGGCACGCGTCAGCAAGCTGGAGGGCCAGAAGAGGGCGCTGCAGAACAAACTGCAGCTGGCCAGGCAGACCGTCATGGACCTGGGAACCACGCGCATGCACTACAGGTTCACTAAAGGTGAGTGGTGGCAGAACCCAGGAGTCAGGGACGTGTTATTTGGAATCGCACAAGAGTTCTGGGCGAGAGCCACTCGTTTTCTATTGCAGGGATTCACAAACTTTTTTGGCTCGGGGCACCCCTATAGATATTGTTTTCATCCGAGGCATCCCTACATTATTATATTCCTAATTTTCACTCCCAGCACCTTATATGTATAGCATATTTTAGCGATTATGTTGCGAGGAAAGCGAGATAATAGCCATTTTGGTTTAGAACTGACTGAAAATAACTTTGTACTTCAAGTTTAAAATTATACTAAATATATTTTTAAAAGTCCAAATAAATTTCAAATATTATCAAATTATCTCACGGCACCCCTGGACTGCCGTCGCGGCACCCCAGGGTGCCCCGTCACCCACTTTGAAAACCCCTGTTCTATTGACCATGACGAAGTTGGTCCGACCAGGTTAACGTTCACCAGGTTAACATTCACCAGGTTAACATTCACCAGCGTCGGCAGGTTAGAATTTCACCAGGTTAGCATTCACCAGCGTTAGTAGGTTTAGGTGGTCGCACCTCTGCGCGATCAGCGCTCCCTAGCTCCGGTTCAGCCAATAAGAAGCTTCCGTGGGTGGGATTTTCCCAGAACTCATGTGCGATAGAGCATCGCAGCGGAAGTGGATTCCTGGGGTCACTACGTCATTCCCCATTCATTTTCGCCATAGACTTTTACAAAAATATTTATAACAATTATGTTAAGCCTCGAACCAAGCCATCCAGGATGGAGGTGAATCATGACCATATAACCTTTGATCCTATGTGAAAACATATTTTAATATTACATTATTTGATATACTACATTTAATAACTACCCTTTGTTTAGCGATTTTCAAAATGTTCTTTTCATAGAAAAAAAGGTTATATGGTCATGATTCACCTCCATCCTGGATGGCTTGGTTCGAGGCTTAACATAATTGTTATAAATATTTTTGTAAAAGTCTATGGCGAAAATGAATGGGGAATGACGTAGTGACCCCAGGAATCAACTTCCGCTGCGATGCTCTATAGGGACGTGCAGAGAATGTTAGAGAGGCAGGGGCTGAAATCTCTAAAGGGCCTTTTCTAAAATAGCAGACCCTCCAAGCTCACAACGGTCAGCTATTTTTCGGTGCTTATACCACACTGAACCAAGCATAATCAAGTGAATACTGGAGATGTGGCGTAACGGCATGGATTTCTACACAGAGACGGCAATTCTTTCAACATAAGATGCTGCATTCAAGTTCAGGAGAGTTTGGACAAGGCATTTCTCTTGAATGCTGCCTTCAGGTATAGCATGGAAAGAGGGAATTTGCATTTCCGTCATAAAAACTGCATTCGTGGTCTGGAGAGAGCACTTTTTACAGACAGATAAAAGGGCAGGGGCTCGAGCCCCCTTCAATGTGTGCACGTGCCTGCCAGGAATACACTAACTTTTTCTTTCCATGTTTGGGTCGCGGACCCATTGTTTTGTTTTATTTTCAGTAATTAAAAAGCAAAGTTGTGAGCTTGTAGATCTGCTATTTTCACTAGATTGGGTCCCTGGTACCCATCAGATTTCTCTTTTGGGTCTCAAGCTAAAAGGATTGGGAAGCAGTGCTTTAAAGTGTGCGTGCATGCATGGCACACGTGAAACACTGCATATAGAGGACAACTCCTAAACAATGGCGTCTAACACCCAAAGACTTCGAGTATTCTCCCTGTTTCTGATGCGAACCTTCTTTCCTTCCTGCCTCTGCTGTCAGGGCGGGGTTTGGACGGAGAGGGCGGAGTCAGGAGAGCGGCTCAGACGGCCCCGCCTCGTTACGGCCCCGCACTGGAAGACACCAGAGACAACGAGAGATTGTAAGTATGGTAGTACGTCCTGCATACATGTATGTGTTTATGGATGCAATACGGATGTTTTAACTACCCTGTTAATTATAGGCCTGTCACAATTATTACATAATCGTCTAATCACAATTATTTGACATAATCTCAATTATTTTGTCATAATCATCATAATCGTTTACATGTTGAAACATTTTCAAATGTTCATATTTTCAAACATTTAAAAGAATAGTGGAAACAGCAGATCGGCTATTTCCACTATCAATGTCCTTTTTTAAGTATAAAGTTGTCAAATATGTTTTACGTGTCATCTGTCATGTGCAACTTCAAAGCCTACAAGCCAAACAGAAATGTAATTGTCAATGACAAAAACGCAATTAAATTGTTAATTGCAATTATTTGAGTGACAAGTAATCGCCATGTAAAATGTCATAATCGTGGCAGCCCTACAGAATAGAAGTGTTATTAGATCGTTTTCTTTTCCGGTGAAAGCCCTCTCTCGTTTTTCCTAAAAAAGACACTGTCATTTGTCACAGTAGGATTGCATTAGGACACCTCTGTGAGGCTATAGGATCTTCACCAAGTCTGACATTCCTCTGTTTCCCACCCTCCCACATACCTCCCTTGCCTTCCCTCCCTCTCTCCTTTCAACCCCCCAACCCCTGGCAGAGTAACATTTGTGATGGGGTCACCAAAAGAAATTCCCTCATAATATGGGGTTGTGATATAAAAAGGTTTGAGAACCCCTGCCCTAAACCATTGCTTCATTCTGCCACCTCGACCCATCCCCCCTTCCTCTGTCCTCCACCCATTCCTCCGCCCTGTGTCTTCCACCTGGGCCTCACAACTCCCTCTCTCTGTCCAGTAAAGGAGTAGTTCACCCCCAAAATGACTTTTTTTTCTATTGATTACTCATGCCATGGAGACTTCAATAATATTAACTAGAGAAATTGCAATTTGGGAAATTGCGAGTGTGGTTGCCTAAAAAGTTACCTTACTCTTACATCACGTTAAAGTTACTCACTATATATGGTGTTTCCCATTCAAAGTCAATGGGAAAGGTCAGATACCTAAAAGTTACTCACTATATATGGAGTTTCCCATTCAAGTCAATGAGACTAAGAGTTGTAAAAACTGCAAAATTCCCCAGAGTAATAATGTGGTTGCCCTGGCAACCACACTAATTAATTAATAATAATATTGTTTCTTTTTTTCCCCCCGCATTCCTAGACAAAATGTTCAAGATTTTCTTAAATATACCCCCATTAATGGGGACCCAAATGCATTTGTGTCCCCATCCGGAATCAATGTAGGTACATTTATTTGGATGAAATTATTGTATAATCAATTGAAAAAAGTCATTTTGGGGGTGAACTACTCCTTAAAAAGGATCAAATACTCATCAAATAATATAATAAAAATATCAATACCACAATGTAGAAAATACTCTGTTACAATTAAATGTCCAGTGTTAAAACTTTAGTAAAAGTTGATTCAATGGGGGTACATTTACAATAATTACATTTTTGTCATAGGAATGCGACAAAAAACAAAACAAAAAATATATATATTAATGAAATCAAGTCTCCATGGTGTGAGTAATCAATAGTAAAAAGGTCATTTTGGGGGGTAACTACTCCTTTTAACGATTCTCCTCTGTCTGGCCCACCCCAGCAGGGCCAGTGTGATGGAGACCCAGCAGAGCAGGGTGGCAGAGCTGGAGCTGGCTGCGTTGCGGGACACCCTGAGAGAGAGGGACAGAGAGATGGAGGGAGCCATGAAGGACCTGAGGAAACAGCAGGCTGACATGCACAGGTTGGCTGTGAAATCACCACCGCAGTTAATCACTATAATGCAGGGGTTTTCAAAGTGGGTGACTGGGCACCCTGGGGTGCTGCGACGGCAGTCCAGGGGTGCCGTAAGATAATTTGATAATATTTGGAATTTATTTGGACACTTTAGTATCATTTTAAACCTGAAGTACACAGTTATTTTCAGTCAGTTCTAACCAAAATGGCTATTATCTCATCGTTTTCCTCGCAACATAATCACTAAAATATCATTACTATCAGGCAGAAACCTCTGTCGCACAAAACTAGTGAAAACAGCCGATCTACAAGCACACAACACCTCGCGAAAACAGCCGATCTACAAGCACACAACGCCTCGCGATGCGAGGTGTTGTGTGCTTGTAGATCGGCTGTTTTCACTAGTTTAGTACATTTTGTAGATGATAAATACAAAACGAACGGTTTTGGACATACAAGGTTTCCATCCGACAATGATGATATGCTATAAATATAAGGTGCTGGGAGTGAAAATTATAATGTAGGGGTGCCTCGGATTAAAAAAATATATTTATGGGGTACCCTGAGACAAAAAGATTTGGGAACCCCTGCTATAATGAACACTGCTTTGAACACTTTGTAACGTCGTCAAGGCGCTGAGCATCACATCTCAGAAGATGCTAGTTAAAACAGAGGCTTTCAAACCTTTTTGACTTGGGGCACCACTGTAAATAACCTTTCCATTTATGGCACCCCTGAATTACACTGTTCATTTTACGAATTTTAAGAATCATATTACGCTACGGTAATATGCACATCTTTCCACCTGAGATACGGTATGTCACAGAGAAATATCCGTTTCCATTAGAACAGACTGAAAGTAACTTTTATACTTGACGTTAAACCACTTGAACCCCAGCATCCCTATTCTGGGGGGAAGGTGTAGATGGAAAAATAACCCCAGTACAGTGCAACTCAGGTGGGTTTTACTAAGCATAGAGGGTCTAAGTCAGGGGTGGGCAACTTTGATGATGGTGAGGGCCACTATATTTCCACCTTCACTCCAGGGCCACATTGCATATTGCTACATCGTACTTTGTCATTCTAGTATTGCATACAATAGAAGCAAAAATAGCAGATCTACAAGCTCAAAACGCATCGCGCTGCGATGCGTTTTGAGCTTGTAGATCGGCTATTTTTGCTTCTTAACTTGTGGGCCGCATTAAGTGAAGGTGGGGGCCGCATGTGGGCCCGGGCCGCCAGTTGCCCATGTATGGTCTAAGTGGTTAAACTGAAGTGATATTGATGAATTCTAAATATTATCAAAGTATTCAGAGGCACCCCTGGACTGGCATCACGGCACTCTAGGTGTCACGGCACGCACATTGGGAAAACCTGAGTTAAAAAAAGGGGGATTGCTTAATTGACCGCTGTATTCTATATAGATTTATGAGTATTCCTCTGTTACCAAATACCACACAACGCCACACCACAGTGAGTGACTCCTCGCGCCTCTCATTTCTCCGTCAGACTGAGCATCAAAGAGAACGTAGACGTGATCCGTCTGCAGAAGCAGCTGTCGGAGAGGAGCGCCGCCCTGCGGGTCGCACAGGAGAAGCTCAACCATCTTCAGAAGGTCAGAACGTTATTCTATTCATTTACTCAGCCATTCACCACCACCAGGCAGTCAGGCCAAAGCCCTGATTGTTTTGAATACAGTACATTAGCCTTATATTCACATACATTCTGAAGATGAATTGATGTGTGGATACTTTCCTTCCCCGTCATGAATCAAATTATAGGTCTGTTTACAGACTTTACCAATGTGAACATAGCCTATAGCAGCCCCATAAACAGAAAATACACTTTTTGTTGTTGTTTTCCGGTGACGGGGCATCGTATCACATATTGGGCCTAAAATATTTTTCTATACCTTTCGACAAGATGCTTCCAGGTCAGTAATTAAGCAAGTAAATACATTGTATGTGGATGATCAAATAGAGAACATTCTGCAGAGGCTTGTTTAAACAGTTTTAAAGTATCCACAGAGGCTGCAGCTCTCAAGACCTGTGGAAGGCCATTCCTTGGTCTGGGAGCTACAGCCTTGAAAGGCTCTGTCACCTTTAGTTATTAATCTGGTACGAGCAGCAATGACTAATACACAGGCCCTGGTCGGCTGACCTTGGTATCCTGCTGGGCACATAACGTTGTAGCAGGTCAATGACACACTCTGTTCAGCATTAACAGGCATGTGCTTGTGCACACATAGACATCAAATGGGGCTTGAGTCCCTGCCCATCTGTAAAAAGTGCCCTGTCCAGAAAGTGAATGCAGTTTTCACTATGGTGAAAAAAAATGCAAATGCCCTCTTTCCATGCCATACCTGAAGGCAGCATTCAAGAGAATTGCCTTGTCCAAACTCTCCTGAACTTGAATGCAGCATCTTATGTTGAAAGAATTGCCCTCTCTTTGTAGAAATCCATGCTGTTACACCACATCTCCAGTATTCACTTGATTATGCTTAGTTTAGTGCGGTATCAAGTACCTAAAATAGCCGACCTCCAAGCTCACAAGCTTGGAGATCTGCTATTTTCAATATTTTAGAAATGTCATACCCTAACATTCTCTGCACGTCCCTGAACATTAACCCCTGCAGTACCTGTGTTTCATTCTGCTGTTCTTTCTCTCTTTATCCTCCATCTGCAGACATACGAGAACCAGTTAGAGGAGGTAAAGTACATATTTAATACAAATATGTTTGGAAGAATTCAGCACCAAATCACTGAACGATATATTAAATACTCATTCTAAAATGATACCCATTGTGTCTCTGTGCGTCTGTGTGTGTGTGTGTGTGCGCGCGCGTGTTTGTTCCCTTGTGTTGCGTGTGTGCATGTGTTTGCGTTGACCACCAGAGCCAGCGGTCATTGAAGGAGACCCACGCGGCTCTGCTGGAGAAGGTGGAGGAGCTCAGTGGTCAGCTGAAGCAGGAGAGACAGAGAGCCCTGTCTCTGGAGACAAAGCTGACCGCCGCCAACCTGTCTCTGAAGCAACTGGAGCAGGTGAACACTCTGTAGTACGACTATGGCAACTAGTTTTACTTTTAAAAGTGGAAAGATCCGAAGTTAAAGCAACCATCTTCCTTGTATGTTGTCATTATTCAATCATTTTATAGAATAAACTCACTGTAAGCGCTAATAGCGAGTGACCAGAAGAGAAAAAAAAAAGCTATTTTCACTATTATTTTTAAAATGATTAATACAAAGCGAACGGTTTTGGACTTACAAGGTTTCCACCTGACAACAACAAAATCTATTTCTCTATCAGCACAAGGAGAGGATATCAGATCTGGAGGGAGAGAGAGCTCTCCTGAAAGAGAGCTATGACGCCCTGCTGGACAGGTGAGTTCCAAAAGCTGCTTAGAACGATGCATGTATCAGCGGTAACCCAGCAAAACCTTTGAAGAGTTGACAATGTCCAACAACCAGTGTTCAAAGACGTCCCATTTGTCACACCCAATGTAGACCTTAATGTTAAACTTCCACCTCTCACATTTAGCGTTTTCTGTAATGTGTCTGTTGGACGAAGGACTTATTTCATAATATTAATGCCAGTTTGTTAATACCAGTCGTCAACTACAGTGGACATTTTTCAAATTACACTAGGCACAGACCACTGACTAGATATGACAATTGCATGTATGCGTGTATTTTCATGTATTTTCGTCCATCTGTCATTGTGTCTCTTCTCCTTCTCAGTACCTTCTCTGCGAAGGCTCACCATAAGGGGAAGGACAAGGCAGGGGGGCTGCAGGGCAGACAGAGCAGGACTCCCTCTCTGTCTCTGGAGAGAGGCAACGTCCAGAGACTGGAGGAGATCCTGCGAGGAGAGAGGGAGGAGAGACACAGGCTGGAGGAGGAGATGGAGAGGCTGAGAGAGAGACAGGAGAAGGGGACGTTGGAGGAAAGGAGAGAACCAAGTAGAGGTACTACAAACCTTTTTTTCTGGCTTCAGTACCACCTTTCTCTGATTTCTAAATATCCCATTCAAGAATTTTGAATAATAGAAGATTACACATTAGAAATGGAGAAAAAGAGTTGCAATTAGTGTCTCCTGCTTAGCAGATTTGTTTAAAACAGTCACCATGATATTTCCCATTTTTTGTGTTTGTAAGTTTTGTAAGTATTGCTTTTTATTCCATTGATTTCATTTTACAGATCAACAGGTTCAAACAAAGTTTGTCAATGTTTTATCATTAAACATGTTCTACTTTCTCTCACACAGCGGCTGTAGTACTTCCACGTACCCTTAGGGGCACATGTACCCCCATTTTAGAATTACTGCTGTAGTGTAGAGCAGTGTCTCTCAATTGGGGGTAAGAGTACCCCTAGGGGTACGAGGGGGTACTGCAGGGGACGTGAGAAAAATGGGAATATGTATTTTAGTGTTATGATCAACAATGAAACATTGACAGACTTTGTGTGAACCTGCCCATCTGTAAATTGTTAAACCAAATGACATCAAAACCTTGACTAGTACAACTGTTATTGAATAGAAAGCCATTTTTATTCGCCTTTATGCTGTTTTATTTTGAACATATTGGCATGGGAATCTTTCCAAGCAAAATGCTGTATTTCAGAAATCAGTATGAGGGGGTACTGCAGCCAAAAAGGTTTGAGAACCACTGGTGTAGAATATTACTGTAGGGAATCATGTAACCTGTACTGTCAAGCAGCTCAGGGCTCTCAAAGCGTATGTGTGGCAGAGTGGCTCAGAGCACCTACCTGAAGACTGAAAGCCTAAAATCTCCCCTGGCCAAAGAAAGGGGAATTCCTCTTTTAGGCTAGTAGTTAAAATGTAGTGTCCCTTTGCAACACGTAATAATGGAACACTAGCTAAACTTTCAGCCAACTTTATGATATTATTACCTTTTCCGCAGCTTCGTTCATCTCAGAGGTGTCTGTGTTCACGAGAGACAAGAGAGAGCAGCTGGAGCAGGAGCTTCACCAGTACAAAGAGCAGGTCATCACTCTGCAGGACCGACTAGACTCCATCCCTAAGGTCTGCACACTCCTTGTCATCTAATATGGACTTTTATATATTGTTGTTGTTGGGAAGAAATATTTAAACTTCATTTTTTTGTAATTGAATGGCCTACTTCATCTTACTACAGTGTCACACTAAAGTAGCTTTTCTTTTTTTTTAAGTGAAAGTAAAAGTGGTTAATTCTCTGTCGGGTTTCTAAATATTTAGCCAGTGAAAAGTATGAAAAAGAGATTATCTTGTGACAAAATAACTACATTGGATCCATTGGAATACAGATTATTTTTTCCGTTTCCTGAAAAGTAACGGTACACTCCCTAAGGTCTCACACAGCCTTGTCATCAAATATACACTTCACTGTTTTGTACGCGCACATTTTGGTATTTAATCCTGTTGTTGAATCTCTGATGTCCCTCCACCTGTTGTCTTGTCTTTCAGGAGTTTGAGATGAGCATAGATGAGCTCAGTGAAACTCTTCTACAAATCAAGGTTGGTCCTCTCTCATGCCCTTCTATTGCCATCACATTTATTATGACTTTTCTAAAATATCCTACTCCAGTAGTTATAGTTTTACTCAAGAAATAGATTACTTCTGTTGAAAACTTCTGAAATACACAAAAAGTAGCTCTTTTGAAGAGTAACAGCTACTTAACACAACTTTCTTTGGTTAAAACGACAACAACATGTTAAAAAGTTAATGCTCTATATTCTGACAGCGCCTCACGCTCCAAGGCGTTGTGAGTTTGTCGATTTTCAGCAAAGAGGTTTGGTCTGGGTGGAAAGAAAGCAGACCAAGTACAAGTTATTGAGGGTTTAAGTGGTCAACTGTCTGAAAATACACATTAGCATGAATCCAACACAACACTACACAATGGTGAAGCTGTACAAGCAATCAGAAAATACAATTTTTTCCCTTTCCCCACCATGAGCACGTCCCACTGACCAACAGAGCAAACAGACCTGTCCATACTTACCGAAACCGGAATCTTCTGTCAAAATGTCCGGTTCTACTACAAAATAACGTCACTCGCAACTTCTGAAAAGCATTACACCGAATGAGAATTCGGATTTTTTTGTCGGAAAGTCCAACTCACCGAACATTTCGGAGATACTATGGACAGGCCTTTAGACCAACAGAGTTTGTTTCCACCCCCCCAGGTGTTCCGGATGCAGCAGGAGAGCAGGGAGGCGCTGCGTTTCCTCAGGGCTGATGGGAAGGCGGAGGAGGAGCTGTGCGTGGCCGACCTGGAGGCCTCGCTGGCCGAGACCTCGCTGGAGCTGACCAAGACCAGGGAGCTGCTGCTGCTGCAGCACCGCATCAACAATGACCTGCAGGTACCACCAGTGGGCAGCGGTGGATGTGGTCATACACTTACAGTAATCCTGCAATGTGTTTGGGTTGAACATGGCATGAACACCACCTCTTGAAACAGCACTTTAAGAAACATTGAACCTGTTGCAAATTTCCTTCACATGCATATAGTTGCTGTCGGGCAGAAACCTCTCTATATTTTGATGGTTTTTCCATGACTTAACGCCCTACTTGATCATATTACAGTGCCAAACAAAAGAACTGACGTAGCAGATCTACACGCTTGAAGAGTGTTTTGAGACTGTGATGTTGACATTTAAAAAAGATTCTGATTGAAACACGTTCAAATATACATACATACATACATGTGCTTACAAACATGCAGCCATCTGCCTATCTTAAATGAAAATTTCACCCTTTTTGGAGCTGTGTGAAGCACAGGCTCCCTATACGTGGCCGTGTGGGTGTGTCTGTCTGTCTGTGTGTGTGTCTGTATGTAGCCTGAACTTCCTAAACTTCGGCACGCCACTAGTCCCACAGTTTTGCCACCACACACTCGCGCCATATGTCAAATCGAACGGCTTACTCGGGAATCGTGGGCTATTACTTTTCTAAGAGAAAGGTTCTATAGTTTAATTGATATTAATTTATTAGTGAATTAATTTTCCCCATTGACTTATAATGGGAATCGCAAAAACTCACATTCAATTATTTGTCTCTCGCAAACCATAGGGGCTAGAGTTTCAAGACTTGGAGAGGAGGTTCATAATGATTTCAAGGATTAAATAAAAAATAATTGTGTCATTTGGCCGCATGGTGGCGCCATAACACCCCACTTTACGTTTTGGCCTGTAACTCTTGAACCGTAGGTCGGAAAATTAAAAATATTTTTTCCCTGGATTCCTTGGGTCATGACGCATCTCCCCATATAGGCCACGCCCATTTGCGCCATGATAGATTTTCCGCCATCTTGAATTTTCTCCAAAACACACTTTTTGCTCCTTTTCCTACATATTTTCTTCAAATGTCACAAAAATCGGTACACATGATCCACACACACACACACACACACACACACACACACACACACACACACACACACACACACACACACACACAGCTCCACTTCACACGGGTGTGATTTTTCTCATTGCTCCCCAAGGAAGAGATAAGCTTGGTGAACCAGAGAATAGAGAGGGAGAAGGAGGAGAGCAGGAGAAGGGTGGCAGAGAAGGACAAGCTCCTCGCGAAAAGGATTCTTCAGATCAACACTCTGCAAGGTACACTATGAAGCACACACCCACAACTTGATTGATTGATTGATTGATTATTTTATTTGACAAAAATGGAGAACAGTACAAGTATAGTCAATACAAATGAAATGTAGTACAGTACAAGCACAGTTGAACACCCTGCCTAAAAGGAACATCCAAAATAAGACCTTTTACAGTCTTTTTTTACGTTAGAAGCCCTCAGTATTTATGGACAACTCACCCTAACTCAACTGAAAATACAAGTGATAGAATCCAACCACACTGACCCCCACCCCTCCCCTCCTTTTTTCTGTTACATTAATTATGATTCTACTGAGCTTTGATCCATTATTTCTTCAAGTGTATTTGTATTATTTTTGCATCATATTATATGTAGTAATAATTAATTGAGTACAATGGACCTGTATCCTTTTAGAATAACCTTTGACTGTACTACCTGTACTGTTCATAATCATGTTAAAAAAGAATGCAATCAATCAATCAATCAAGTATATTTCCCTGATTTTAACGAATTAACATGTTTTGATGATGATGCTGATTTGTTGAGAGAACCATAGTTGTTACTACAGGGAGCGTTTCGCTGTTTTCGACACCCAACTCTAACCCTTACCCTAAACCTAACCTAACCTCCGTGGGGTGAGTTGCTAACCCGCCCGACGCTCCTCGTCGTACGAAAGAGTGAGATTTCCCCGTTACTACATCTGTTTTCTTTTCTCCTCAAAAGCCCAGCTGAAAGACATGGCCTACAGCCCCGCCCACTACAAACGGACCATGCCGGTCCAGTACACCTGGCCGGGGGCGGAGCAGGAAGTGGTACAAGCTGTCGAGGACGACGCCCCTTTCTCACAGCTGCGGGCCGGAGAGGCTTTGTTAGAGATTCACCTCAAGGTACCATGCTACCGAATGCTGACACATTATCCAATCCATTCTAAAACACCACCCAAGTAATCTATTCTAAATCCATTCCCCAGACCCCACGTTGAGAGTGAGGGGTCTAAAACACCACCCAAGCAATCAGTCAATGGCTCATACTGTATAAGCAGCCCTAGGGATGTCAGCATGGATCATGGTTTAAAATCACTCAGGGTTGTAGCTTTCCTCAAACCTAATGCATAGGACACAGGGATAGTTTCCATCTCACATTGCAGGAAACATCAAGGATGTGAGTGGTTATGGAATTTGAATATAGCCTGGTAATAAAGGGAAAAACAAAGATAAGAAAACTACGGTACATTTGAGACATGAGCATTTTTCTGAACGCAAAAACACCATTTCAGAGTCAGACTGTCTGGTCCCCTAGGGGGTCCTCAGTGTTATTACAGGGGGTCCTCCAAATCTTCCTTTTTTATATTAACCACTTGAACCCTAGCGTCCAGAAAGAAAGAAGAAACCATATGGAATCTATGGAAAGTTTGTGGGGGGTCCCTGCTTCATCTCTCTCTCAACTAAGGGGCTTCCTTGCCCTGAAAACGTTGAAGACTCCTGGCCTAGAGCAAACAGACCACACAGAGTCAGACTTCATACTGCTTTGGCTGCTTCTTGAGGCTTTTTTAAGGTTCATAAACATCTTCGATCCATTTGTTTTCCGTTTCGTTCCTCCCAGGGCGCCACCTTCACCCCCGAGGGTCTCAGGACCATGGCCGTGGTCCCGGCAGGGACCGAGGACCGAGGCGAGGAGATCATGACCTTTTGCACCTACGGCCTCCTGGACTTCGAGGTGCACTCCACCCCTCTGGTGTCGGGCGGTCAGCCCAACTACGGCTTCACGTCCCGCTACGCGCTGTGCGCCCGCGACCTGGGCAGGCTGGGGGGCCAGGGGGCCCGGGTGAGAGTGGAGCTCCACCAGGCCACCGGAGGGGTCCGGTTTGTGACCCGCGGCAGCGGCCAGATGTCCCTGATAGGCGCCATGGAGAGACGGGGGGAGCGCGTCAGTGGATGCGTCAATGTCGCAGGTAAAGGAGGAGTGGTGGGATTTATTATGTAAAAAAGTAGCACATTCCACGATATAGAAATACTCTGTTACAAGTAAAAGTCCTGTATTCAATATTTTGCTTGAGTAAAAGTACAAAAGTATTGGTATGAAAATATACGTAAAGTACCAAAAGTAAATGTAAAATCATAATGCAGTCAAAATTGTTCAAATTTTGTCCAGATCTTTCAAAAAAAAGTTTGGGCTTTTATGCCTTTATTGATAGGACAGTAGATTGACAGGAAATGCGGGGAGAGATGGGGAGTGACATGCGGAAAAGGTCGTCCATATCGGCCATGCCTATGTGGCAATGCCTAAGTGGTATGCGCCTGGACCAGTAGGCCAGCGGGCACCCCGCAGACATCTATTTTCAGATAGTTCAATTATAAAATAGGGCTTAATTGTGTTAATGTTTGTTTTACAGAACGTTTTACTCAAAGTAAAAGAAAGAAAAGAAGAATTACAAAAAGTCGCTCTCTCTTGTGTCTTAAGGCTCTGAGGGAGAGATGGTTGGCGTTGTAGACTTCTGGGTGCGTCTGTACCCTGCAGCAGAAGCCGTGGACACCCTGGTGGAGAGAGGCCCTGACAGAATGATAGAGAGACGGGCTGCCACTCAGAGGACTCCTGTACAGCAGTGTGTGGGCTCACTAGGCTGGCAGGACAGTATGCACGAGGTAAATGTGTACCTGTTAATGAACGTGTCTCTCATATATGGGGCCTGTCTTTTGAGCGGTGCGTGCCGCGTGTGTGACAGAGTGTGTAAGGCTGTATGTCCGTATATAGTGTATGAGCACGGCCTCAACTGCTGCAATACCGCTTGGTGACCTACAGTACCTTCACGTGGGGCTGTTGAGAACCGATCACTTCACGCTGGGTGTGATTTTTAGGAAATGTTTTTTTTTGCTAAAAATCACAACAGGTTTCATACTGTACTGTATTGTAATGCTCTGCTGTGTTACCTAACCTTACGTACAGGTTCTGTCATAACGGACCCTACACGCAGTTCTGTCAGGTTCTCATCTGGACCATGTTTCTCAAATGGGGATACAGCAGACATCCCAAGTCTCCCTAGTGTTGCGGGAGTCTCCTGGATATCAGCGTCTCCTCTCGGTCACCCGCGAGTAGCCTCGGAAACCCAGGCTTCTTTTGGCGATCGGAAGAAAAAGAAGCCTGGGCGATCGCCTTATGATCACTGTTGTAGGAAGTGTAGAATTTCCCTAACCAATCAGAGTGCAGAGAGCGTCGCACCAAATGTGTTGACGTCATGACGCACCAGCGTTCTCTGCGCTGAGCAGAGGAGCAGGGGGGGGTGGGGGGAGGAGAACACATGCTATTGGCTGGAGACTTACGGAGAGACTCACTGCGCCCGCCCATCTGCCTACACTAAACTGTCCGCGTTAGGTTAGAGTGCCCGCGAGTGGCACTAAACCTCACGGAAATCCCGACCGCTGACACAAATGCCTTCCATATCCTGGAGAATCGCAGGGATCCGGTCCCGCGATGGGAATAAATGAATGAATTGAATTGAACTGTACTTCATGTTATCCCTCACAGGCCAGGGAGCAGTTTGACTTCGGCGGTGGGATCCCCAACGAGCTGCTCATCGTGCTGGAGCGCTGTGTGGGTCTGACGGCCCGCTGGCCCGGCCTGCTGCCCGACGCCTACCTGACGTACCGCTTCTACGACCTGCCGCCGCACGTCTCCCCCACCGTGCAGTGCACCGCCGACCCGCTGTTCAACGACGGCACCACCTACCCGCTGGCGGTGACCGCAGACATCCTGGAGTACCTGAGGTGTGTGTGTGTGTGTGTGTCCAGGGACGTGCTGGCCATTGGGAAAAGTGGGACAACTCCCGAACGGCCGGTTCATTCCCGGCCGGTCCAGGCCGACCATTAGGAAAAAAATAAAAATAAAATGTCTCTGCCTTCGTTCCATTTTGGGGGCTGGGCAGCCAACAAAGTAAATCGTCACTGTCGGACAGAAACCTTGTATCTCCAAGTTTCATTTTTTTTCGCAAAGCAAAGCTCTGCTTCATCATACAAGGCCGTTGCACAAAAGTAGTGAAGACAGCAGAGCTACAAGCACACAACGCCTCGGCTGTAGATCGGCTGTTTTCACTTATGTTTTTAAATGATAAATACAAAACAAACAGTTTTGGACATACAAGGTTTCCACCCGACAACGACGAAATATAACTCATGTACATTAATTGGCCCACTGGCTTGTCACTTGTCATGAGTAGCAGCAGCGCTATAGAGAGAGATCTCTCTCTCTATAGCGCGCAATGAGGGCCTCTCCAACTCTTTTTCCTGGGCTGAATCAGGGGCCCAGCACGTCCCTGTGTGTGTGTGTGTGTGTCGTTTTATTTGTCATGTTTTTCATGGGTGCACAATGGCAGACTGCATGTCAGCGGTTCACGTCATCTGCCATGCTCTGTGGAAGGGAATGAATGAAAAACTATT
This sequence comes from Nannobrachium achirus, assembly GCF_963921795.1. Classification (NCBI taxonomy): domain Eukaryota; kingdom Metazoa; phylum Chordata; class Actinopteri; order Myctophiformes; family Myctophidae; genus Nannobrachium; species Nannobrachium achirus. The sequence goes on along the minus strand of NC_137821.1, from coordinate 13,999,419 downwards.
GCATTTGATCCTCGCGTCTTTCTCACACTCTTAAGTTGGCACAGGCGTCATTTCAGAAAAGAAAAAATATGAGATGGCAAAACAATTTTTTCCTCCAGGATAACGGAAACAACACGCTTGCAGAAAAGTTGTTACTTGCGCCAGCAGAGCACAAAAGTAGGGTGATGAGTGCTGTCTGTATGTATGTGGCTTGCCTGGTTATTAAACCAGACCGAACACAACAACACCCCCTGGCAGTAGTGTTGTTGTAGTATGGTCTGGCACCGATCCGTTGAGATTCTATTTCCTCAACCAGCTTCAAGGGTTGGCCAATCAGGGTTGTATGCTTGGGGCACGTGGTTTGAGGCTGGCATCACTAGGCTTTAGCTTGCCCCCCAGAAATGAAAGCTCTTCCTGAAATCCCAGACTCTCTTCCCAAAACGAAGTGTGTGATAGAGGCTGGCAATGCCAGGCAAGTATGTGGCACCAATTAGCCAATGAGGGAGCAGCATTGGCACCAATTAGCCAATGAACTCAACCTGTCTGTATGTGGCACCAATTAGCCATTGAGGGAGCAGCGTTGGTACCAATTAGCCAATGAGGGAGCAGGGCCTTTGAACTCAATCTGTATGTATGTGGCACCAATTAGCCAATGGGGGAGCAGTGTTGGCACCAATTTTAGCCATATTGCTTAAACTTTAAGCAATATTACATGAGAGGGTGTGCGTTAAGGTCATTATTAAACAGTACAAAAGCATCACTGAAGTATAATGTTGCTTGTCCAGGAGTGGCAGTCTGTGGGTGTACCTGTTTGATGACAGCGATGACCAGACACCACCAGCATACCTGGCCAAGACCCCTGTCCCCCTCATAGCCCTGGCTACAGGCAAGGAGATCAGAGGTGAGATACAAGACCCCTGTCCCCCTCATAGCCCTGGCTACAGGCAAGGAGATCAGAGGTGAGATACAGAAGAGAGTGACATGTCTTTTTCCCCTGTGTGAAGCAAGTTGCTTCAGAATGTTTCCTCTAGCGATTGGTTTGCTTCAGAGGAAACACTCACTGTAATAAAATCAAGGATTGACTCAACATGGTATGCATCTATAGCCCCTTTCAAAGGCAACTGCCAAAGGTTTCTCTGGCAGCCAGGCTGTGTGAAGTCAACAGTGCAAGGCCATAATCGTGATACACTACATAAAACTAATTTTACACCAGTGTTTCTCAAATAAATGTATGCAAAGGACTCCTAAAGTGATATTGTTGCTGCCCGGGTGGAAACTTTATATGTCCAAAACCCGTACTTTTCAGGAAATAGTAAAAAGAGCATCGTGTTGTGTCCTGCTAGGTGATTACGTGCTGAGAGATGCAGGTGGAGCACCACAGGGCATGCTACGCATGTTCATAAAATGGAGGTACCCTTTCCAAGCACCAGAGGGCACCTCAGGACCCACAGAGACGCACAGAGGGGAGAGATGGACAGAACCTCAAAGGAGGGATGTGAAGAGGAGAGAGGAGGCTGAGGAGACACAGAGGCCCATAGCCAAACCCAGATTAAAGGTGAAGTCCTTTCTTTCTTGGACGTGATGTTGCAATGTCGTGACAAGCTACAAAAGAAAAGAAAGGTTTAGCTGTCTTAAATCTTTTAATTTTACTAGACCATTTTGCAGTAAATGGGTTTAGTTTTAGATAATAATTGAGTCAATGTTGGCTAGTGATCATATGCTCATTGTTTTTTCAAATCATTCACAACGCTATTTGTCATACAATTCTATATACCGTGGTGTAAGCGGTTAAACCTCCCATCCACGTAGTCATCACAGGACATTTGTTGTTTTCTCCCTCCACTATACAGAAACAAATAATCGACTCAAGAGAGACCACACCAGTACAAAAAGAGACAAAAGCTCAGGTACATTGGATTTCCTTTTTTGCCACTCAAAAATGCAAAATTGTAATTGCTGAACACTTGTTTACAGTGTACAGTACTTAGGCCAACATATGTCAATGTATGCATGTGTAGGGCAAGCCTCCACCCATCAAAGTCAGAAGACCACAAGAGGACCCGGAGCGAACCCTCTCTGTGACATCACCGGCCACACCACTCCTGTCCCCAAGCAGGAAGAGGTCCCCGAAAAGGTCACCTGACCCCTGTCACAATTACAATAGTCATTTAGCACGCTGTTTCCCAAACACCATGTGTGTGGGTCGCGGATCGATTTTCTAGAAACAGTTTAGTGCCTCATGCAACTACAACTAATTACTACTTCTACCACTTTTTCGAGTCACGTGTTCAAATACTGGATTCTGATTGGCTAAATTCCGGAGGTTATCAGAGGACAACTTCCGCAAAGTTGTGTGTCCGAGATCAATGCGCCTCAGTGTACATCCGGGGACTTCAGGAGGTCCTTTCCCCCAACCAACAAATGACGGTGGCAACGGTCCTATGTTTACTAACGTGCATGCTATAGTCGCCGATTTATTTGGATCCAATGCAATCCGCCAACTTTAAAGCCCCTTTTCTCTGAACCTATGCCTTTCTGGAAGCGAACAGCCTCTATTTACGGCCGGAACGGTACTTCTAACTGACGTTAGCTTAGCTGTAAGCTATACGCATGGATTAGTATGGAGTTGGCGCCATCTGTTGGTGAGTAGAAGATGTTGTTTGTGGAACTATCTGCTGTCTCGCGGAAGTTTTATAGGCAATAATGATTGTAACTTAAGATCCTTGCAAGTTACAACTATGTGTTTTCTTTCATGTATACGGGAAAAAGTGGTAGAAAAGCTATTTACCACTCGGGGTCGAACATTATGCTCTCATAATGTCCTGAGTGATGGTGTTATCGGACTCGGCTGCGCCTCGTCCGATAACACCATCACTGCGGACATTATGAGAGCATAATGTCCTCTCACTCGGGGTAAATTGCTTACAACTACTACAACTACAACTAATTACTGAATTTCCCCCTTGGGATAATAAAGGTATCTATCTATCTATATCTATCTATCTACAGGTAGGTTTCCAGGTAAACTAAGAACCTATTGGCATCAGTCTAAACAATATACAGTACTTTCAAAATTATAATCTGCACATTTAAAATATAGGATACCAGGTAAACAATTAATTAAGCATTTGTCTGAAACGCATGCTACCTAAATTACATTCTAAACATTGTGGTCAAGAAATAGTAAGTAAGACAAGAACATGAGAATGAATGACCTAGATATTTGTGCATAGCCAAGTTTTGGTCAATCCCTGACCTCGGCCACCTGACCCAAGTCTTATCTCTGAGCCATTTTAAATGACCATTCATTCTCGACTTATAATTTACTGTCATGTACTGTATCTTATAGATCTCCAGAGAGAAGCACTCCCAGACGGCTGCGTGCTGCCCAGCGGTCCCTGTCCCGCACTGCATCTACGGCTACGCGGTCTAACAGGAGCTCTGTCAGCGATGTCCGGAGCCAGGTAGTAACTCTTATAATTTTAGAGTTTAGCAAAAGGGACCGGACGAGTTGCCTCCCCAGGTCCTGCAAACCTTGGAAGGCATTTATGACCAGGAATGGAACGTCAAACTTGACTGATACATCTTTCTTGATCAAATTTTTTTTTATAGATAATGGGTACCGATTTGTGTGAGGTTCGCACAAAATGTGTTACATTTTGAAGAAAACACCTAAAGTAATGGAGGCAATAACAACTGTGGATAAAGCTGCAATCCAGAACTGATTTAAATGAATAACAATGTTACTTTAACCAGTCTGTACAGAAGATTATATTAATATATAGTGCAGGTGGTCTCCCTACAGCCTGTTGCTCATAACTCAATATCTCGGCATAGTACACGTGTGGTGCACTATACCTGGGTTTCAATCTGGAGAATGAAACTTAAGCCTCGATCAGAGTCGGCAGTCATGAAGCTACAACGTTACGTCATTCCTCGCGGTGGAAAGCTCCACCGCGAGTCCCGACACATCTCTCTGTTTTTACTTTCAGACAGATAGGCTCTTCACCCCGTTCACTGATTGGTCGACCTGGACCAGTCAGTCACGGTGAATAGGACTTCACCGTGACTGACTATGATGGCCTTCACTTATTTTCTGACTTGAGGTGGAACGCTTTCCACCTAACATTTTTACGGTGGATAGCTCTTCACCGCAGACTCCGATCGAGGCTTAATGGATTGCAGCTTTGATATGCAATAATTCATAAAGGAAACAAGTTGAAAATGTAATAAACAGACTCCTGTATGTTCTCTCTCTGGAACAGGTGTCCATGGAAGAAGAGCAGAACAGACGTCACAGTGGTAACACTTACATTACATCACACACACGCACACGCTCGCGCGCATATGGCATCGCTTGTCAAAATTGCATATCTAAAAGCTTACAATGCTGTGATTGCCGCTGTGAACATGTCAATCTGCTGAATCGCATTTCAAACCACCTAGGAATGTGGTTCAAATCATTAGCAGAAATATGTTGTTTGCTGTTCAGACTTGATAAAATCCAATCAGACTTGGGCTGCCAGTCTACGTTAAATTCACATGCATTTTTTTTAATAGGATTTTTGACATGCACTGTCATAGCACGTACCGGTACATCGAACCATTATTACAGGGATGTGTTTGAATGTGCTCATAAGTTCCATTTTATTTAAAGTACAGTATCTAAATAAACTTAACAATTACAAAAACAATATGTTGACTGGATTCCTCCGCCCGCAGCTGCAGCAGACAGTGAAACCTCAGGCTCCTCCAGTTCGTCTTCACAGAGTGACGTCATCATTATTCCACCCAGACACAAAGCATTCAGAAAGGTAAGTCAGCTTTTTCCCCCACTATTATTACTTTAACATTAGCACTGACCCATCCCCAATGTAATTTAGGTGGTGCATGTTATTTAAACAGATGCTCATTGTTTACCTGGTGTCCTGAGTAAGAGCGTCTTCCCTAAATGCCCTGAATTGTAAATTGGATGGGGGACACAAAGGACCTCATTTCTGATCTCATATAAGCACAGATATGGGCTGTATATAGATCAGGGGCTTCCCAAACGTTTTCAGCTCGAGACCCAAAAGAGATATTTTGTGTCTCCCCAGGACCCAAACTTATAAACCATACATTATGAATTAATCATGTTTTTTTTATTTTTAATAATGAAAATTGCATCACCATGTGTTGAGATCAGCTGTCTTTTGCTATTTTTGTAAATGTTTGAAAATGTCTGAAACATTTTTTGATTTTTTTTTTAAATATTTTCTTTAATTTCTGAAAATAGTTTTTAAATATTTGTGGAGAATTTGTATTTTCTCACTGCCCTATGTTTGACAAACACTGAAATAGATGAATGTGTTACCTCAGACCAATGGCTAACTCACGTCACAGCCTATACATTTGACAACAACATGAAAGAGTAATTTCTTTGATGCTGCAGGGAGACAAGCTGAGGGTGGAGATCCTCTCGCTGACGTTTGGTCCCTCCTCCCACGTGGCCCTGGACAAATCGGTGCAGCGCGTGTACGTGGAGTACCGCCTCCTGGGCGTTCCCATGGAGACCACGGAAACGCCCATGTCCCTCCGCAAACCGGAGGAGGGAGAGGAGATTCACTACAACTTCACGCGAGGTGTGCGGGAGTCACGTGTATAGCAGGGGTTTTCAGAGTGGGTGACGGGGCACCCTGGGGTGCCGTGACGGCAGTCCAGGGGTGCCGCGAGATAATTTGATAATGTTTGGAATTTATTTGGATCATTTTAAACTTGAAGTACAGGGTTAGGGTTAGGGTTAAGTTAATTTCAGTCAGTTCTAACCAAAATGTCTATTATCTCAACGTTTTCCTCGCAACAATCACTAAAATATCGTCACTGTCGGGCAGAAACCTCATATCTCCAAGTTTCAAAGGTGTACGTCTTTTGGTAAAGCAAAGCAAAGACATACAAGACTGTCGCACAAAACTAGTAAAAACAGCCGATTACAAGCACACAACGAGGCGTTGTGTGCTTGTAATCGTATATAAATATAAATATAAGTTGCTGGGAGTGAAAATTATAATGTAGGGGTGCCTCAGATTAAAGAAATATTTATGGGGTGCCCTGAGACAAAAAAAGTTTGGGAACCCCAGGTGTATAACACAGGGTTAGCCTAATATCTCCCTTGGCTGAGGGAGGACTCCCTTTGGATGAGCTGTAAATGTTTGAAATCCAGCTGGTTGTATTACGACTTGTCCGGGATCGGGTTTTCCAGCAGTGGGAGCAGTAAATGACATTCCCTTTTTTATATGAGTGAGCGGGATGTGTTTAGTTTACCACGCGGCAGACAAATACAAGTGGCCACATGTGCAAGTACAGCACGCATTGGCTCAGGCCACAGGGAATCTTAGAGTTTCGGTTCGATCACCGGCTCCTCCTGACTTTGTTTTGAAAGATGCTCAACCCCTAACTGCTCCTGAAGAGCAGGTTGGTGCCCTGTTTCCTCTCCAATCAGTGTATCAATGTGTGTGTGAATGGGTGAATGTAATGCACATTGTAAAGTGCTTTGGATAAAGGTGCGACATAAATGCACCTCTTACCATTACTTCCATCTCAGGGGTGAGATGCCATGGGCTCGCGTGGGCTCAACGAGCCCACACTTATTTTGCTGCACGCATTCGCGCCTCATATGCACACAGCCACACACTAATTAACAATAAAAACAACGTGCGCGCATGACGTCATGAATTTAGAGGACCCACACTTGTAAAATCCATATCACACCACTGTTCCATCTCAAATCCCCTCTCATTGTTCTGTGTGTTCTTTCAGTGATCTATGTGGACGGGACAGAGGCTGCTCCACTCAGACAGTACCTCTATACCATGCTGGAAGGCACCGACCCCAGCCAGGGCAGGTAATAGACACACACACACACACACACACACACACACACACACACACACACACACACACACACACACACACACACCAAAATGTAGTACTGTACGTGTGTTGTACTGCATATACACAACTGCATGTGTGTTAGTATGTATGTGAGCCACAAAGTTGTCCTTTTACCTTTGTGTGCATGCATGTTTTTCCACAACACAGCCACTGATTTCATGGCTTCAGTATATTCATGCGATATGATGCGATGCATTGCTTGTAGATTGACGCTTTTCACCATACATTTATTATTTTTTCTATAATCCTGGACTCTGCTCTCCCTCTGCCGTGCCTGGGGAGACAACGGACTGACCTCATGCTTCCTTCAATGCATGAGTAGACCAAGTTGTTTCTTTTCACCTGACAGGGGGGATTTCCCCAGGATGGACATAGCGCGTGGAAGTAACACGTTATTCCAACCAGTTCCTTTCCCCTCCATCAAGCCCCCTGGCTGGCCAGGGGGAGGCATTATTGAGACCAGGATTTTGGCTTTTCACCATACATTGTTCGTCAAAGTTTGTAGGGCTTAAGTTTGTAGGGCTTAATTGGTTAACATAGATCTGTGTGTGTGTGTGTGTGTGTGTGTGTGTGTGTGTGTGTGTGTGTGTGTGTGTGTGTGTGTGTGTGTGTGTGTGTGTGTGTGTGTGTGTGTGTGTGTGTGTGTGTGTGTGTGTGTGTGTGTGCGCGTGCGTGCGTGCGTGTGTGCGTGTGTCCACAGGTTAAAGTTCACAGTGGTCAGTGAGCCCATGGATGAGGAGGAGGAGTGTGTGGACGTGGGACACTCCTTCCTGGACCTGCAGGAGTTGTTGCTCACAGGAAATGATGTCAGCGAACGCCAGATCGACAGTAGGTTTCTATAACTTAACTGGAGCTCAGTTAGTCTGTTCTTGAGAGACTACTATGTCAGTGGTTCTCAAACCTCTTCATGTGAAGAAAATGATATTTATTTGGCCACGGACCCCCATCTCAAAATATTTAGTTCCAGGGACATGTTAAATATATATTTCCAAAATGTTTTATATATAGACCAATTAAGTCCCATTTAATACTACGTCACACAACGGTGTCAGTCATGCAGATAGTGAATATAATAGCTGCCCTACAAGCTCACAAAACATTGCATTGTGAGCTTCTAGATCTGTTCACAAATTTCAAATTTATTTTTTGCATATATATATATATATATATATATATATATATATATGTGTGTGTACCCAAAAAGGTAGAGATTATGAGGTGATTAATTTATACAATTATCTATTATTGATTCTTTTTTAAATAATTGACTAAATTGATTAGTTCGATTAACTGTTTCCCCTTTAAATTTGATATATGAATCGTCTAAACCACTGGTTCTCAAAGTGAAGTCCAGGGTCTCTCTGGTTTCCTTGAGGGGGTTCCTAAAGAATCCTTGAAGGTCTATAACTCTGATTAAACAGTGTTCGATTTCTGCACTCTCAAGAGTTATGGCGTTCCTTGGAATAATCTTTGCGTTTGTTTGATTTCTCTGCGTAGTTCTGAGCGTGGATGAGGAGAGAGACGTGATTGGACAGCTGAAGGTGTCTCTGGAGGCAGCTAAAGCTCTGACAGGGATCTACTGGGAGTTCCACCAGCAGAAAGACACCAAACAGGCAGAGGAGACACTTGAAGAGGAAGAGGAGAAAGAAGAGAAGGAGGAAGAGAAGGAAGATCACCTGCAAACCATAGATGATGACAATGAGGAGGACGATGGTGACTTTTACTAAACGAGGGTGGTTTGTTTGAATTGTTTGCGTTGTTCATAGCTATTTGTTGGGCTTGCAGCCAACAAACTGAATCTATATTTTGGCCCAAAATATGGATTCCGTTTTTATTTATTGATTTAAGTTATGGAGATTTTCTATGCCTTTGATTGGATTTTCCAATCATAGGGACATGTCACTGTATTTTAGACATCCTGTGCTTTGAGATACCAAGCTGTGAAATACATAATCTCATATACTCATTCCATAGAGTTTCGTCCATTCATTTTTTTCTTTCATTCTTTCTTTTTCTATTCCCATGTATTTTGACAAAATGACGGTAAAAACGATATAGCTCAAAGTGAGCTATGACAGAGAAATGCTTTATAGAATGATTATTACAGGTACAAGAGTCTATATCCAACTTTAAATAATTATATCTTTTAATGTTATTAAAACAAAACACAAAACACAGTTGGGCCTTGCCTACTGCTCTGTGCCCCAATAGGGCCAGAATACAAAGACACAGATACTTCATAGAATGTTTTACATTCAAAATAGCAGTGTACTTGCTGGATCCATTGACCATTGATTTGTAATGTAAATGTTCAAATGTATCAAATGAATAATATCAGTCAATGCTTAAAAACACAAATAACCTTAAGACCCCATATACTTCCATTCAGATCCAGAAGCCTACATCCCAGAAACACACTGCACCTGTTACTTTGACAACTAACCTGTTTTAACATTTTATTTTGGCGTTATCAGATAGTCAAATGATTACACATTTTATTTCCCTCCAGGGTTCATAGTCCACCACGCCCCTTTACGTCAACATACTGACCCCTGCTACCCAGCATTTACATTACATACAATTTCATATTTATTATATAAATTCATCATAATAAATTAATTCATAAATTTATAAATTTGTAAAAGATGTTTCTGAAGCAACTGACACAAATCACACAAGAGACGTTTGGTAAACATATACTGTATTTGGTTTCAAAATGATTTCTTCATAAAGGCCTACCATTTTATCAGAATTCAGAGAAAAATATCAGAAGGATGTACAGTAAAAGCAACAAGAAGAGTGTGTGTTTCGCAAGTACATAATGCCTTAATAGAGAGCATTGTTCCCACTTTAGACCAGGTAAATGCAAAACACACACATCAGTTAACTGTTAAGTTAATAACGATGGATTTAATAAGGCATTATTACCTATTTCATATTATCCACCCATACAGTAGGCCTAAGACTATTTGTTGTTCATTTTGTAAACACACAATACCGTTTCAGTTGGTTATTGTTTTTGTAAAGCCTAATTTGTATAGACCCACCTGGCCGACCTGTGCACTTAGTGGGTTCACTCATCCGATGTGTGTGATTTCAAATAGAAAATCAATCTCTCTCTCTCTCTCTCTCTCTCTCTCTCTCTCTCTCTCTCTCTCTCTCTCTCTCTCTCTCTCTCTCTCTCTCTCTCTCTCTCTCTCTTAGTTAAAACAAACAATACGGTTTCAATTAGTGTTTTTATTTCAGGTCAACTAAAATGTTTCAATTATACATTTCTGTATTTTGTTAGTTATGTTATTATATCAATAACCTTGATCCAGACTCAGTGTAAATATTTCTCTTCTCAGGATAAACCAATCACAACAAATACCTGAAAGAGAACAGTTAGGCTACATAGAAAATACAAGGGGTAAAATGGATAGAAGTACCAGGGAAACTAGACTGGATCTTGCACTGGTCACATTGCTGGTGATCTTTTCGATCCAGCTCTGGTACCGGTTAACTCTGGTATAAACCCCAGGAGGATCAGTACAAAGATCTTCTTTAACAAAGCTAGCAATTCCAGCCTGGGTCCAGCGACCATCCCGTTTGACCACCAGTGGGGATCCTGAATCTCCCTGTGCAAGAAAGACAAAAAGGATGTTTGCTATTACTGATGTTTGCTATCGATTCCAATATGATTATAACTATTTACTATGACTGCGTATTGGTTAACTTGATAACTCAATAAACTTGATTTCATTGAAACAGAGTAACATTGTAGAGAGACATGAAGTTAAGGAAATAGTTGGGCAGAGGACAACCACTCTGAAATTAGTCTCTCTGGCCAGACAACTTCACAATTTTAAATGCTACACCTCCTGAAAGCCTTGCAGCAAGCTGGATATGCATCAGTGATATCAGAGAGATTGGGCATCCACAGTTTTTTACTTCCTATTTCCAGCACTTCCATTGCTCAGACTGTTAGGCAGAAGCATTTGAAAATTGTGAGCCAGTCTGTCTCGAAAGAAGAATTAACACTGGTCTTCATGTTAACTGGATCAATCAATGCACATGTACAATATGGTGTCTAAAGGGTAACATAAAATGAATGACACTGGACTTAGCTGACATACAGGACAGATATTATTTTCTTCTTTTGGATCACCAGCACAGAACATGTTGTCAGTGATTGTTGTTCCGAAGTGTTTTTGACATTCCGAGGTGGACACAATAGGCACTTGCATCTGCTTCAGCGGACATGAACAGGAAAGAGGATCTGGAAGAGAAGAGATTCTTTTTTTGTATAAAGTGAAAGGTCACCCGACAAATCCACATTAGTTTCAGAGCACATGTTATTATAACTTGTGACTCGTGAAGCATGTGCATAATGTTCATAACCAGTAAGACTCCCTAATCGGGAGATAAGCGACCGTTGGTCGCTTATCTCCACAAATAGGCCAAAAGTTTGTTTTACCAATTATCAAGACATACGGGCAGTTGACATACGGGCTCATTGAAGTTGAATCTCCATATATGGAGATAACCTACGCATCACACTAAGTCTGACCTCACCAGCCCATATTTGGGCATGAGCAACTTATGTCTCCATATATGGAGATATGATGACATCACACAGTCCTCAGCCGATGATGTGGCGTGATGTCATACAATACACAAAAGAGCCCTACAGTATAAAGGGGCAATTCTTGCCAGGAAAGAAGCATTTCTTCGACTCAGACCTTATCGCCAGGGTTGGCTTATAGCAGCTGTCGGTAGGACCATATATGGATTCTGTTAGTGTGGATCTCCTAACAGGGCATCATCTGGGATACAATCCCTTTTAAGCCCATATGGAGATCCCTAACAGAATCCCTTTCATGCCCATATATGGAGATCCCTAACAGAATCCCTTTTATGCCCATATATGGAGATCCCTAACAGCATCCCTTTTATGCCCATACATATATGGAGATCACTAACAGCTAACAGAATCCCTTTTATGCCCATATATGGAGATCCCTAACAGAATCCCTTTTATGCCCATATATGGAGATCCCTAACAGAATCCCTTTTATGCCCATATATGGAGATCCCTAACAGAATCCCTTGTATGCCCATATATGGAAATCCCTAACAGAATCCCTTTTATGCCCATATATGGAGATCCCTAACAGAATCCCTTTTATGCCCATATATTATGGAGAAATCCCTGCTCTGAGTATCTGACATCAGTGTGATGTCACCTGTTTATGCCCATATATGGAGATCCCTGCTCTGCGTATCTGGTTGCTATGGTAAACAGTTGGTTGCTAGGGTAAAAAAAACATGGTTGCTATGGTAAACAGTTGGTTGCTAGGGTAAACAGTTGGTTGCTAGGGTAAAACCATGGTTGCTAAGGTGGTTGCTAACGTACACTAACAAACCAGCAACAACAGACTGTTGCCACAGCAACGTACACAAAGGTTTGTGTACACATGTGGTGTGATGTCATACTGATGCGGAGATATGAGCAGGGCAAAGGTGTGACGTGTGACGTGTGACGGACGGACGGACGGCCGGTGGAGGTTTTCATAGTAAACTGCTCCCTGACGGTCGCAACAAATACACCAGTAAGACTCCCTAATCGGGAGATAAGCGACCGTTGGTCGCTTATCTCCACAAATAGGCCAAAAGTTTGTTTTACCAATTATCAAGACATACGGGCAGTTGACAGTTTGCCATGGTTACTCATTGAAGTTGAATCTCCATATATGGAGATAACCTACGCATCACACTAAGTCTGACCTCACCAGCCCATATTTGGGCATGAGCAACTTATGTCTCCATATATGGAGATATGATGACATCACACAGTCCTCAGCCGATGATGTGGCGTGATGTCATACAATACACAAACGAGCCCTACAGTATAAAGGGGCAATTCTTGCCAGGAAAGAAGCATTTCTTCGACTCAGACCTTATCGCCAGGGTTGGCTTATAGCAGCTGTCGGTAGGACCATATATGGATTCTGTTAGTGTGGATCTCCTAACAGGGCATCATCTGGGATACAATCCCTTTTATGCCCATATATGGAGATCCCTAACATAATCCCTTTCATGCCCATATATGGAGATCCCTAACAGAATCCCTTTTATGCCCATATATGGAGATCCCTAACAGCATCCCTTTTATGCCCATATATGGAGATCACTAACAGCTAACAGAATCCCTTTTATGCCCATATATGGAGATCCCTAACAGAATCCCTTTTATGCCCATATATGGAGATCCCTAACAGAATCCCTTTTATGCCCATATATGGAGATCCCTAACAGAATCCCTTTTATGCCCATATATGGAGATCCCTAACAGAATCCCTTTTATGCCCAGTTGGTTGCTAGGGTAAAAAAACATGGTTGCTATGGTAAACAGTTGGTTGCTAGGGTAAACAGTTGGTTGCTAGGGTAAAACCATGGTTGCTAAGGTGGTTGCTAACGTACACTAACAGACCAGCAACAACAGACTGTTGCCACAGCAACGTACACAAAGGTTTGTGTACACATGTGGTGTGATGTCATACTGAAGATATATGACATCACACCGTACACAAACAAAGGTGTGACGTGTGACGTGTGACGGACGGACGGACGGACGGACGGACGGCCAGTGGAGGTTTTCATAGTAAACTGCTCCCTGACGGTCGCAATTAACATCGCCCCTAAAGGCGAGGTCGCGCCATGTCTTGGCCATCTGGCCAGTGATGTATATCGGATCAGTTACCCATGCATATATGGAAAGAGACCCCTGGTACCCATATATGGAGACCCATGTACTGTATATGGAGATATGCTGTGAGAGCCCATACATGCTCAGTTATTCGTTATGTAAAAGTCCTATGATGTCTATGACATCTGACATTATACATAAAATCACTTTTATGCCCATATATGGATGCCCATAATAAACTGCGACCTTCGGTCGCAATAACATACAGTATATGCTATATTCTGCTATATTTGCAGAAATGCCCCTGTCGTCCACATTACCCAGCAGACCTCAACACGCAACAAATAGTGTAAAAGCGATATGCTTATGGGCTCCGCTCTATGCTATGAGAGCTGCTGGGTTCTGTTGGGGAAACTGGACGACAGGGGCAATTCTGCTGAATAACCCCCATGGACAGTCATTTGGGATAAATTAAAGTCAAGAGATTAGCATGTATGTTATTTCGTCTGGAGTTGTCCTTTAAAGTGTTATTCAATTGTGTCAACACTTTTGATATTGATGACGTTTCCTCAGACAAAAGTATGATCACTGGACATGCAGAAGATATCTAGTTACCTTCATGGTTGATTCTGCCCCAACCGGCAACCCAGGTCTCGTTCCCACCTGATAAATTGCTTCCGTTTGCCGCCAGACAGAGAGGTCGGATGTAATTGGTAAAGGTGACTGGGGAGGAGAGTTTTACCAATGCAATGTCATTGTCGAAAGTTTCCTTGTTATGGTCAGGGTGTCTGATGTAATCGGACCCTGTTCTGGACACCTCATTTGGATTGGGACCCTTCTGGGTGTGTCGTCCAAGGTACACTGTGACGTAATCGCAGCTGTGCCTTTAAGTGTATGCAGAGAGAGAGAGAGAGAGAGAGAGAGAGAGAGAGAGAGAGAGAGATGTATTATGAGGAAACATACAGTGTTATATTCTAAATGTCTTCCCAGTTCCATTTAGATCTATTAACTCCCTATATCTTTAAAGCATCTATCTTTACTCATCATCAAATATCCTGCTCCTGCTTCCAATTGCCTCTGATTGTTTTCTTTGTCTTCTATAATCCGTCCTACTGTATGCATTATATGGTGCATGTGCATGATTGTATGATTCAGTGTATTCACACACAGTTCTGTGTGTTACTCACAATGCGTGCATGTATGTAACGGTGTGTCGTTTTAGCTTTTGTTCATTCATATTTACATTAATGCATGAAGTCTGTTATTTTGTGGGTGATCAGGTGAGGTGGGAGCGGCCAGTTTCAGGAGCACTTTTGTTTTTTTGTTTTTGTCAATTGTCTTTGTTAATTTTTAGTTAGTTAGTTAAGTTTATTTCGGTTAAAATATTTTAAAAACAAATACAGTGCAGTTTTGTCATCAAAATGCAAATTAATCCGAAAAGGTATGGGCTGAAGCATAAGCTTATAATGCCCACCTTTTTTCATGTCAAAATAAATGATCAAAATCGCACAGAGAGAAGAAAATAATAATAATAATAATGATAATAATATAAAAGCATAACAAAGGAATTTTAGCTATCTTAAATCTTCAAAAATTACAATTATATCAAACAAAAGAAAAGTAGATCAAACAAAAGAAAATGTTATCAATATACACATAAACATTACTTATACAGTTTCTATATATTTTTCAATTAACTTGTCTTTATATGTTTTTTTGAATGTTTTTAATGAATTTGACATTTTAAGGTCTTTATCTAGTTGGTTCCACAGATTTACCCCTATGACAGATATGCATCTGCCTTTTGAGTTTGTCTTTCCATCATTTTTCTTAAATATTGCTGTTCCCCTTAATTCATACTTCGATTAGCGTGACTTGAACAGCTCCTGCATGCAGATTGGAAGAGTTTTATTGTGTGCCTTGTACATTATTGCTGCAGAGAGGAGTTTGACTAAATCTTCAAATTTAAGTGTGTAGTTGTCAATAAATAATGAATTTGTTGGTGCATAATAATCGGCCAGATTTACCATTCTTATTGCCTTTTTTTGAAGCATGATGATTGGGTGAATGATTGTTTTATAAGTATTTCCCCACACTTCTATGCAGTATGTTAAATACGGCAAAAATAAGGCGCAGTACAGGGTCTGAAGTGATTTTTTGTTGATGAGACCTTTCATTTTATATAGAATTGCAATTGTTTTGGCTAATTTTCTTTTTAAGTTTTCTATGTGTGGTGGCAAAACTAAGTTTGCTATCGATGGTTATTCCCAAACATTTAATATGATTAGTTTGTTCTAGTTTAATGTCATTGATTGTTAGATTGATTGGAAATGATGGAATATCTCACCTTCTTTTTTTTCTGCTTCTTCATAACTGTTGCCTCGTTTTTCTTGCCCCATTTTTTTGCATGGATTTTTTTGCATGGATTTTTTTCTTCTCTTTTGTACTGTTGCATAGACCCTGCATGGATGCCTACTGTTTCTTCTTGCGATCATTATATATTTTTTCTCTGCATGGGACGTATCATTGACTTTGGAAGGATACTGTTTGGCTTCTTGGCATGGACATATAGGCCTGTTAACATTGTAAAAAAAATGGTGCCTTGCTTTTCTAGTGTATGACTGAATGTACAGTATTAACATTAATTGAGGTTATGTTAATTGAACCGGTCTGTGCTGGCAGATATAGTAACACCTAAATGAAACTCGCCGACAATTAATGTTATAATTAATTAATGCATGCATGGATGATTATTGTGGGCTCGCCTGAAAGGTGAGCACACGTATGTTGTTGTCATTATTGTGGGCTCGCCTGAAAGGAGGAGATAGATTTTTTTTTTTTTTTTAAGATTTGTTTTTGGGCTTTTTATGCCTTTATTCGATAGGACAGTAGACTGACAGGAAATGGGGAGAGAGATGAGGAATGACATGTGGCAAAGGTCGTCCGGATCGGGAATCGAACCGGCGACGCCAGCAGGCATCATAGCCTAGTATATGGTACACGCCTTGACCACCAGGCCAGCGGGCGCCCCAGGAGATAGATTTTTACTGTTTTTCACATAATTCAAAATGGTGGGAGAACTAAAGGTCAGAGGTCAAAGGTCAGAGTGTAAAAGTTGTTCGGCATGAGGAGACGCATAAGAGTATACAGGTTTCATGGCTGTATCTCAAACAGAGCATGAGCTATACCTGTTCAAAGTTTACACTTTCAAAGGCTTCCTACAGTGCCACCCTTTGGTCAATTGTTTGCGAGCTTTGTGTTTTAGCCGTTTGGCATAGTCCTCTACCATACTGCCGAGTTTCTGCACAGTCAAGCCACTAGAGAGAAAGTGGTGGAATAATAAGAAAGTACAATATCAATGAGTGGCCTTTGCCACTGCATGGCTTGGCCACTAATTAAGGCTTCAGCGTTAATTTATGCAGGATACCAGAGTCTAGCACTGCCCAGCTGTAGTCAACTCTTTTCCCGTTCCTCATTCACATAATCTGCTGGTCATTACGTCACACTGTCATACTCCAATCAAAGCTCTCGTTCAGTAGGGAAGACTCCTTTAAATACAACTCGCTTTCTCTATATCTATGCTTGGTTATACGAAGCCTCGGATATGCGCTGCTAGCTGCCTCCTCCACCCCAGCCTCCACCTTTGATCAGTCTGGGAAAGCTCAAATACTGTACTTGTGATTACCTTAACGCCAAGATTAACTGTATTCCATGTATGCAATGTATGAAACGAATTACACACTTTCTAATCAGGTTTAGGAATAAAGGAGTACTATGATCCAGAGTCAAATCTTACAAGCAATGAGCAGCAGTTAGGATCCAGATGTCGTTAATGAGGGATCCTCCACAGTTATGTCCCCCCTTGCCCTTACAGTGAAGACTGGCCATCCAGGGCCACGATCCGGCCTCAGCTGCATTAGAACCTCCAAAGATCCTTGTGTTGAGTGGAGCCATGCCGCACACTAAGAGGAAATGCAATGAGACAAATAGATTGCAGATTACTTTTAAAAACCAAGCAAGGGTAACGTTTTGATCACTTCTCTTGTATTCTCCCATAAAATCATTTTCACTTCATCCATCCCGCTGTTTGCGCCTTTAAGGTCTTTCCCTGTAACATTTTCTGTGGACCATTCTGTACACTCACCGTTGTGCTCAGTCCAACCACAGCCTACATAGTACAGACCACACTTTGCTCTCATATTTGATTTCAGCAGAGTCGTTAATTATGGGAGTTCTTCGTGGGTGTTCAAAATGAATGAATTAATATTACAACTGCACACAGATTGGATACTGTGTGTGAACAGGTGGAGTAGAGACATCTGTACCAGCTCAGCTTGTTGCTCCTGCTACTATATATGAATATATATGATAGATATGAAATAAACTTCCTTTATTTATTTGATGTCATATACTGTGTAACTTTAAAAAAAGTTATTTTTATACAATCTTTCTCTGGTAGTTGTTAGTGTTGTAGTCGAGTCCACCTAAAGCGAGTCCAAGTCAAGTCCAAGTCCTAGGGGGTTCGAGTCGAGTCCGAGACAAGAGTCAAGTCCGAGTCTACAAGTTTTTTTTTTTGTAGGCTAGATTAATGTCTTGTCTTCAAATGAAAACAATAGGTCTCCCCAAAGTCTCCCCAAATTACCTTTGGTTGCTGTGGTTTAGATTTGAGGGAGTTTTACACTAAATAAATGAGTAGTAGTAGGCTATGTCCATTGCTAAATGTGATGTTGTGATTGTGAACCAAAATTAAATTGTAAATGTCAGCTCGTTTTATGACATCAATCAGATAAGGTGAACAATGGATTCCTTTTTGTTCTCTCTTTAAATTAGCACCAGGGTTGGGAAGGTTACTTTTAAAAAGTATACCTATTCCTTACTTAAAAGTATTAACAACTAGTTACTTTCAGTTAATTTTTGTCTCCCGGTACTGTTTTTTCCCCATACCGATTTTCTATAAGAACCAATATAAGAGTACAAATAAGACGTATGCCATACTGTAGTACAATATCCCAAATCACAGACAATAATTATCCAGTCTAATATCATGATATGGATATAATATTGATGCCCATGCACTGAAGGGCCAAGTGATTACAAAAAGATAATTATACTAGGCCAACTGTAGTCTATAAAAAGTCTTTAAACATTGCTGTTATAGCTGTGTCATTGTAATAGAGCTGCTTGATTATGGCAAAACGTATCTTATCAAACAAAATCTTATCTTAATGAAAAAACATTTTATTTTGACTAAAAGCTAAAATAAATAAATAAGGTTTCCCCATTCAAACACACAGCAGTAGGCCTACATGCCTGTCTGCATTTGAATGTTCAAGGTGGGAAATGTACCTTATGCCATTCTAGTCTCATGCCTTTAACCTCCACCGGCTGTCTGTCTGTCTGTCTGTCTGTCTGTCTGTCTGTCTGTCTGTCTGTCCGTCTGTCACACGTCACACTTTTGCCCTGCTCATATCTCCGCAACCGTTGCTCCGATCCATGCCAAATTTTGCACACATACTCATTGCCTGCCAAACTACAACCTCCACCCATCACTTCTCACATGCCCCTCTTCTAGCGCCACCGGGAGGCCGATTCTTGAAAAACACATTTTTGGACACTGCTCCTACAATTTTTGCCCTAAAATCACGCAAATCGGTACACAGTATGTCTACACTCAGTTCATCAACATAGATATGTCCCATTTAGCGCCACCTTCAGGACGATTTTTTAAAACACATTTTTGGACACTACTCCTACATATTTTGCCCTAAAATCACGCAAATCGCTACACAGCATGTCTACACTCATGTCATCAAAATGGATCTGTCCCATATAGCGCCACCATCTGGCCGGTTTTTCAAACACATTTTTTTGACACTGCTCCTACAGATTTTGCCCTAAAATCACACAAATCGGTACACAGTATGTCTACACTCATCTCATCAACATGGATATGTCCCATTTAGCGCCACCTTCAGGACGATTTTTTAAAACACATTTTTGGACACTCACGCTGTGACATGACGGTCGCTTATCTCCCGATTAGGGAGTCTTACTGGTATACAAAATGCAAAAGAAATATATAAAAAATACCCCATGTCACTGCTTCAGGCTTCAGTTGTTTTGGTTCGTTTTAACCTCTCTATAGGGACTTAAGATGTTTCCTTCTCTGTGCATTTGTTATACTTTCGGACGAGGCTTGCTTAACAAGTTTTAATTGACTAAAGCTGTTAAGACAACAAGACATCAATTCTTAATCCAGCGGTGCAGTTTGGCATGGATAGGGACAACGTTGCCGGAGATAAGATTAGGGCAAAAGTGTGATGTGACGTGACGGACAGACTGACATACTGTCTGACAGACAGACAGCCGGTGGAGGTTTTAGTAACTGCGACCTGACGTTCGCAATAATAATAATTTCATCAATTCTGAATTTGTACGATCGGTTCTCTGTCTGTTCTGTTCAGTTGCCCGTCACATTACAAGGGCACAGAAGGGGCTTCGCACAGAGTGCATACAAGCTAGAACCTGCCCTGCATGATAGACACCTACAGAAGTGTTTGATTTGGTGTAAAACATGTGGGATTGTTTCCTGTACAAAACACTGTCAAGGTCATTTTAACAAAAGGAAATGAATGAATGCATGAAAGAATGAATTAATAAATTGCAGAACTCACCATCCTCCTGTGCTTTGCCACCTAAGAGGTTGCAAGAATTATTGTTAGTATGAGAAGAAGCCTCCCCTCTCCTTTTTTTTTTCTTTTTTTTTACTAACATATATAGTTGACTTGTATATGCACAGCACAGTATGAGTGTGTGTTTCTTCAACACAGGTTGTGTTACCCCTGTAATCACTATCTGATATTGCTGGAAAAGAGAAGTACCAAGTAAATATTACCAATATCACTAATATTTGTATCATTCTACTATAAATGATGCTATAGGCACAGATACACAGATAACCTGTTCTGTACAAAACTAAGATGTCATACCTGGTTGTTACATGTGGTTACATCAGTTACTTTATTTGCATTACTTATATCATTAAAGAGAACATTTTTAGAATAGTGTTTGGGATATCGTGGCACTTACCATGAACTGCTGAAGCCAAAATCACTGCAACACAAATGTTCAGTCTTGACTCCATCATGTCCAGCGTCCCCAATGTGTGCAGCCACAGGAGCATTAATTTATAAGGGAGTTGAATGAGGTCAAGTGGAGGTGGAACTGTTTTTGCAAAATCTGTATTCCGGGGAGGAGCTACAGTAGGACTTGACAGGATCAGGGGCTTACAGAGCACAAAAGGGGTGTTTAACGTGCATTAAATAAAAGCTTATTGGAAACAATATTCTTTTGTTTCGCTCTCATATGTTTATCATGAACTGAAAGCAAGATGTAAAGTGTAAAGCTGTAAAGTGAGAAAGATAAAGTAGTTTCACAATGAACTTTGCCATGAGTTCTCTCTCCCAGCAAATTGCCCTCGATTTCTGTGTGTGTGTGTGTGTGTGTGTGTGTGTGTGTGTGTGTGTGTGTGTGTGTGTGTGTGTGTGTGTGTGTGTGTGTGTGTGTGTGTGTGTGTGTGTGTGTGTTTGTGTGTGTGTCACAGTGTGTGTACGTGTGCTCACTATTACATCATAGTTTTTGGAGCACTGAATTAAAAACAGAACCATCAAACTGAATATGCAGAGGTGACACGGAACTAATGACAGAGTGGGGTGTTCATGGGAAAACACCACCAAGGTATTAATTAAATCAAGGTTTTGCATGCAAGCTCTTGGAAGGTCAAATTATATCATGGTTAGAAACAAGGAAGAACATTGATATTTCCTGCTCATCTGCATTCTCTCTGCATCTTGATGTAAGTGCATTTCCCACACCCACATAAAGCATTGTTTCTGTTTTCAACACTTCAACTCAGTAAGAACCACAATACATCACTAACATCACCTCTGAGTAATAGGCTCAACATGTGTTGAATTAATGTGGTCTTTAAACCATTTTGATGCTTTGTCTTTCTATTTATATAACATGGTCAACAGTCAGGGCTGCCATTTCAGATTCACTTCTGTAGCCTACTATCTGTGTGTGTGTGTGTGTGTGTGTGTGTGTGTGTGTGTGTGTGTGTGTGTGTGTGTGTGTGTGTGTGTGTGTGTGTGTGTGTGTGTGTGTGTGTGTGTGTGTGTGCGCGCGCGCGCGCGTGTGTGTGTGTGTGTGTGTGTGTCCTTTTTGGCCCTAGGCCGTGCTACAAGAAGGACAAATCGTGTATAGTGAAGTAGCTTCCTGTTTGTGTATAATTCATATTTGCGACTTCTGACAGCTGAACAGGTGGAGTTTTGATTGATTGATTGATTGATTAGTTTATTCAAAATAAATTCATAGGGATAAAAACAAAAGGAAATCCGTAGGCTAACTATATGACTATATGTCCTATAAACAGGCACACTGCTCTACACTGTTATACAAAAATAGTAGCTATTAACAACTTTAATTGTTATTCGAGATCTGCACTATGAGCTAACAAAACCCCCAATAGAATCATATTTGAACTGGGGAATGTAGGAGTTGAGGCATTTTGTTAGACTCGGTTCCACAGATAAATATTTTTAAAATACTTGATCTACAAGCTCACAGCGCCTGGCATTGTGAGCTTTTAGATCAGCTATTTTCATTTTTTTTAAATTTGATATAGTATAAGTGTGTTAATTACTTTTGACAGTCGTTTTAGTCTTTTTAATTAATTTATTTATTTTAGAGTTACTAAAATGATCTTAAAAGTCCTCAAGTTCTCACTTCATTTTCAGCACCTAACAACACAATATGAGACTTAATGGGGTCTTTAAGCAACGTTAATGCTCAACCTTCTATTTTATAAAACAAGCCAGCACCTGGGAAGATGAATATTGCCATTTCAGATTAGCTTTATCTGCAAAAAAAAAAAAAAAAAAAACGCACACGCATGCAAGTGCACGTCATAGTTTTTGGAGCACTGAATTATAAACAGAACTCCATCAAACTGAATATGCAGACTTGCAGAGGTGACAAGGAACTAATGGCAGGGTGGGGTGTTCATGGGAAAACACCACCAAGGTAATATTAAGACAAGGTTTTGCATAATAGCTTTCAAATATGTCAAACTTCTATCATGGTTAGAAACAAGGAAGAACATTGATTTCCTGCTCATCTACATTCTCTCTGCATGATGAATGGTATACCAGTATATATTTGTGCGTGCGTGCGTGCGTGTGTGTGTGCGTCCTTTTGGCCCTAGGTCGTACTTCAAATCATAGAAAGCCAAATCGTGTATGTTACTGAAGTAGCTTCCTGTGGATAACTAATATTTTCGACTTTGACAGCTGAAACAGGTGGAGTTTTGATTGATTGATTGATTCATTTATAATTTATTGTTTCCATTGTGGTCCTTTTGGAGGAGCTGGGTAGGGAGCAACAATACATTACGAATATAAAACAAGGGCAAAAACCTGCCCTGTCCTCCTTCCTTTTGGGAAAGGGGGGCAGGAAACAAAAATATATCACAAATACAAAACAAGAAAGAGGTGATTTTTCTCTGCATGTGTGGCTGGCACTGGGTTGTGCAACCACTTGTTATATATAGCCTTGAGCATCATCCAGAGTGTGGCATGCCTTCCTGTCTTTTCATGCACAGAGACTGAACAAAAGTGCCATAAGCCTTGTATTATCGAAATATATATTTTCTGATAATTACCAGTAAGACTCCCTAATCGGGAGATAAGCGACCGTCAGGTCGCAGCGTGATTTGAGGTCCAAAAATGTGTTAAAAATAATTGGCCTGATGGTGGCGTTATGTGGGACAGATCCATGTTGATGAGATGAGTGTAGACATACTTGTAGCGATTTGCGTGATTTTAGGGCAAAAACTGTAGGAGCAGTGTTCAAAAATGTGTTTTAAAAAATCGGCCTGAAGGTGGCGCTATATGGGACAGATCCATGTTGATGAGAGCAACGCGGTGAGCAGCCGATTTGGGGTCGTCATTTGGTAGTTTTTTTGCTTTTTGGCGGGGGTCCCTGGGGGTCCCTGGAGCTGCGGGGGTCCCTGGAAGGGTGGAGGTTGTGGATTGGCAGACAAGGATTATGTGTGGAAAATGTCACATGGATAGGGGCAACGATGTGATTTCGTTGTTTTTTTGCTTTTTGGCGGGGGTCCCTGGGGGTCCCTAGAGCTGCGGGGGTCCCTGGAAGGGTGGAGGTGGTAGATTGGCAGACAAGGAGTGTGTGTGGAAAATTTCACATGGATAGGGTTAACGATGGCGGAGATATGAGTAGGGAGTAGTACAGACAGACTGACTGATGTACTGACGGACAGACAGGCGGTGGAGGTTTTGATAGTAACTGCGACCTGACGGTCGCAATAATCGGCTTATTAATAACCAGGACAGGTTGTGGTAGTAAAGCCCAAAACAGGCGCTACTTCTGCAGCAAGTGGGAATCCGGTAAATGCATTGCAACAACACTATAAGGCAAAGCAGTGGGCGTGGTTTACTGGTGAAAAGAAAATAATTAAAAAAATCACCAGGATCCTGGATGGCTTGATTCTAGGCTTAAAATAATTGTAAAGTTTTAGTTTTTAGTGGCACCAGTAAACCACCCCAGCAAACATTTTGAGGTATATTAGACGTCTAATATACGTCTAAACTTATACAAGAGGTCTAAGTTTATACGTATAAAAATGGTATAGATATGCAAGTTTTTTAGAGGTCTAAACTTAGACTAGACGTCTAATATACGTCTAATATACGTCTAAGTTTATACCTGGGTCTAAATTTAGACTTCTAAAAGACGTCCGGACGTTAAGGTCTAAATATAGACGTCTATTAGACGTCTAAATTTAGACCCAGGTATAAACTTAGACGTCTATTAGACGTATATTAGACGTCTAGTCTAAGTTTAGACGTCTAAAAAACTTGCATATCTATACCTCTGGTAGACCATTTTTTATACGTATAAACTTATACTTCT